>NC_057392.1:55300460-55618360 GCF_019320065.1 Cervus canadensis | reverse complement strand
TGCAGTGATTTTGGAGCCCAGAAAAATAAAAGTCAGCCACTGTTTCCACTGTTTCCCCATCTATTTGCCATGAAGTGATGGGACCAGATGCCATGATCTTAGTTTTCTGAATGTTGAGCTTTAAGCCAACTTTTTACTCTCCTCTTTCACTTTCATCAAGAGGCTTTTTAGTTCTTCTTCACTTTCTGGCATAAGGGTGGTGTCATCTGCATATCTGAGGTTATTGATATTTCTCCTGGCAATCTTGATTCCAGCTTGTGCCTCCTCCAGCCCAGCATTTCTCAAATGATGATCTGCAATTAAGTTAATAAGCAGGGTGACAATATACAGCCTTGACATAGCACCTTTCCTATTTGGAACCAGTCTGTGTTCCATGTCCAGTTCTAACTGTTGCTTCCTGACCTGCATACAGGTTTCTCAAGAGGCAGGTCAGGTGGTCTGGTGTTCCCATCTTTTTAAGAATTTTCCACAGTTTATTGTGATCCACACAGTCAAAGAAGTCAATAAACCAGAAATAGATGTTTTTCTGGAACTCTCTTGCTTTTTCGATGATCCTATGGATGTTGGCAACTTGATCTCTGGTTCCTCTGCCTTTTCTAAAACCAGTGTGAACATCTGGAAGTTCATGGTTCACCCACGTAATGCTGAAGCCTGGCTTGGAGAATTTCAAACATTACTTTACTAGTGTGTGAGATGAGTGCAATTGTGCAGTAGTTTGAGCATTCTTTGGCACTGCCATGCCGTGTGGGGCCACCCAAGATGGATGGGTCATGGTGCAGAGGTCTGACAGAATGTGGTCCATTTGAGAAGGGAACGGCAAACCACTTCAGTATTCTTGCCTTGAGAACCCCGTGAACAGTATGAAAAGGTAATAAAGATAGGATACTGAAAGATGAACTTCCCAGGTTGGTAGGTCCCCAATATGCTACTGGAGATCAGTGGAGAAATAATTCCAGAAATAATGAAGGGATGGAGTCAAAGCAAAAACAATACCTAGTTGTGGATGTGACTGGTGATAGAAGCAAGGTCTGATGCTGTAAAGAGCAATATTGCATGGGAACCTGGAGTGTTAGGTTCATGAATCAAGGCAAATTGGAAGTGGTCAAACAGGAGATGGCAAGAGTGAAAGTCTACATTGGACTGGATTGGGTGAATTTAACTCAGATGACCATTATATCTCCTACTGTGGGCCGGAATCCCTTAGAAGAAATGGAGTATCCATCATAGTCAACAAAAGAGTCTGAAATGCAGTATTGGATGCAATCTCAAAGACAACAGAATAATCTCTGTTCATTTCCATGGAAAACCATTCAATATCACAGTAATCCAAGTCTATACCCCGATCAGTAATGCTGAAGAAGCTGAAGTTGGGAAGCACAAAAGGAAACTAAGAGTGAAAGTCACTCAGTCGTGTCCAACTCTTTGCAACCCCATGGACTATAGAGTCCATGGAATTCTTCAGGCCAGAACACGGGAGTGGGTAGCCTTCCCCTTCTCCAGGGGATCTTCCCAACCCAGGGATCAAACCCAGGTCTCCTGCATTGCAGGAAGATTCTTTACCAGCTCTGCCATTAAGAAAGCCTGGGAGCTATATACTTTTTAAATTGGTTATTACAATAAATCAAAGCAATGTCTCAAGGTTGTAAAAATCTTACTAGACCCACTCCCACAATTTACATTTTAAAATAACAGGATTAGAACTAACAATAGAAAGATCTTACCAGACCCACTCTCTACACTTTAAGATGACAGGATTATTCAGAAGGTTCTTAAGAAGGAGAAGCATGTTCTCCAGCAGGATACATTGTTATTATATAGTCATTGGTAGAGAGTTTAAGGAAAAACACATCCTTGAGCAAGATGGATGGAGGTTCCTGACATTGTACAGGAGACAGGGATCAAGACTATCCCCAAGAAAAAGAAGTGCAAAAGAGTGAAATGGCTGTCTGAGGAGGCCTTACAAATAGCTGTGAAAAGAAGAGAAGAGAAAAGCAAAGGAGAAAAGGAAATATATACTGTTTGAATGCAGAGTTCCAAAGAATAGCAAGGAGAGATAAGAAAGCCTTCCTCAGCGATCAGTGCAAAGAAATAGAGGAAAACAATAGAATGGGGAAAACTAGAGATCTCTTAAAGAAAATTAGAGATACCAAGGGAACATTTCATGCAAAGATGGGCTCAATAAAGGACAGAAATAGTATGGATCTAACAGAAGCAGAAGATATTAACAAGAGGTGTCAAGAATACACAGAACTGTACAAAGAAGTTCTTCATGACCCAGATAATCACGATGGTGTGATCACTCATCTAGAGCCAGACATCCTGGATGCAAAGTCAAGTGGACCTTGGGAAGCATCACTATGAACAAAACTAATGGAGGTGATGGAATTTCAGCTGAGCTATTTCAGATCCTAAAAGATGATGCTGTGAAAGTGCTGCACTCAATATGTCAGCAAATTTGGAAAACTCAGCAGTGGCCACAGGACTGGAAAAGGTCAGTTTTCATTCCAATCCCAAAGAAACGCAATGCCAAAGAATGCTCAAACTACCACACAATTGCACTCATCTCACACGCTAGTAATGTAATGCTCAAAATTCTCCAAGCTAGGCTTCAACAATATGTGAACTGTGAACCTCTAGATGTTCAAGCTGGTTTTAGAAAAGTCAGGGGAACCAGAGATCAAACTGCCAACATCAATTGGACCATTGAAAAAGCAAGAGGGTTCCAGAAAAACATTTATTTCTGCTTTATTGACTATGCCAAAGCCTTCGACTGTGTGGATCACAATAAACTGTGGAAAATTCTGAAAGAGATGGCAATATCAGACCACCCAACCTGCCTCTTGAGAAACCTGTATGCAGGTAAGGAAACAACAGTTAGAACTGGACATGGAACACCAGACTGGTTCCAAATAGGGAAAGGAGTATGTCAAGGCTGTACATTGTCACCCTGCTTATTTACCTTATATGCAGAGTACATGATGAGAAAAGCTGGGCTAGATGAGGCACAAACTGGAATCAAGATTGCTGGGAGAAATATCAATAATCTCAGATATGCAGATGACACCACCTTTATTGCAGAAAGCGAAGAACTAAAGAGCCTCTTGATGCAAGTAAAAGAGGAGAGTAAGAAAGTTGGCTTAAAGCTCAACATTCAGAAAACTAAGATCATGGCATCCGGTCCTGTCACTTCATGGCAAATAGATGGAGAAACAGTGGAAACAGTGGCTGACTTTATTTTTGGGGGCTCCAAAATCACTGCAGATGGTGATTGCAGCCATGAAATTAAAAGACACTTGCTCCTTGGAAGAAAAGTCATGACAAACCTAGACAGCATATTAAAAAGCAGAGACATTACTTTGCCAACAAAGGTCCACCTAGTCAAGGCTATGGTTTTTCCAGTAGTCATGTATGAATGTGAGAGTTGGACTGTGAAGAAAGCTGAGTGCCGAAGAATTGATGCTTTTGAGCTGTGGTGTTGGAGAAGACTCTTGAGAGTCCCTTGAACTGCAAGGAGATCCAACCAGTCCATCCTAAAGGAGATCAGTCCTGAGTGTTCATTGGAAGGACTGATGTTGAAGCTGAAACTCCAATATTTGGCCACCTGATGCGAAGAGCTGACTCATTTGAAAAGACCTTGATGCTGGGAAAGATTGAAGATGGGAGGAGAAGGAGACGACAGAGGATGAGTTGGTTGGATGGCGTCACTGGCTCAATGGACATGAGTTTGGGTGGACTCTGGGAGTTGGTGATGGACAGGGAAGACTGGCGTGCTGCAGTCCATGGGGTCACAAAGAGTTGGACAGGACTGAGCAATTGAACTGAACTGAACTCAGAAAGATGAGTTGTTTTGTTGTGCAATCATCAGCTCTGGACTTAAAGAAAAATGTTTGTCCTTTTCTCCTCCTTGAGAAGTCCAGACTCCTATCTCCTTCTTGAGAGCCCCAGACCCCTCTCTCCTCCGTGGGGGCCCCGGACTTCTTATCAACCTAGCTAGGAATTCACTTTCTCACTTTCACCCCCAGAAAACTTGCCTCCTGCTTTCTCACCCAGGGCTGAGTCTTTTAAGGATTCTGTAGGTCAGGTTCAGGTTGGCTCACCCCTTACAGCATCCCATTCCAGGGCCCTTAGCTTTTAACTGTCTTTAACCTGCTTTCAGGCCTCCCAATCCATGTCAGTATCACGTAATGTCTTTGAACTCTTTTTCCGCTCTCTGTGTCCTCAGGACAAGTTACATCTGTGAGCAATTCATTAATTTTAAGAGAAGTCCAAATTTTTTTTAATGCAATATTTAAAACTCTAATTGCCCTCTGGAACCTTATATTGAAAATTGTTGGAAATGTCTGCATTTCTTAGTAGAGGCTGTGTCCATAGTGTTCCTGAGTCTTTGTGGAATCAAAAACCACTACAAGCCTCAAGAATCCTGTACAGAAAAGTGGCCTCAGTAGACAAGTAAAGAAAATGAGAAGCTTCTCTTGGAATGCAGACTGCCAAGTGTTTGAGAAATCCAAAGTTTGAAAAATCACCTTTAAGTGGTTGTAAACTTCAAACTGGTAGAAAGGCCTCTCAAACTTCTCTCATCCAGGGAATTCTGTGTTGTTTTTCTCATTGTCTGGAGGAGTTGTAGGAGAGTTTTTCTGTTTTCTGTTTCCATCTTTTAAAGTCTGATTAGATTTGAAGTGCAGCCATCTGGCTCCTCCTCCCAGAGGTGCTGAAGCAGCTCTGATGCTCAAAAGTCATGACCAGAAAATCTTCCATGTGAATAAACACTCCCATGCTTGCCTATGCACACTTTTAATACTTAAACTTCCAAAGGTTCAATTCCAACAAGCTCTTCCTGTAGAAAGCGGACTTTTTCTCTTTCCCCCACCCCATCCCCTAACCTCCATTTCTGTGCAGAAACGTCAAGGACATTCCTGGGTTGACATCAAGAAGCTTCTCCATCTAACACTGACAGGAGCCACTGATGCTAGGAAGCTTTTCTCCTGTGGGGTTGTGAATCTCTGCTTTTCTCTCATTAATCAGAGAATTTTACTTCCTTGGGCAAAATGGAACGCAGCTGTCAGTTATCCATTGACAGAGAATCATAATATTATTTTAGTTTATCTTCAGCACCCCTCCCACTCTTACTGAGTTATTTTGGGTGAAATCCGGGTTATTTTTGGCTCTGTATTGATCTTCATGCAGAAGAGACAGAATAGCAGAATGCTTAGGATCTCAGTGTCAGCCACACTGGATTGAAACCCAGGCTCCCTCATTATTAACTAGGATTGGCATATTGAGCATGTTACTTAGCCTATAATTACTATAAATATCTATGAAATACATAATTATACTATGTTTTCAATAGGACTCTGGAAGATTAAACCGAACAAAATGTACAGAAAGATTTGAACATATAGATTAGCACACAGTGAATGCTCAATAAATTTAAATTATTATTGGTATTGAGAAGATGAAAATCGTGTGTGTGTGTGTGTGTGTGGCTCAGATAGCGTGTGAGGGAGCAGCCAAGATGGCTGAATAGGGAGACCACCCCAACCCCACCTCATCTCCTCGCAAGAACACACCAAAACCACAAATATCTGCAGAACAACACTGGATGAAAAAGTCCAGAACCTACCAGAAAAGATCTTCTAAAGACATAGAGAACCCCAGAGCATTTGGTTTTAAAGGCCAGTGGGGCTTTGGGAGTCTCCACAGGACTGGGAGAAGTAGAGACTTTGGTCTTAAAGCACATTAAAACTACAAACACACACAGGAACATTGGGCAAAAGCAGTGATTTGATAGGAGCCTGAGTCAGACCTACTTGCTAGTCTAGAAGAATCTCCAAAAGGTGGGCGGATCCTCACCTTGGGGGCATGAAGGCTGGCAGCAGCCTTATCGGGGAGCTCCTTCTACTGTGTGAAAGCCACGTGGGACTTAGTTACCTCGAACACCTGATGCTGCCCATCTGCCTGTGGACCTGCTCTGAGAGTCTGCGGCCGAACAGCTAAGTGCGGCAGAGACGTGACCTCACCCATCAGCAGACATGCTGCCTAAAGACTAAAGACCCCGCACTTCATGGCAAATAGAAAGGAAAAAAAGTGGAAGCAGTGACAGATTTTATTTTGGGGGGTCCCAAAATCACTGCAGACAGTGACTGCAGATATGAAATTAAAAGACGCTTGCTCCTTGGAAGAAAAGCTGTGACAAACCAAGACTGCATATTAAAAAGCAGAGACATCACTTTGCCGACAAAGGTCCATATAGTCAAAGCTATGTTTTTTTCCAGAAATCATGTACAGATGTGAGAGTTGGACCATAAAGAAGCCTGAGCACCAAAAATTGATGCTTTTAAATTGTGGTGCTGAAGAAGACTCTTGAGAGTTCCTCGGACTGCAAGGAGATCAAACCAGTCAATCCTAAAGGAAATCAATCCTGAGTATTCATTGGAAGGACTGATGCTGAAGTTGAAGCTCCAATACTTTGGCTACCTGATGTGAAGAGACGACTCATTGGACAAGACTGATGGTGGGGAAGATTGAAGGCAAAATGAGAAAGGGGTGACAGAGGATGTGATGGTTAGGGAGCATCACGTACTCAATGGACATGAGTTTGAGTAAACTCCAGGAGATAATGGAGGACAGAGGAGCCTGGCGTGCTGCAGTCCCTGGGGTCACAAAGAGTCAGACACAACTTAGTGACTAAACAACAACAACTGCAGGCCAGAAGGGAGAGGCACATTAGTGTGTGACATTGCAGAGGTTTACAAGACCTACACCAAGGAATATTGCAACTCTGCTGGATTGGTGTTTCTAAAGGCTTCAGTCCCACACCTGTCAGAACTTCTCTATAATTTCTTAAGAGGGGAGATCACTCTATGTCCAAAGGTGGCCTGTATCCTCTTCAGAAAGCTCAACTGTTAGTAAATTATTTGTATTGAAAGCAAAACTGACTCCCGATCATTTCCATGTGCTGGTGGAGCGGCCCACTGATGGCACGTGTGTGCTAAGTCGCTTCAGTCATGTCCAGAAGGACATGTGATGCAAGTCTAATTTGATCTCCACTTCATGGTCCTTCAGGAACTTGGACACAACTATCAAGTACCACGTGAGTTTTTTCTTAGCTGAGGCCCTGAGCTGGACATGTTCATTTCCTCCCAGGGTTTCTGCATGCCTTGGACCCAGGCACGTCTCCATCCTAGAAAGTGTTCTCCATTGCTATGAGTGATATCTCATCATGAGTGGTACCCAGGGCCGAAGGCACAACTGCAGGGACGCTTTCACCAAGGCAATCCATGCTTTTCTCAATTTCTTGTAAATCTCCTGAGCTCCATGAATATTTCAAAAAGGCCATATGAAAGGAATCCATAAGCCAGACTGAAAAAAAAAAAAAAAAACCAAACCTGAACTCTACCATAAAATAAATGTGAGATCACTAAAACTCCTTTGAATTGTGCCAACAACCGACTATTTTTAATGTAGCTGCCTGTGCACCTTTGTTTATCACAACATGTGTTGAGAGACTTGAAACAATCTGGAGTATGGAAGAAACTGGGGTTCCTAGATTCTCTTTTCAATTCACTTTGGGAACCAGACCCGTGACTAAATTAGATTCAAGTTCAAATTCAGTCTCTGCCTTTTATCAAAAGCAAATGTTATAAGTGGTGTAAACTTGTTTATGTTCCTGAATTTTGTTTCCTTAAATCTTCAAGGTGAACCCCAAATCCCTACTTCCCATGACTATAGTGAGATGTTCCCGGATCAATGCTTGTGAACACATTCCACGCAGGATGTCACAGGAAATACTCAGAGGTACTGCCACCTACTGGTTTCCAGTAAATACAGAATCAAGAGTATAAATGTTGCAAGGACTCTCGGCTCTTTATTTCACAGCAATCTATTAAAAGTTTAAGATTGTTAAGAGACCTCTTTGAGTAAAATAACAATGGAATGGAGTTAGGAGTCCTGGAATGTATTTCCCACCCAGCTCATGTGACGTTGGGCAAGTTCCTGCCTTAGCAAGGGTCTCAGTTTCCTTATTTGTAGATGGGAATTCTAATTATGATGGGAAGATTCTTCCCAAATCTGATATTTTTCAGATTATAATTTACTCTCTTCCCTTCCAGCCTACATCATTGTTTGATACTTCCTGGTAATATACTTCAGAAGCTAAATTTTATTTTAACTCCAAAAATATGTTGAATAAGAAAGAAGAGAGTCCCCAGAGCATTCAAGCTAATGTCCCAAACAGAAACTTAAATGGTTTCCTGTTACTCTATTTATGAATCAAAGAACTTAGAAGCTACACAGTATGTTTGTATATGTGTCATTTCTACTTTTCAGACAGTAAGGAGTTATACTAAGAAGGATAAATGAACAGGTCATGTATCACTCAGGCTCCCTGAGCACATCCAGTGCCTTCTTTAAGAGTTGTTGAGAAAGAGGGATGCCCTATAAAACTGCCTGGTAGGTATCATGGACCAAGTCTCCTAACTAGCAAGCTTGCCTCACAAGGTTGCCTGAGTAATGACCCCATGGTAATATCTGCACCTCGAGGCAAAATGACATATGATAAAGGGAAAAATAAGAACCCAGTTTTTCTGTAACATTATACTCTTTCTCCTGTCCAAACCCACTGCAATGATATTGACCCTAATATACAATTCTACAATTTGCAAAACAGTTTTATTCCCAGTAGTTTACAACAACAACAATCCTGTAAGATAATGAAGCATGGCAGGAAAGAGCAGATCTGAGACTATTATCATTTGCCTTGGAGAAAAAAATTAAGCCTGAGTGAAGATATAGAATTTCACACAGTCACAAAGAGTCAGACAGGACTGAGAGACTTCACTTTCACTTTTCACTTTCATGCATTGGAGAAGGAAATGGCAACCCATTCCAGTGTTCTTGCCTGGAGAATCCCAGGGACGGCAGAGCCTGGTGGGCTGCCATCTATGGGGTCGCACAGAGTCTGACATGACTGAAGTGACTTAGCAGCAGCAGCAGCAGCAAAGATGGAAAGAGTGGCAAATTTTAGAACTTGAATTCAAGTCATCTGACTCCAGATCTTTTATTCAGTCTGGTGCATCATATTGCTTCTCACTGTCATCAACTCGACTCCCACAGTGGTGCTAAATGCCAAGAAGGACTAGTGGAAAAGGACATCACCGTGAAAAGGACATCATGTTGAAAGCTGGTCATTCTAGTGACAAAGCGAAAATCTGGATGTCAGAACAATGAGGCAGTCACTTACTGTCAGACTTCCTATCAACACTTCTCAGATGCTAGGAGACAATGGAAACTCTTCAAATTTCAGAGGGAAAAGTATTTCAACATAGAACTCTATACCCCCCCCAAAAAATCCATCAAATCTAAAAGTAAAGTCATTTAAGACACTTTTGGAAGCCCTTATACTCTGATTAAAAAATACTACTTGAAATGTGACTCTCCATCAAAATATAAGAAATTTGACAAAGAGGATAAAATGAGACAGCAGAGAATAACTGAGAAGTAAGAGAGACTAGAAATCAAGTAAGATAGAATCTATTAGATGGGACATGTGGAAGATTCTCCTTTAACCTGAAATACGTAAATGGAATAGAATATTTTCTTTTATATGGCTTAATCCATACTTCCTGGTTCTATATAGAATATTCACATAACAAGAGCATGGTAATTCTGGCCATTCATTTTCTTTTTTATAATTCATCTGTTATATAATAAGATGTATGTACAATGATAGGAGAGAATGTAGATGTAAGAAATTTTATAAAATAAAAATAATTACAGAGGAAATAAAAATTTGGAGATGTGTGAACTGTGGTGTCAGAGAAGACTCTTGAGAGCCCCCTGGAGTGCAAGGAGATCCAACCAGTCCATCCTAAAGGAAATCAGTCCTGAATATTCATTAGAAGGACTGATGCTGAAGCTGAAACTCCAATACTTTGACCACCTGATGGGAAGAACTGATTCACTGGAAAAGACCCTTTGCTGGGAAAGATTGAAGGCAGGAGGAGAAGGGGATGACAGAGGATGAGATGGTTGGATGGCATCACTGACTCAATGGACATGAGTTTGACTAAGCTCCAGGAGTTGGTGATGAACAGGGTAGCCTGGCGTGCTGCAGTCCATGGGGTCATGAAGAGTCGGACATGGCTGAGTGACTGAACTAACCAGGTATATCATTGTCATTTTCTTTATAGTGGAGTTTTTAGCTGTCTAAAGTTTGATAAATCATGAAATAGAGTTTACTTGTATTACTTAAATTCATGAAGACAACTAAGAGAACATTCAAAAATAATAATCAAGCTAACAAAAAGTAGGAAGTGGAAGAGGAAATAAAAGTGGATGGTAATGTCAGTGAGTAAACTCCTTAGACCTTTTTCTAGAAAGTAATAGGTCTTTCTAGAGTTAACACATCAAAAAGTAGAGATCTAAGTATGTTGTATAAAGCTATAACAATAATTACTGCTAAAACTATAAAGAGGAAATACTGACAGTGTTTATCTCTGGGGAGAGGGCTGGTAATAAAATGAAGGGTAACTTTATGTTCTATTTTTGTTCTTCTGCACTATTTGAATACTTTAAAATTCTATATGTGCATTAGTTCTATATTCAAACAAAAGAAAATTCAGTCTATTTGAATATCTTATAATCTGTGGATGAAAACCCCATCTGGATGATGGTTTGAATGATGCTGGCATATCAATCATTACAAAGAAAAGAAAGAGAAGACTGAAAAAATCAGTTTCATCGCTTTTATTTTAAGTATGAAGTATCATGAACCAAGAGGAGGTGACTCTTTCAAAGAGACTTTACAGCGCTAACTGTAAAACTTAGATTCATATTCTGATGAAGAACTGACTTGAATTTTTTTAAGTAACCAACATTGTCCCAATGTTGAAGCACAGTCATGGTCAAAATCTGGTAACTTCTGGCACAGTTAACTACCCTGTCAATCAACCTTTTCAAAATGAGACCCTTTTATCTCTTATGGTTACTCAAGTATAAAATTGGATAATTTCAATGCCTACTTTACTAAGCAGTGGATTTCCAAGAGTTGTAAATCACCAAATCTCAGATCAATGTTATTAATGCTATTTTTATGCTTTCTCATTTGCCATAGTGTAAGGACGACCCTTCACAGACTTAGGAGGGATTTACACATATGCAAATATATTCTGTTTTCTCTCACAAACCCTGTCAAACTGACTTGGGTAGAAATGTCAGGCATTTATGACCCACTAGGTCTTTAATTCTGTGACAGGTCATGGACCACTGAAAGGGCATTTCCTCTTTGTTCACTGACCATGCAGAGATGCTGAGTAGGGACATACACATGCCCTAACCTAGCTTTTCTTCCTTTCTTTTCTTTCCTTCTTCTTTCCTTCCTCCTTTCCCTCCCCTTCTTCCTCCTCCTTCCTTTCCTTCTTCTCCTTTTCCTTCTTAAAACTAGACTAATCTCAACAGAGACCATAGCTTTTCAAACCCTTCTTGGTACTTAGCTCAGTACCTTCCTAGCTCCAGCTTTCTCTACTCACTGCACTACACCTACACCACTGTGGGTGCCCGGTGAA
Organism: Cervus canadensis; assembly: GCF_019320065.1. Lineage (NCBI taxonomy): Eukaryota > Metazoa > Chordata > Mammalia > Artiodactyla > Cervidae > Cervus > Cervus canadensis. The sequence goes on along the minus strand of NC_057392.1, from coordinate 55,606,799 downwards.
CAACCCTTTATCAGGCTTTGTAGAACCTTGAGCTTTACCACCCCCATGGATGGTTCACTCCACCTATACCATCTTCCCCATCCATCATGCCCAAATCCTACCCTACATTTAAGTCTTAGCTTGTGGATCAGCCTCCTCCATTAAACTTTCCTTTATCTGCACCCTAAACTTAAGCAACTGCTCTACCCTCCGCTTGTTACATCTCTTTATCTTGTCCTGTCTTTCAGTTCAAGTCTCTATGTACATCACACTGGAGTTTTTTATGCATGTGCCTCAACATTTGGCCATCCTTTCACTTCCGTGCCCATTTCCTCTCTCTGCTCTCCTGTTCCATAAAGTCTGGCAAATTGTAGGTGCTCAACAAATATCTACTGAGTTCTATTGATTTGCCAAGTCTTACATAGATGGTAAATGTAAAGTCGAGACTAGAACCCAGGCTTTTTATTGTGGCTCAGTATATTCTCCATCATACCCATGGCCTCACACATTACGCCACACATTTAAGGAGCTGAGCTGAGCATTTTGAACCATGACAGGGAGTCAAGTGAACATGTGTGACTTGTCCCAGACTGATACCAATTCAAGCTGACAAGGTGAAGCATAAGGTATGAAAGTGTCCTTAAATAAAGCAACGTTAGAATCTGCCATTTTGATATTTCATAGGTAGTGAAAACATGTCAGACTTCATTAGGCACATTCAACATCCCTTAGAGAAAGGACAGAAGTTGTTTGGTGAAGTGTTATGGCTGCTACCCACTTTTTCACCTATTGTCCTCAGGTGAAGGAAAGAAACTGTTTTCTAAAAGTGGTTTACAGTTTAAAAAAATCTTCAGAAAGCATTAGACTTGCCATGTGTACTTTCTGATTTAAGAGGTGATTTAAGAAATTAAAAACCGAGAGGCTAAAGTTTAATAAGCTTGTCTTCCTGGACAGATTAAATTAAAAAAAAAAAAAAGCTCAGTTTTGATTTATTATAATCAGTTTTTAATGAAGAAAAGTCTGCATCATTTAAAATATTGAAACTATAATCCCAATCTAAATTGTTGTTGTGTTTCATTTCCTATTTCAACCAGAAAAAGTAATAAATAATGATCCATAAACTAAAATGTAGTGGGAACCAGTGAAGACAGTTTAGTTGAGGTTAATTTTTCCTTTTACATTCTGAGTCAAGGAAAATGTCTATAGCAACTGTACTTTAACATGCTACCAATCAAAACTGGATTGTCTGAATCCCTACTCTTTCACAATGCCCAAACAAGCTCTTGTTCTAGTCACCTGCCTTCCTTATTATACACAACCCACTTACACGAGATCTCTATTGCCCAATATAATTCAAGTATCCCTATTCTATTCAGAAAATTGAAACTTGAAGGAACACGCTGTCTGAAATACGCATTGATTTGTACAGTGTAACAACAACGACAAAATTATCTAAGACTTCTGAAGTAAAATAAGTCCAGATACTTGATAGAAGAGTCATCTTGAATCTCTCGGCATAATAGATAATACCTAGACACTTGTAATCACACCACTCTCTAGGGGTTCTTAGTGCTTTGTTGCTGAGGAATGAATCCACAAGAATATTCAACAGCTGCTGCACGTGTAGCACTTCTGGGGCATTTCTCATCTAGCCCCCTTGTTTATTCAACTAAGACATTTTCCCTTCATTTATATGGAATGTCAGCCTCTTTGAAATATATCACTAGTAAAAATGAGATAAATGTTCACTGGAAAGCATAAATCTTCTCAAAATAAAGATAAGCAAAGTCTCATTTGTATATTATAATGGGCTGAATCATGTCATCGAGAAATATACCTGTGAATCCTAACCACTGTACCTGTGAATGTGACCTTATTTGGAAATAGGGTCTTTGTAAATAAAACTGAGTTGAGGATCTCAGGATGAGATCATCTTCAACTTAGAATGAACCATAAATTGAATGGTTAATGTCTTTATAAGGGAAAAGAGAGGAAGATTTGAGATACTCAGATGTAGGGGACGAGGCAATGTGAAGATGAATACAGAAACTGAAGTGATGCAGCTACAAACTAGGGAATGTCAAGGATTGCCAGCAACCACCAGAAGCTAGAAGAGATTCAAGAAACTGCCTCTTCCTCAGGGCCTCCAGTAGGAACCATCACTCCAAATCTTTGTTGTGACGAGACAAAGAACCGAAGAGCATACACTTGCCTGACAGAACCAACCCTGCCAATGTCTTGATTTCAGACATCTGGCTTCCAAAACTGTGAGGGAATAAGTCTGTGGTACTTTGTTATGGCAGGCTCAGGAAACTAATACAGACTCAGCAGTGGGTACCTCAACAGAAATTTTTGGCTCAGTGGGAAAAGGAAAGTATATGTGTGTATACCACACATTACATGTGTGTCTACATATCTATATGAATCAACACTGTCAACATAAAACCTCCTACTCCATCATGAGAGTGACAGTTGAGAGCAGTGTTCAGTAAATATTTGTTCCAGGAATGAATAAAGTACTTTATCAGAAAACTAGCAGTGTGCACTCTGTGTAGATATGGATCAGCTAATATCTTCCCAAGATTGGGAGACTTAAAGAGATTGCTGAGTTCTGTTTTTTTCCCCAGTCTGTCTGGGGAACATCAAGAAGAAAAAAGCTAACAAGCTGCCCTCCCCAAAGACTCTCTTACCCGCTTCCCTTGGCCAATTGAAAAGGACTCCCTTTATCTCCAACTCCATAGTTTCCTTTTATTGCCTTGCATCACAGTGAGTATGTATACAACATATATAATTTATTATATATAAAATTATATATCCCGGATGGCTCAGTGGGTAAAGAATCCACCTGCAATGCAGGAGGCACAGGAAATACGGATTCGACCCCTGGGTCGAGAAGATCCCCTGGAGAAGGAAATGGCAACCCATTCTGGTATTCTTGCCTAGGAAAGCCCATGGACAGAGGCTCCCGGGAGGCTACAGTCCACGGAGTTGCAAAAGACTCTGACATGAATGACTGAGTAAATGGCAATACCCTTGTATGGTCTCTCTCATATTAAAGCAAGCAAGTCACAGGCAGTCCGGCACAGTGGAAAGTGGCTGAATTCAAACCAGGGGACAAAAGTTTTCTTCTCACTGTGACCCAGAACAAGCTTCACCCTCTCTGTGTTCAGGCTCTTCTACATAATAGGAACAAAGCTTCCTGTCAAACAGCTCTTACAGGCTTTCTGGAAGCCACGAATAAAATACAGTGAAAGTATAATGAGAAAGAACATGCCAGAAAATATAGCCAGGGAGAGTATACGCTAGGAAAGTCTGTCCACATTAAAACAAAGAACTGTTTGCCTTTGCATCCCTGGTAGCATGGCTTATCCCAGAACCCTGCACATAGAGGGTCTCAGGAAAGGTCTGGGGGCGGGGGGTGGGGGGGAGGGAAATAAATAAATAAATAAAGGAAAGGTCTGGGGAAGGAACAACAGGTGTCCAGGACCATCATCCTCACTCAGATTGAAACTCCCGAAGCTTCAGGGCAGGGTGCATTAAAGGTCCTTGAAAACAAGCAAATGAATGAACCAGATAACCGCACTCTCCCTGACTTCACAAAGGACCTTGGGGATTAATAGGACCCAGTGCTTTATCTGCAAAGGGGCTCCAGCGGCTCCTGGCAGCCTTATCCCTGCGCAAATGGAGTCCCCATGATCATAGTCAGCCGGACCAAAAGACCAAGAGATACTCCTTCTTCTCTGGGCTTCAGGCTCTAAAAACTGTGAGCATCTCACATTTGGCATTTTCTTATTTTGTAGAATTATAATGAGCACTTAATTCCTTAATTTCGAATAGCTACTAACTGGATTCTGAGTTAATGTAAAATATGAGACTTTTAATTTCTCCCATCAAATTTCCTAGTCTTACTCTATTTCAGGCTCCTGCCAAAGAGTCTTTTTGTTGCAAAGTTTAATTCAATTGGTTTACAGAACATCTAGATATGCTTCTCTAGTTGTTAGGGAAGCTTACAAAATTTTACTGAGTCACTGATAAAGCAGGAAGGAACCTGATAGAGAGATATTCTCTGGAGATTCCTAACTTAGAATCCATGGATCCCAAAAGGCCCATGTATGGATTTCAGGAATGTTATAAACCCCCCAGATTGTTTGCACATTCATATGTGTGTGTGTATATTTGTGATGGCGGTCATTTCCAGATCTAGGACAGGCTAAGAATCACCAATCCATTCCAACTGTTTCATTTAAAATATTTTTGCTAATGTGCTGTCACTATTACCACGATACTGAATACCTACCATTATTCATTGAACAACCTTCCAATCTAGGTATTTTTATTAATATAATGAAGCAATTGAGACTAAGTAACTTGGTTCAACTTGACTGGGAAGTTCAGCTAGTAAGATAGAGCAGGATTCCAATTTCCCACAGTCTGAAGAGTAGACTTTCCTCCACACAATAACAAGCCTCAACATGTTTTTCCTCTAAACTTTGTGTGATGCGGCTCCTCACAGTGGTCCCTCCCTAGGGTCACTGGAGCGCACATGGAGTTGACGGTCACTGCCCTGTCTCAGCTTGCCACCAAAAACTTGATCTGTGTTTTGCCTCCTTGTCCTGCCTGGCCACAGTTCTCAGACAGTAGAATAATGGTCTCAAAGGGAGCAGAGGGAGCAGGCGCAAACAGTCTGACTGCGGCTTTGTGAAGAAATGCCCAAGCAGACTGCTGGCCCAGTCTGTCACCCGCTTGAGGATGAAACCCAAGGAAGTGGAAGTGACTTGCTTAAAACACTAATTAGACTGGAACATAAGGGAAGAGAAGTTATAAAGACCAGGAGGCAGAATGCCCAGGTTCTAGTCTGAATTCTGCCATGTCAGGTAACTTCAGGAAATTCTCCCTGCTTCTCTGTTCCTCAGTTTCCTCATCTGAAAAACAAGAGACTGAATCATACAATTTCAAAATCCCTTCCACCTCACCACACCAGGAGTGACTAACTTGAGCTTCAGTTTTTAATGTTTTGAATATGTGTTGAAGAAGTGCAAAGTGTTAGAACAGTAAATCAGATTTCTCGTAATTTTCAAGGTCACAAGCAGAGTCTGGGAGGATATTTTTACTTATAAATCATCTCTTGCTTTAAAAGACACATAGAAAGTTAGTAGAAGTCGTTACTAGTGAAATCATCAGGAAAAAGTAGCAGAGCATGATCAAAGGGAGGCAATTTAAGATGATGGATTATCTACCAGCTTGTCTCCTGTCAATTCAAAAAGCTTTCTGACTGCTTGCTTTCCATTTCCAAAGCTTCAAACTCAAATAGCTCTTTACAAAAATGATTGAGCCAGACAAATTAATATAACTGCCGCAGGAAGCCTAGTGCCCACCACCATCCCCTTTCTGTCTTTTAACTTCATCTAACATTTCTATGAAAAAAGAGAATTACCATATATTGAGGTACTGATAATGTGCCAAGATCTATTTAAGGCACTTAATATACATGATATCATTTAATACTCTCAATAGCTAGGTTGGTTATGTGATATGGGGCTTGGTCCTTAATCCCTGCATGCATGGTACATGTTGTGCCCCTTGCCCTTCTCCATGTCACCTAATTAGAAGAAGATTGTGATGGCTGGTACTCTTGCAGCTATCTTGAGATCAAGAAAACACACACACACACACACACACACAAGATTTCTGAGCAGCACAGGAGAACCTACAGTCATCACTTACACTTATGGGTGATATGCCAATGATGGACTGCCCACCTCTGGATTTCTTAATGCTTGATAGAAAAACAGATCTCTGTATATTATTTAATGCCACTTCAATTTGTTTTTCTCTAACTTGCAGTTGAACTCATTTCCTAACTGAAACACATGAAACAGCCCAGTAGAAAAATATTTCTTGAAGATGTCTTACTCTCTCCAAAATTTATGACCATCACGGTCTCTTCTTGAGGATGTGGTATTAAGGAGAGGGGAGGACAGAGATGTACTCATAATGCAGGGGTAAACAGAAAGTAAACTAGACCCAGCTAAAAATTTCAGGTCTGGAACTGAGGAAAAAGAGCTGTGTTGGGAAAAAAGCCATCAGGACTCTACCCTGATTTGGCCACTAAATGAAAGTTATTTTTTTTTTTAATTATTTTATTAAAGTATGGTTGATAACAATGTTGTGTTAATTTCTGCTATACATCAAAGTGATTCAGTTATATATATATAAATATATATTATTTTTCATATTCTTTTCTGACTTATTACAAGATATCGAATATAGTTTCCTGAGCTATGCAGTAGGACCCCGTTGTTCATCCGTTCTATGTATACCAGTTTGCATCTGCTAATCCCGAACTCTTAATTGACCCCTCCCCCCCACTCCTCCTGGGCAATCACAGTCTGTTCTGTATGTCTGTGAGTCTGTTTCTACTTTGTGAATATCCACATATTAGATTATGAACTTCATAATTGCTAAGGCAAAAATGCAGTCAGTTTCAGAGGCACTAACTTCCTAAAAGTCACACAGCAAATTTGTAGCCAAGATAACCAGGAAATTTAGGGACAGAACTGGGACCCTTGGACTCCTTTCCTGTGTTTAGTGACCCCTAACGAGCCCAGGGACAGCTCCTTATAGGGAGGGCAACCAGCTGAGGGACGGTTCAGTCAGTTCAGTTGCTCAGTCATGTTCGACTCTTTGCGACCCCATGAATCGCAGCACGCCAGGCCTCCCTGTCCATCACCAACTCCTGGAGTTTACTCAAACCCATGTCCATTGAGTCAGTGATGCCATCCAACCATCTCATCCTCTGTCGACCCCTTCTCCTCCTGCCCCCAATCCCTCCAAGCATCAGGGTCTTTTCCAATGAGTCAGCTCTTCACATCAGGTGGCCAAAGTACTGGAGTTTCAGTTTCAGCATCAGTCCTTCCAATGAACACCCAGGACTGATCTCCTTTAGGATGGACTGATTGGATCTCCTTGCAGTCCAAGGGACTCTCAAGAGTCTTCTCCAACATCATAGTTCAAAAGCCTCAATTTTTTGGTGCTCAGCTTTCTTCACAGTCCAACTCTCACATCCATACATGACCACTGGAAAAACCATAGCCTTGACCAGATGGACCTTTGTTGGCAAAGAAATGTCTCTGCTTTTTAATATGCTATCTAGGTTGGTCATAACTTTCCTTTCAAGGAGCAAGCATCTTTTAATTTCATGGCTGCAATCACCATCTGCAGTGATTTTGAAGCCCCCAAAAATAAAGTCAGACACTGTTTCCACTGTCTCCCCATCTATTTGCCATGAAGTGATGGGATCTGACGCCATGATCTTAGTTTTCTGAATGTTGAGCTTTAAGCCAACTTTTTCACTCTCCTCTTTCACTTTCATCAAGAGGCTTTTTAGTTCATCTTCACTTTCTGCCATAAGGGTGGTGTCATCTGCATATCTGAGGTTATTGATATTTCTCCCAGCAATCTTGATTCCAGCTTGTGCTTCATCCAGCCCAGCGTTTCCCATGATGTACTCTGCATATAAGGTAAATAAATAAGCAGGGTGACAACATACAGCCTTGACGTACTCCTTTTCCTATTGGAAACCAGTCTGTTGTTCCATATCCAGTTCTAACTGTTGCTTCCTGACCTGCATATAGGTTTCTCAAGAGGCTATTGCCATCTCTTTCAGAATTCTCCGCAGTTTATTGTGATCCACACAGTTGAAGGCTTTGGCTTAGTCAATAAAGCAGAAATAGATGTTTTTCTGGAATTCTCTTGCTTTTTTGATGATCCAGCAGATGTTGGCAATTTGATCTCTGGTTCTTCTGCCTTTTCTAAAACCAGCTTGAACATCTAGAAGTTCACAGTTCACTTATTGCTGAAGCCTGGCTTGGAGAATTTTGAGCATTACTTTACTAGCGTGTGAGATGAGTGCAATTGTGCGGTAGTCTGAGCATTCTTTGGGATTGCCTTTCTTAGGGACTGGAATGAAAACTTGACATTTTCCAGTCTTGTGGCCACTGCTGAGTTTTCCAAATTTGCTGGCATATTGAGTGCAGCACTTTCACAGCATCATCTTTCAGGATTTGAAATAGCTCAACTGGAATTCCATCACAACAACACTCCCCTAAAGTCTGTAAACATTAAGTAGGTCAAGACACCAGAGATTGAGGCTGTTTTCAGAACTTGGTGTCCAGCCAGGGTGGACAACCACTGCAATAAGAAGGCTACATTAGGAAGAGTACAGAGGGATGGTGAATCAGAAATGTATCAGTAAAAACCATCACAGAAAGGAGAACTGTGGTGCCCATCTAGGCAATATGCTGGAGATGGACAATCATTAGAATCTAGACCTGGGATGGACAGCCTGCCACTCTTACCATCCGATGCATGTGATTCTTCTGATTTGACTCCATTCTGAACAGGCAAATTTTGAGTAAGGTTCAGCTTTCTAGGGAAGCATTCCTCGGGGACACGCCAGGTCTGCCATATGATTTATGAATTCTGGTCCTTGTGGCCATGGTCCTTCATTGGGAATCTATAATTTTTTTGTATCAACCTCATGAGCTTGGTTGGGCTTTCTAGATGACTCAGTGATAAAGAATCTGCCTGCCAATGCAGGAGTCACAGGAGATGCGAGTTCGATCTCTAGGTCAGGAAGATCCCCTGGAGTAGGAAATGCCAACCCACTCCAGTATTCTTGCCTGGGAAATCCCATGGACAGAGAAGCCTGACAGAATACAGTCCATGGGGTCGTAAAAAGTTGGACACAACTGAGTGACTGAGTGACTGAGCATGCACACATGAACTTGGCTAGTCTAGATCTTCCATGAGAGAATAATGAACTCTTTGGTGCTCATAAAATCAGGTGTGAGCCTGCCAGACTGAGGGCCAGAAGCTGGCCAATTCCCTAAGGGAAGCAATATATCCTTTCAGGACTCTTGGGAAGTAAGGAGCCAGTGGTTCCCCTGGGGAGCCTTCTCCCCATTCTTGTGTTAAAACTGACACAGGGTAAGCCCTGAGGAGAGCTTGAGTTCCACACAAGAAAGCTCTTTCTTGCTCACCTCTTCCCTTGCTTGTTTGGGAAGCCCCTGTTCACAACCTTGGATTTAGCCACCAGTGATTCTTATTACTCCTGGGAACTTGTGCCTACCTCAGACCCTGCACATTGATGTGAAAATCATTACATCTTAAACAGCCAAATTGCTAGTACTTTACATTTATTAGACCCACTTCCCTATGAGAAAATTTGAAAAGTATGTCTCTTCTTGGATGTTTTATAACTGATTTCAAATAGCCCAGCCCAGCATGAAACCACAGGGAACTGAAATGAGGATAGAGGCAGAAAGGGGAGAAGGATCAACTTTATCCTCTGATTAGCTGAGATGAAAAATGACTTGAGAGACACAAATGGAATGACAATAACCTGGTTCATTGGCTTGATGGCCTGTTATTCATAAACAGATAATGGAACTTCTGAAAGCTTGTGTAGCTTAAGTCGTTTGTGATGACCAAACAGGACCAGCAGAATTGCTTTCATTTTGGGTTTCAAACACATCCCTAGGCTAATGTAAAATACAGGGAAAAAAATTTTTTTAATAATATGAAGAAGTCATAGTATATCCAATGGGAAATCAGAATTGAGAAGGAGACAAAACAACTCAGAGTTACTGACTTTTTATAGTTCAGTTTTGAAACAATCTTCCCAGAGGGACTTTGGTGAAACCTCCTTCCCAGTCCACAATCAGGATGCAAGCTCTAAATTCCTATATCTTAAAAAAATTATTTTTATTGAGGTATGACTAACATACAAAAGCCTGTACATATTTAATGCATACGACTTGATGAGCTTGGGTAGGTATACACCCATGAAGACATCCTCATACTCTATGCCATAAACACATCCATCACCTTTAAAAGTTTCCTGTTACTCTATATATTTGTTTTATGTCTATTTTGCAATAAGAACACAAGATCTACAGTCTTAGCAAAATTTTAAGTATGCGTACAGTATTGTTAACTGCAGTTCTCTAGGATATACTCATTTGTATAACAGAAACTTTGTACCCTTTGGCTAATGCCTCCCCTTTCCCCAGTCCCCTAGACCCTACAAACCACCTTCTACTCTCTCTTTGACCATTTTAGATTCCTTATATAGGCTGTATTATGTAGTGTTTGTCCTTCTGTATCTGGCTAATTTCACTTAGCATGATAACCTCTAGCTCATTCATGCTGTCACAAATGGCAAGATTTCCTTCTTTTTGAAGTTGAGTAATATACCATTATATGTATATACTTCATTTGCTTTATCCATTCATTTATCATTGGACATTTACATTGCTTCCCTATCTTAGCTACTGTGAGTAATGCTGCAATAAACATGAAAGTGTGTCTTTAAGATTCTGATCTTAATTCCTTTGCATATACACCCAGAGGTAAAATTTGCTGGATCATGTGGTAGTTCTATTTTTAATATTTTGAAAAACCTCTATATTGCTTTCCATAGGGGTTGTCTCAAGGAACTAGAAAGAGAAGAAAACACTAAGCCCAAATTTGGCAGAAGAAAGAAAGTGATGTGAAGATTAAAGCAAAATAAATGAAATTAAAAAATTTTAATCAACAAAACTTAGAGTTGGTTTTTTGAAAGAAATAAAATGGACAAATCTTAGCTAGACTAGAAAAAGAGAGAGAAGATTCAAGTAATTATAGTCAGAAATGGAGTGGAATATTATAACCAGTGCCACAGAAATAAAATAGGGGACTATAATGAACAATTGTATATCAATAAACTGGATAACTTAGAAGAAATGGATAAATTTCTAGAAACACACCATGTACCAAGGCTGAATGAAGAAGAAGTAGAAAGCCTGAACATGTCAGTAACAAACAAGGAAACTGAATCAGTAGTTAAAATAGTCCCAAGAAGTGGAATCCCAGGGCCAGATTGCTTACAGGTAAATTCTACCAAACATTTAAAGATTTAATACCAATTCTTCTTAAACTCTTCCTAAAACTAGAAGCACAGGGAACACTTCCAAACTTATTTTCTAAGGTCTGCATCAACCTGATAACAAAGCTAAACAAGACACCACAAGAGAAGAAAATCGTGATCTCCATTGAAAATTTATGTAAAAATCCTCAGTAAAATGCTAACAAACCAAATTCAGTAGTGTATTTCAAGTATCATGCACCATGACTAAGTGAGATTCATCCCTGGGATACAAGGATAAACCACATTAACAGAATGAAGGAAAAAATGGCAAAATCTTCTCAATGGATGAAAAAAAAAGCATTTGACAAAATCCAACACTCTTTCATGATAAAATTTCTCAAAAGAATTATGAATAGAAAGAGTTGATCACAGCACAATAAAGGCTATGTATGAAAAACTCACAATCAATATTATATTCAATGGTAAAAAAAACTGAAAGCTTTTCCTCTAAGGTCTGGAACAAAGCAAGGATGCCCACTTTTGTCAAATATTTAACATAATTCTGTAAGTTCTAGCTAGAGCAATTATGTAAGAAAAAGAATGCATCCAAATTTGAAAGAAGTAAAATTAATCTCTGTTTGCAGAAGACATGATTTTATGTATCTTATTTGATTCAGCATTGACACTTACTCCACCTTCCTTACTTTGCAGTCTTTCACCTGAATATCTTACCTCCCCTAATGAATGGCCAGTCTTTGAGGGAAGGGCTGGGTCTCTTCCATCTATTTTTCTTGCAGTGATGGCTTCATGCCTCTCAACTTGTAGGTGCTCAGTACAGATGGAGAAGGAAAATGTGGGTAAACAGTAGTATAAAGGGAGTCACTCATGGGTGTACAGCTCTTAACAGTTTCCAAAATGGCTTCACAGACTTGATCTCATTGGAACCTCCAAAAACTCCAGGAAGTTCACTGGGACTATTATGTTCTTCCTTAGATAAAAATGCTTTATCTTCTATAGGCATCATTTTCATGGGTCAGCACTAAAACAGGGATTATAATAGCCCCTATCTCATAAAACTGGTACAGATACTAAAAGGAATAAAAGAATTAATGTAGGTAAAGGCACACACAACAGAACCTGGAACTTAGGAAATGCTATACACGCTTGCTGCTATTACTTTTTCTCATTAGTTTCTTATTTAATCTGGAATCAGAAGACTAGGACCTAGATTTTCTGTTTCTGAATCCAGGGTCCCTTTCAGCACCTTCAGGCCTCTGACACAGCATGAACCAGGTCTGTGCAAACCACTTCCTGCTGGGTCCTTCCATGGCCTCATTTATGTCACAGGTATATGAAGTAGACCTTCTCCAAGGTCACTGCCTGCCATGGCCATCTATAGCTGCTTTCATGAAGATAAATATTCTTCCCTTCCTGAGAAGCTTCTCTTTTTCCTCCAGGGTTCATCTCTTCTTTTCCACAGAAGAGAGAAGGCCTTTTGCCCCTTGGAACTTCAGCCCTCCTGCACTCTTCTAAATAGTCATCTGCCCTCCACCTGGATATGGGACAGGTAATGCCCCGAATGGGCAGAAATGCTACTGCAAGCCCTCGATCAGAGAGGTAGTTACACAAAGTGGTTGAGGGGCAGATAAGTACACAGCAGTAGAGAGGAAACCCTGGCCACAGTCTTAATGTTGATGCCAGGGCAGTTGGCCTGTTCCAGGAGGAAAACAGCTTCGTTGAAGAAGGGTCAGCGTGGCTCACACATACTCAGCCCACCGCCACAACAGTCCAGCGTGCTGGCTATGCTCTAAATCCTTCCTCAGATTATTAGAAGGTCAAAAAGAAACAAAAAAGTTAAGCTATTAAACAAAAAGCAACAACCATGTCCTAGGGATTTGAACACAGACTCTAGTTGCTGGATTTATTCAAACACAATAGAATCCTTTCTCCATTCTCATACCCACTGGTCAAGGCAAGGTTGGGTGTCCCTCAGGAGTCCTTTCTGACCACCTCCTGGCAAAAAAACCTTTTCTCTTCTGTATGAATGAACTCCCATGTTTTCTCTGTCCTGTTTTGAGACACTTCATTCTTCTGCCTTGTTAAAAGTTGTCATTCTATTCCTGACCTCAAGCATCACTCAAGTGCAGAATTAACTTTGCTCTTACGGGTGCCAAGGCAACCCCTTTTACATGCCTCTTCTGCAGCCTTTACCTCATTTCCTCATTTCCTCATGGTTATTTGCTTAGGTCCATCTCCCATACCCCCAGCCATCACCATTGCTGACTTCCACTAGAATAGAAAAGGTGTTTTTTCTTCCTTGTACCCCCATTGCCTCATATAGTCTTATTATTTGTGAACAGAATTCAGTGAGGTCAGATTGAGATTTACTCATACCAAAATGTGCCCGGCACATAGGAACTTGCTTATTACTTGTTAATTGAATGGAAATTCTGAGTTAGTGGCTATTTCCAAGGAAATAAATCTCCACTGTTTTTCAAGTTTACATTATAAACTTAGATAGTAATGGGTATCGAGGAGTACAATGTATGAGTGGGAAGAATGGTTCTGGGAAAAGTTTTGATTCATTATAGTCATGTTTTATTAAAGTTCATTAGCTTTGCAAAAGACTAGTCTCTGAACTTCATAAGCCATAGGCTGGGAAGTGGTCTTAGAGCAATGTGTCTAGTTCAACTCATATCTGATAGTTGAACATCCAGCCTACCTCTGAGCACCTGTACAGATAAAAAAACACTAGTTCTTTAAGCACAGATTCAACTTTTAGGCAGCTGTATTAAAATGCTCCTCCTATATTAATCAGTCGTTATAAACAATGGCCCCAAGGAACATGTTCTACAAGGACAAATAAAGAGAAAGCAAGGTGCAAAACCCAACACAGGCATCATGAACATACCCATGAAAAATATGTATGGCAGGGGAAAACATAGAAGAAAATACATAAAAATTATAATTCATTCACTTCTTTATCAGACAGTATTAAGGCTCTACTCTGCAGTAAGCACTGTTCTAGGTCCTATGGATATTATACGAATAAGATAGATGAGCTCTCATGGCTGAGTCATGGTGATGAAATCGGACTGAATTTTGTTTATTTTCTCTATATTCCACATTATCTGGACTAGGCTTATCTTGATCGTTAAAATCCTATAAGGCTTAAGAAGTCCTTTCATACACTGAAAGCACACAAATCTTTTATTTCTCGAATCTTGGAGTTCCTAGAAAAGATATCATATTAATAGTTCCCCTGAAGAAGATGTTGAGGGAGAGATAGTCAACTGTACCAAGGTGAGTGTGACATGTCTGCAAGGAACTCATCAGCTAAGCAATACTTTCCGTGAATTTAAAAGAACAGAACAACCACACTATTCTCAAGTTGGAGAGGACCTTCTGATTTATTTATTCAGATGACCTCAGTTAAGAGCAGAGTCAGACCAAGAAATCACAGGGTACTGTTATGATAATAAGACCTCAGTGGTGAAAGGACACTTAGAGTCAGACCTGTAGCCAGTGTCCCTAGATGTCATTCAATGTCAGATTGAAGTCCTCTGAAAACAAACCGTTTCAGATACTTGGTGAAATTTTTGCAAGAGAGGATTTCAGTTCATTAAAAAACTAATGAATAGCTCATGGAGGGGAGTTGATCACTTCCAGTGGCGCTTCCTTCAGTGTTTGGTTGTCTTCAAAGGGAACTGGGCTGGAAGGTTCATGAGCACCTGCTCCAATCAATTATGTGAAACGGTCTCCATGCATTACTACAGATTTATGTCCTCTTGGCAACACGGCTGTGAGTGATGAGCAGCATATCCTTATGACATTCCTAGAAGACAAGATTGCCCATCAAACCAGGGTCACTTTACCTGGGATCACAGCACAGAGTTTGGGAAGAAAGTCTGATGATACAGATCAAAGCTGTCTCAGTTCAAACTCCTTGAAAATCAGTAAAAATATTACCCAAATTCTAGAATCACTAATAATGGAGTTCAACCAAATAGCCTTACTGACCCATACCAACAACTTTAAAATTGAATTCTTCTTGGGTTTGCTGGAGGGAATAACACCTTGCAAGGCAGCTAGCTGCTTTAGTAAGCTTTGCAAACTGTGTTCTCACAGAAGCTGAATGTAAAACCAGCGGCGTTCTTCAGCAGAGAGAACTTTGCTAGAAGCAAAGTAAATCATCCAGGGAGAGGCATGTTTTGCCCTGGTCTGATGAGATTAGTAACATTATCTTCATTTCCACAGGATTACTTACTGACTACCAGAATCTGCCTCAGAATCTTGCTCTGAATGTTAAAAAATTTCTACCACTTCAAGTTCATGCCTCTTCTATTACAGGACAAGATAGGAGGATGGGTACATGGGGTCTCAAGTTTCTTAGTAAATATTCTTGTCATACAGGGGGCTCCAAAACTAAAATCCTCATTTGTTAAGACCTGCTTGAAGTGTACTTTTTTTCAATAAGTAGTATTTGGGGTTTGTATTAAAAAAAAATTTTTTTTTTATCCTTTGGCAGTTTCCTGCCTCGATTGCTTTATTAAGAAATGATCAATATAATAATTTCCTCATACTTGTATAGGAAAGCTCTTGGTCTGCTTGAAAATTAAATAATTATTTTCTATTGATGGCATTTCCTTTGAAATCAAAGTTCCTGAAATGGATGTTCCTGAGAGGGTTCTAACTCATAAAAGTTGAGGAGAGTGTTAATTGCTCTTTTGCTGTTTATAATAACAATGTCACTACATCTGAATAAGTCATCTGTTAAAGCAATGAGGGACAGCCATAAATGGTGCCCACTCTGTGAGAAAGGTCTGGAGAGAACCAAGTTGCAAAAGATCAAATCTATTTCGCAGAGATCAGGATGGATGGTCTTTTTACTGAGATTCTTTTAGAAATTGATCTGTACTGTGAAAACAGCAGAACACCCGACACTTGAAATAAATCTCTTATTAAGCCAAATTGTTTTGTTGGCTATCCTTGTATCAAGTTTTTCACCTCTTGCTTGTTTTCCTACATTCAAAGGTAAAAGAATATTTCTTCCAACCCAGGAACCAGTGAACAGTATGTTAGAGAGAAAAATGTGCTGGTTCAATTCTCAGGCACGATGTAAGCTGATTAGGATGTGTAACCTAACCAGCTTCTGTGAATCCTAATTCAGTTTCAATTTCCCCAGCTGTGAAATGGGATTCTTGTTACCAGCATCCTCACCTCACTGTGTTAATCTGAGGATCAAACAAAATAAAAAGGTAAGAAAAAGTAAAATAGACTAGAAGTGCTCTGCTCCCTTATTACTGAAATTATATTTTGATAGCATCTCTTGGTTTTGTAGGAGAGGATAAATCTTCACTCTACCCTCCTAGACTCTAAAGCTAGGGTCCTCGAATTAAACTGATACATATTAGAAAGAGAACTAAAGCAGTTTTAATTACATATGCACCAGAGATCTCACACACACACAAACACAACACACACACACACAAATGCGACTCCAGGAGGTGGCTGGCTAGAAGACTGACACTTATGGGCCATCTTAGTTTAAACAAAAGAAGAAGGAGCTGGGGACTTTTGGAGGGTGGGAACAGGAAGGTGAGGGGAGAAATGTGTGGTAAATAAAACTGTTACCTATTATAAATTGATAAATTTATCATAATACAATGCTAATACGTTTTGAAGGGAATAGTGTCCTTTTTTTTAGTTAGCAAGAACAATATACTTTGCTGTATTTCTCTTTTTCCTGGACACCAAGAAGTTCAAAAGCAAATGTATTGCTTATTTACAAGAATGTTCTCCAGACCTAGAATCCTGCTAAAAATTCTTTCTTTAAAAAAAAAAATTAATAATTAAGGTTGTCTTGTTATACAGATAAGTCTCTCAGCTGATAAGAGTTGTCTCCCAGTGTAACTAAGGAGATATCTTTACAAATGGAAATTTCGTTTATAAATGTAAATTTCATTTGCAAAGCGAGAAATTTATACTCTTATTTTTAGGCTGTGGGGGGAGGGGGAGGTGAAGATTTTTTTCTGCATCGGCTGGCTCTCAATTGCCTTCAGCTCAAAATAATTCATACACTAAAGAGGCATATTTTGAGGTGACATATTCTGCTACCCTTCAGGATCATAATGTATCTGCTACATGCCTGTCTTCCTAATGGACTGTGAGGCCAAGGCTTATCAGTCTCCACGCCAAATTAACAGGGCGTTTCTGTTAGTCTCTTTAAAAGGCATAGGTCTACATGGCACCGAATGATGTACAAAGAAAAAAATCAGTTACTCAGTTTCACATCACGGACAACAAACCTACAAATATTTTATTGCATTATTTCACTTTTTTGACAGTATACAAATATTTGTCATATAGTCACTAACTAACCTGAGAGGGATTTGTCAGCCTTCATCATGAATTTGCCTGAAAGCAACAAGGAAACAGTGCACACATATACGCAGACACACAGCTGGCCCCAGGGTAGAATGTGAAAAAGCAGCTCAGAAAGAGGAGTGTGTGGGCATTTGTGTGTGTGCGCCCACTGAAGGCTAAACAAACCAAGGAGAAAATAAGGCAGAGAGATAGAAACAGTAAGAACCAGAAGAGGGCTTTTTGCTGTTGTTAGTATTGTTGTAAAATCGATCAGGAAAGCAAAAAGAAGGGAAAATGTTAGTATCACAAGAAGGAGATATTCACAGTAGGATTAACCCAGAGAGCATTCCCTCGGGTGCTATGTAATCTGCAATGGATACCAAGGTCCAGGGTCTAACAAGAGCTTTCCTATGCTAGTATGGCGTGCTGCTGCCAGTCCACGGGGTCGCAAAGAGTCGGACATGACTGAGCAACTGAGCTGAGATGATGCTAGTATGAGCTAGCTTTCTAATGTGCCAAAGGGCTGGGAAGAAAGCTGGAGGAACAGAATCCGCATCTAAGAGAAATATGCACACCAGCTTTCAGAAGCAGCAAAGAGTATTCCAGTACTGAAATATTTTCTCCTGAGGACTCTCATAAAGGGCATACTGCTGGGGACAATGTCCACACATTTCCTATGTATAAAACGCCTTGACTGTACCACACCAACGTCAGGAGAAGTGATTCCACGAGTGGCAGAAAGCGTACTTTAAACCAGAATCTATAGCCCTGAGATCTAACTCTCCAAAACTCTTACCAGCTGTGAGTCCTTGGACATATTGCATAATCTTTTTTTTTTTTTTTTTTAGTTTGAATTTTCACATCTGAGAAAGAAGAATATTATTTACCCTGACAGGGTTTCTGGGGGAAAACTTCAAAGTACCTAGCAAATAGTAGATTCAATAGTAGCAAATAGTAGTAAATATAGGCTCCCTTCTCCCTGTGTGAAGCCCAGCAAATCCCATGTAACTCTGATCCTAAATGAGAAGCTGCTGTAGACAATAACTTTCTCTGATCCAAATCCTGAGTGTAGAGTGGACAGATCTTAAATGAATCAAGCCCTTAATCCAAAATTAGATTTCCTGCACACATTCTTCAGAGCCAACATCTCTTTAATGAGCCCATTACATTAAGAGTTAATTTATAACAAGTAGCTTAGCACCCCAGCTCTCTGCTCTACCCTCTTTTCATCTGCTCAGCAAGACCACAGGCATTAACTACAAGAATATATTCTGTATTTTGAAAGGGGGAAAAAAAAAAAAACCAAACCTGCCACCCCTGGATACTTATCCCTTTAAGGAAGCCCAAGACCTCAACAACAACAAAGCTTGGTGTGTAGGGACCCTGCAGGGTTCATGAATTTCAGAAGCTTGTAAGAAATTATCTGTTTTGCCGGACTCTTGCTGGGATCAATCAGCCCCTCAGTAGTTGGTGCCAATTAAGAGCTAGTGTGATGCAAAAAGGATATTTTAAACACTGTTTGACACCAAGTACTCCTCCGTTCTCTTCCCACCTCCCTCCCTCCCTCTCCTCTAACTCTTATACCAACCACCTTTCAGTCATCTCCTTCTTCCACCACGACCCTGCTCTGAAAGTCATGGCAGGTAATGAAAGTAATGGCACTTGTCTTCTTTCTGAAGAGAGATGCTGTTTATCAAGTGATCTCCCATCGTCAGACATGATCTCCCACGGCCCTGTGCTGGACAGCAAGCAGCATTTATCACAGCCGCTGCCTCCCATCTCCCTTTGTCTTTCCCTGAGTCCTAATCCGTTCCCAACAAAGCTGCCAAAGTTACCTTCTGAAGATCAAGTCGGATCTGTCATTCTGCTTATAATAAATCCCTGGCTCCTTCCCATCACCCAGAGGATAAAGCCCTCCAAGGGCTGATCCCCATCCTCCTCATCAGTCTTACCTCTCACCACTCCTCCTCCTGCCCCATTCTTTCTGGCAATCCCCTGAGTATATCCATCTACTTCTTCTTCCTGTTCTTCCCTGTCCCTAAATTACCCACAGCACCCTGCGTGGGGAGCTAACTCATATACATCCTTTAAGATCCAGCTCAAGCATCTGCCCCTCCAAGGAACCTCCCCCGGCTGCCTCAAGATGACTTATGTGCCCCTGTGCCATACTTCCCTGGCTCTAGTGCTTGCTTCTGGGATAGCATTTCTCAGACTGTAGACTTCTCAGCCAGTTAACTTATCTGTCTGAACTCCCATCTCCAACTAAACTGGGAGTTCCCTGAGAATAAGGGTAGGCTTTAAGTATCTCTGCCTTCTAGTGTCTTGTATGGTATTTCATACGTAGGAAGCTATGAGTTCTCAATGTGGCCACTTGTCGCAGTCACCTGGGTGAGTTTGTTCACAATGCAGATTCTCTAACCTTACTTTGGACCTATTAAATCTATGTGTCTGCCAGGGGTGGAGTCTGGATTTCTGTGTTTTATTAAAGTGCCATTGATAGTGTGCAGACCTTGTTAAAATACTGTGGTAGTAGGTGTTAACATATTTAATGATGAGTGCATGAATGAATATATGAATGTGCCCATTTTAGAAATGAGTTTGAAGAGTTGAAAATTTGGCTCCAATTGTACACAGAAGGCTTTTGAGAAGATGACATACAAAGGGGTATGGGATGGAACTTTTCTTGGACTATTTATTATTATTATTTTAATGTTGATCATCTCAATTACTCTCTAAGCTTTGGGGAACAAGGATCAGCTTTGTTTATTGTTGGAATTTAATAAAGTCTGACCCAGTATCTAACAGGTAATTTGACCTCAATATTTGTTGAGGTACAACAGTACAATGTGAATCACAAAGCACTGTATTTGAAGTTAGAAGCCTTGAATTTCAGGCCTGGCTATGACAATAACTACTACTTAGTCTAAGGCAGGAATTCCCTTGAGCCTTAAGATTCCCCTATCCTACACAATCAAAGAGGTAGACCAGATGATCAAAGGTTGCATCTAGCTCTGACATTTTTAACCAAAGAGTGCATCTAAGCTGGAGTCTGAATCTTGGCCTATTGCTGAATGAAAGGTCTTCATAGTGATAGGCGAGATGGTGGCTGAGGTCCAGAGGGAAAAGTGACTTGACTATACTGTATTTTTTGAATTCATTATGAGTATAGCCAAAATGAAGTACTGCCTTTTGTTCTGCGAAAGTCAAGTGTTCAGCCTTAAGCACCCCCAGGGCTTGGTAGTCAGACACCAGCAAAAATCTCCCTCTCTCGATCACATGATGCATCACTGTAAAGACTGTGTCCCTGGAGGAGTAGGGCAGGTTAGGAGATGCAGTGGGAAGGCATGTGCTCAGGAACCTTGCATGGGCCCCAGAGTGATGGTACAAATCACAGATCAATTATTTCAACTGATTTTTCACAACCTTACAAAAAAATCACAGGAAAAAAAATGAACAAAAAACACAAATAACTAATTCTACCTTGCTAGTTGGGAAATTAAGTCTTACAGAGATTGGAGGATTTCTGCGTAAATGTACAGTGATTAAATGGCAGCAATCTGACATTTTCTGGTCCCAATGTAATGTTCCTTTGGCTACATCATGTTGCTTCTCTTTCTAACCTTCTTTGTTGGACCCTAACAGAATTTCTGACAAGGAAAAAGGTCAAGTATTTCTGTCTCTATTTCATAGAGCAGGAAATTGAAGCTCAAAGCGACTTTTCAGTCTCACAGTCAATACTAATAGCAATGATTTCCAGTGTACTTTTGACCATATCGCTACTGCTTTTTTTTATTGTTTAATTGTATTTTGTTATGTAACCTTACTGATACCCCGTTAGGGAGGCAGAGTAGGCTGGTAACAATCTCCAGTTTTCTAATAAGAGAAAACTGAGGTCCAGAGAGGTATCGATAATATTGGAGGAATTTTTTAAGAGGAATTTATGAGTTTGGATTGGTTTAAGAATGAACTTTCCAACACCCTGCCCCATCACAGGACCAGAGGACCTCTCAGAGGTATGATACAGGAGTCTATAAAAGGAAGAAGAATTGGCTTGGATATCCATTAATCTCCTTCCTGGCCCCATGTGTCCATGATTCTACATCTTATCCCAAGCCCACAGCCAGGATGTGATCCGTCAGGGTGTGAACCCATGTCTTCCAACTTCAACCATCCCACCAACTTTGATTGACGTGCTTCTCCAAAGATTTCAGAATCCAGTTTTCCTAGGTGTAGGTATAGCTGTCATTTGACTATTAGCCAGAGGGCAAATATGTCTCTATAAGTTTCCTGGGTGAAATGTTGATAAACTGGCCATGCAACAAATCACAAGTACTGAACATGGGGTAGGCTTCTTGAGCACTATAAATGATAGAAAAATTCCCTAACATGAGCCATAGTCCTGACGTTTCCACCAAGTTCCTGAGAGTCCTGGGCAAAGTCATTTCTGTTCTCATGGCAGTGAGCATTCTCCCTTGTATAATGTAATTATTGGGCCAGAGGATTTTTCAAGCTCACTAGCGCAAGGCTGAAGGACAAGCTTATCTTTGCTACTAACCACAGAAAGGCTGAAAGAAAAACAGCTGGGACTTATCAGCTCACCTTGGGGCTCAGCAGAGAATGTCAGATTTAACCATGTTGGCTGACACTTTACCAGCCCTAAATTCATTTGAGGTTTTAAAGTAAGAACTAACATAAAAATGATAAAATCAGAAAGTCCTTGCAGTCTCTTAAGTCCTAAATGATGATGTGTCTCTGAGCTCTGTCCCCTAGTCTCAAGCAGACACTGTCTGATGTCAGTAGCTGGAGTATTTTCCCAACTGCAGCCCATCTTTACTTCTCTTCTCTAACCCATCCTCCCTCTCCCCTCTCCCCGTATACTCTCCCTGCTGACATTCCTGCCATTTCCTGACTAGCAGCCAATTTTCCTACCTGTCATTATCAATTGCGCTCATTAACTCTCCCACCTGCCTCAGCTGAGGCCTCTTGACACCAAAAAGCATCTCTAAAAAATGATTTTTCCAAGCAGAATAATTGAAAGTTCTTGTGCATCTAGGGAACCTTTTCTCCAAAGCTCTCAGAGCCATTTCTAAATGTCAGTAGAAACACATTTTCTACCAAGGAGGCACACTTTGCCATTCCACCACAACCAGATGAAAAGTGAAAAGTAAAGAGTCAGTAACTAGTTTTTTTTTTCCTTCTTTTTTCTTTGAGAAATGCAAAAGTGATCTGATTGACTTGTCAATTGCCTGTAGCTCTTTTAGACATGGGCTCAGAAATGGTTAATGATAGAAACAATGACATACAGATCCAAACCACAGGGAGACCCTTGTCTCTTTCTCCAAGAAGTTCCATGAACTGCTGAGGTGCTGAGACTTGTGATGACCCTTCAGAGAGGTTTGTACCACACTAAGGCAGGAACACACTTGGGGAAGAGTTCTGTCTCTGCTATCAGACTAACTGGATTTAAGAGTTATAACAGCACATGTGGAGACAATCCTTTACTATTTATAAAGTATTTGCAAACAGTGTCTCACTTTGCACTTGAGGTTTCCTCTACTGGGAACACTCTTTCCTCAGCTGTTTGCTTGACTTGCTCCTTACCTGTGTCAGGCCTTTTTAACCTCACCTTTCCTGGTGACATAGGTGCCTCCACTCCACCTGGCACTTCCATTATATGCTTTTCCTCCATGGCATTCTTTACCAACTGACTTACCATACATTTTATATACATAATGTGAGCTCCCTGGGGACCAACATCTTCACCATTTTTGCTGCTATAGTCCCAAGTCCCAGCATGCTCTCTGACACAAAGTAGTTGCTCAGTTAACACATGTTGAAGGACTCAAGGAATAAATGGGTGTATTTGCTATAAGCACAGCAGAGCACTCAGCCTTGAGGAGTAGACATTGTTATCGTTGCTATTTTGTGGATGAGGTGAAGGAGGCTCAGAGAGGTCAATGAGTCAGCCCGAGTGGCTTGGGTAGCAGACCTGACTCTCCTCATGCTGCCTCGTGGTGTGTTCTCCAGAGAAACATAGCAGGAACAGACTCAGCCATGCATGAACTTCCCCAGGAAGGAGCACTAAGACCCTTAACACTCAGCCCCATGCCCTCACCCCTGCGTTAGGCCCCTCTTGCATGTCACCCCACCAGTCCTCCAGGGAGGCCGAGTTCCTAGGTACCCAGGGCATTTGAGGAATGCCTGCAGCCCTAATCACCCCATTAAGGTAAGAGCAAACGAAGAGAGGAATAAAATAATTGCCGAGTCAACAACCTGAACAGCTGGCCAGAATAAAGTCAACACAGTGATTGCTCTGTTCCAACAAAGAAAAGCGTGGCGACTAAGCCTTTCCACTATCTCTTCTCTTTTTGATGGATGTTTCCCTGCCTGTGAACTGCAGAGCAGCTCATGGAGGCCAGCAGCTCTCCCACCCCTACCGCCTGCCTCATTGCCTCTTGACAGAAGTGGGCCATTACTCTTCACTAAAATTCATTGTCCGCGCATTTGACACTTGACAACGCTCGGGAAATTGATCTGCTCAAATATTTTTGGAGCTAAATTAATGCAATTTGTCCTTCCAGGGCTCCACACCAGCATCCCAAGAGACAGAATCAGTGGTAAGAGGATGATTATGCCTTCCTGGGAAGGGAGGGAAGTCTCATGGGAGGGAGATAATCCAAAATCTAGGTAGTGTGGGTTATAAAATGATTTAAAAACATCAAATATCATTTGTGCTGCTCTACTGCTTACACAGAACACTCATGTACATTATCTGTGAGATATGAGCCTCATACTACCTGTGAGGAAGCTGGGAAACATCTGACTCTCCATTTTATAGAAGACAGAACTCAGAGGTACATGACTGGCCCAAGGTCACACTTCAGTTGGTTAAAGATCAAGGACTTGAATCCAGGCTTCATGGCCCTAAGTGATATGCTGTGTGTCACTGATATTTTGTGTGTGTGTGTGTGTGTGTGCGCGTGCGCGCGCGTGCGCACAGGCAGGAGGTATGCGTGCAGAGAAAGAGAGATGGATATTTCTCCCTTCACTGACTCCACACCTTCCGTCTTTCCCTCACACTCTTTACCTAACCCCAGTCTCCATCTAGTACTCCCACACTCAGGGGTGGGCACTCTGACTGATGTCCTCAGGCTGATTGTCTCCAGTGAGGTGGGCTAATTCCACAAGTATTTGACTTGCCTCAAGAGCGTGGGCTTTGGGGTCAGATTCTGATAGGGACACAGTAAAAGGACAAAGTAGATGATTAAACAGATTTATCCCACTAGAGGATTATAAGTAGAAAAAGTATGGGAAACCCCTGTAAGTTAATGACTACTCAAGAAAGCAGGCTTGCTTAGCACAAAACCATGCAGTGGAAGCATAAGACATAGCCCCAAACAGTGAAACAGCAGTGGCATGCGACCCACATACTGCTCACTGAGCTCAATAAATTAGTTTTACGTGTGCTCTCTGCACACATAAAAAACAATAATTTGTGAACCTAGCTTGACCAGGTAGAGACAAAAAAAAAACAAACCTCTCCTGTACAACCTGGAGGAGGAACCGATGATGGAAACATGACGTCTACTCAAGAAAGACAAAGAGGTTCTTCTTCTCCCTTTCCCCACTTTCCCTTTGATTCTAAATCTGTAGCCCGCTAAGCTCTTAGGCACAGTATTTCTCACCCACCAGCTTGCAAACCTCACACACATCCTATTCTAATAAGTCACTTCTTACCTATCACTTAGCTCTTGCTGAATTCTCCTCTGTGCTGAGACATAAAGGACCATGGTACCAGAGCCCTTCGGAGCCCCCTAAATGACATCTAATGGTTTTAGCTCCACCAGGGACCAATTGCTCTGAACCTCGGTGTCCTCACCTGCCCCACAAGTTGCTGACGGACTGATATGAAAAGGCAA
This sequence comes from Cervus canadensis, assembly GCF_019320065.1. NCBI lineage: Eukaryota > Metazoa > Chordata > Mammalia > Artiodactyla > Cervidae > Cervus > Cervus canadensis. The sequence goes on along the minus strand of NC_057392.1, from coordinate 55,581,626 downwards.
GTCTGGTATCCATCACAGCACATGACACACAGTGAGCGCTCAGTTCACAAAAGCAGTTATTATTGATTACTCTGCTCACTCCTGTGTCACATCTGGGACGTGGTGTCCAGGCTGTTATCTGGTCTACTGCTCTTTTCCTGAAACCTTCAACAGAGTCACTCTCTGGGCGAGAAGATGGAGGGGATCAGTGGTGTTCCCTCCTCTGAAAGTTTTCAGTTGCTGAATGATAGCAATTACAATAAAAACAGTCATTCCCATTTCCTGAACATTTATTTTTGCCCAGAGTCAAAGTGTTCTCAACTTATGGATGCCACTGATGCAGTCAACAACCCTGTCACAAAGGATTACTATTATCCTCCTTTTAGATGTAGTAATGCCATTGATTGTGTCACTAGCACCACCTGGGAAGCCCCAATAAGCATAGGGACCTTGTCTAATCTATTATCTTTACACTATTTTCCTTGGGCCTAGAACTGGGCCTTGCACACAACAGGTCCACAGGAAATAACTGTCTAAAGGAAATAAAATCACTGAGTAACTCCTATTCTAAGTCAAGAGTCTAATTTACAGAAAGTGGTCCAACCCCATCAATCCATCAATACTCAGTTGGCATTCACTGTATGCTGGGCTCATTTTGTGAACCTGAGGCTGGGACGTGGCTACAGAGATGAATATGGCTAGTCCCTAAGCTCAGGAAGTTTATACCCCGGTTAGGGAGTTAAGACATATGCATCTGAAAGCATAACTGAAACAATGCCACCAACAGTCAGGGACAAATAAGGGTTCTGAATGCAGGAGTGTTGAAGGCTAAACACACAGAGAGGGAAGGAAGCTATGAAGGACGTTTCACAGAAGGTGCTGTGGCTCTCAAATAGCCATAGCACAGGAGTGGCAGCGAGAGGGGACCTCTCTGGACCCTTCAACTACACTGCAGGCTTTCCTAGAAGCTCTGTGACTCCAAGAGACATGGAGTTGGAGACCTTGACTCAGAACCTGGCACTTGGAGAAGAGTCTACATGAATCAAGTGCTCTTTCCGTGAAGGATGCAATGCTAGTTTACACAGGTCACCTCAGTTATCCTCACCACAACCCTGCTACAGACTCGCAATAATTCTCATTTTAGATCTATGAACATTGAGACCCTGGGATGGGAACTCTTCCATCCAAAGTGACACAACCAACAGAACCTGGTGTCCTGACCTGTCCAGCCTCCTACACTCACCCCACTTCACACATCTGCCCCCTTTTGCAGGCTAGCAACTTGTTCAAGTTCACACAACAGCTAAGAATCCATCTCCTTGTCTATAAAAGTAGATGCTCTTAAAGAAAAACAAACAAACAAAAAAAAAACACCCTGGCAGAGGTGAACCAGGGCAAAGCCCCCTGTTGCTCCTTTTGTTCCAGTGCAGAAACTGAGTATTTCAGAAGGCTCACATGCTTATGTAAAAGCAAGAATAGTGGTTGTTAAAATGCAAAGCTGTACTTCCCTGTAATTCATTTGGTGCTCCCACCCCTATTCCTGAGGAAATGATACCCTGGTGACAAGCTCTTCAAAGAATTTCCTCTCAACTTCTTTCTGCAGTTTGGAATAATTGTATGTCATCACAAACCTAGGAATAGTCAAGATTGCAAAATTCTTGCTGTGCTCTTGGCAAAATTATTACTCACCAGCCAATGTTTATAAATCAAAATGCTTCCCCTAAGTGTCATTAAACACAAATATTTCTCAGCACTGTGCTAGAATGTTAGGCTGACAAAGGTTAGGTGTTGGTGGGTGTGCGTGTGTGTACATAATTAGACTCAGATTTTCAATGAGTACAAGATGACTAACTTCTGCTGTTTTACTTCTCAGAAAAATCTTCAAAATCTTAGCAGTACTGACCAGAGAGAGCCAGGAAAATTTTGTTTCTTAGCTCTTTGCAGGCATTGTGAAAGGTGCTGCCTATGATAAGACAAATGAAAGACCAAGGGAAGAGAAAAAAATGGGCAGATCAGGATAACCAATGCTGATGGATAAGTCATTGTTATAAACTCCTACTAGAATTTGAAGAAAATGCAGTTTTTAATCTCTTTCTTCGATTTACCTAAGCTCTGCTGTGAGAGTTAACACCTCCTAAGATAGGTTAGCAGGCTTCCCTGGAGCCTCAGGGAATCTGCTTGTAATGCAGGCTACCTGAGTTTGATCCCTAGGTCAGGAAGATCTCTGGAGAAGTGAATGGCAACTCACTCCAGTATTCTTGTCTGGAGAATTCCATGGACAGAGGAACCTGGCAGACTACAGTCCATGGGATTGCAAGGAGTCAGACACGACTGGGCCACTTTCACTTTTTCAAGGCAGGTTAGCATATATCTTACTGAAGTCAAATTCCATAGAAGCTGAGCCTGAGGCTGGGGTTCTTGTTCCAGTGATTTATTGGGAGAAGGGCTCTCTGGGTAAAGACAGTAAGGAAAGCAGAGTAGGGCAGGGGGAAAACTCAGAATATTCAATCCCACAGTAGCACAAATCACCCACAGAGTTAACCCCTACACCAGTCCCAAAACAAGGGAACTAACTAGCCTTCTGTACTCTGTGTCAGCTAGTCATGGGCTGAGGCCTATCCCTGGAAAGACTTCCCTTCTTCTGTGATGTGACACAGCTGTGAATATTATGACCAACACACAGAAGCTGGGACTCGTGTATGAGTTGCAAAGGCCTGAGTGGGGCACTGAGTCAGCCATGATAGCACTTGTCATGGTCCTTATGAAACTTTTCATTCTTCAGAATAAGGTACAAACTTTTCAACATGGATTTGATTCCTTTTTTTCATTCTTCATGGCAACATGGCATGTGGGATCTTAGTTCTCCAATCAGGAATTGAACCCATGGCCCTTGCATTGGAAGCATGAAGTCTTAACCAATGGACTGCCAGGGAAGTCCCTCAACATGGATTTGAAATCTTCTGCATTCTGGCCTAAACCTCTTGATTCCGAAATAGATTTTCTAAAAATCTCAGCCTACTGATAGATCTGTCCAAATGTCTATGTGTGTGTTGAACATACTATTCCAGGGTGGTCATAGAACATTCCCTTTCACACTGCCAATAGCCTCCCCTGTTTTCAGAAGGAAATGGACTTCCTAGCCCAGCCGTCTATGGGTCCCAGCCTAGCCCTCCAGCCTTATCTCCTCTCACCTCTTTTCACACAGCCCAACCTTGACAGTGCAGTAGACTCTGAGTCATTTCCCAAAGATGCCATGTTCTTTCACCTCCCACTGCCTTTTTGACACTTGTGATCAATAAAGGTAGGATAGTACAGAGAACAGAAGCCCACTTCACCCCATCCCTCAATGCTGCTGGCATTCTTGTCTGAAAGCAGTCTTAATCTCCTATGGTCCTTCTTACAAACCTCCCATGGTCTCTGTCTTAAAGACCCAAGTCTTAAATCCTAGGCATGAAATGTTTGCCTGTGTCTCTCTTTGTTCTCAGTTCTGCCATCCCACTCCAGTGCACATGTCACCTCTGCTGTGGACACTTCCCTGACCCACCCTAGCTTTCCTATCCCCTCACAGCACCACCGTGATTCCTTGTCTTAGCACTGCCTTTATTCTGCTATGAGCCAAGGTCTGTAGTGTAGGTGCCTACTTCCACCACCAGATTGTGAGCTTCCTAAAAACAGTGTCCTCCATAGCACTTGACAACTTACTAGGTACCAAATACATGTCAGTGCAAGTGTGTTGAAAGGAAGCAAAGAATCTTCCTCTAGAGAATTAGCCCCTGGGAGAGGCATCACACTCAAGGGGAAACTTCTATAAGGGACTCATTGTTTGAAAAGATGTAGAGAGTGACATAATAACAGCAGCAGCAAAAACCTACACGAAGACTTGTTGAACACATATCAGAATCTGTATTTAAGATTCTGCGTCAATTCACTGATCAAATCCTATTAGGCAGGTACTGTTTTTACCGCCATTTACAGATGAGAAGACCTTGTCTTGAAGATTATGTGACCTATTTAAGATCACACAGCTAGTAAGTGCTAGAGCCAGGATGTTGGAGCCAGACTCTGGGCCTCAGATCTTTGCTCTTAAGACTAAATCTTCGGTGCAGGGAAAATTGGTAAGTCTCATGAAGTGAAAATGAAAGCATTAGTCACTCAGTTGTGTCCAACTCTTTGTGACCCTGTGGACCGTAACCCACCAGCCTTCTTTGTCCATGAGATTTCCCAGGCAAGAATACCTGAGTGGGTTGCCATGCCCTCCTCCAGGGGATCTTCCTGACCCAGGAATCAAACCAGCATCTCTTACATCTCCTGCATTGGCAGGCAGTTTCTTTACCATCTGAGCCACCACGGAAACGCAACAGTCTCATACTTGAAGTTATCCAGCCAGAGGGCAGGGTTTCCCAGGTGGTGCAGTGGTAAAGAATAATAAGATAGAATATGCAGCATAATAAAAAACACAGTCAAGGCACTTTCAGTGAGTAACGATGAAAAGCCCTCTGGCTGGTTCCTCTTCTTTCCTCAAAGGGAAATGGCCAGAATGACAAGACAAAAAAGCAGATTCTTGATGTGTATTTTATGTTTACATAGTCAAATATTTAATTTATTTATGTCAGAAAGGTTCTGACGTGGAGTGAGAATAGTGCTTCTCTGGATCTCGTTTCCTCATGAGTAAAAAAGGCTTTTGCCTGTCCTAAGTTATCTTAGGTGTGCTGCAGTCCATGAGGTTGCCAAGAGTTGGACACAACTGAGCGACTGAACTGAACTGAACTGAACTGAAGTTGTCTTAGAACTCCGCACTGTTCTCCTGTCAGTTATAAGCTCCACAAAAGCCTCTAACACAGCACTAGGCACATAATAGGCCTCAATACATACTCTTTGCGTGAATGGTAGACCAGGCTGCTGGGAGTAATGCAGCATTTCTTTCTTTTTCTTTTTTATTGTAATGAGTATTTCTTCTTTATTCTGTTTTGAATAAGTTAGCATACATTTATTATACATATATATTTGACTAGGAAGATAGACCCTTGTTGCAAATTTCTACTCTTTCTTGTTGACTATCCATGCATTTTGGCCATGAAAAGCCCAAACATGCAATAAGTTGTCCCTTCTCTGCCGTGGTTGTGCCCATGAGAGTGATTCAGTAGTGCTTTATGTTGCAGCTGCTCTCAGGAGTCTCACAGTCCAACACAATGTTTCTTAAAGTGCCATTCTGGGACTCCCTGCTCCAGGATTGGATTCGGTGGGGAGCTTGTACAAATGCAGATTCCTGGGCTCAAAGGGGCTTTTCTACTCATTCATGTTTGAGAACCGCTGAGGTTATCACTCTGCAAAGGTCTGCAAATTCTGTTCAAAGCTAACAACTTAACCTAACTTCAGGTGAAGTTCCAAAAAGAAGAAGGGAGAGGAAATTGTCTTGTTTCTCCCACACTCTACCTAATTTAATCATCTCACTCTCTGTACCTTCTCTCCCCTTTTTCTGCTCCCCCTATTAATCCCCCCATTGTCTCCCCACTTCATTTATAGGTGTTGGCTCAGGGCAAGACCCAGGACAGCAAACAGAAATGAAACCCTATATATAGGATTTCATTTATATAAATGCATAAATGTAGAATCTAGAAAAATGGTACAGATGAACCTATTTGCAAAGCAGAATAGAGACACAGACATAAAGAACAAACGAATGGACACCCAGGGGAGAAAGGGGGTGGGATGAATTGGAAGATTGGGATTGACATATATATACTACTAGGTATAAAACAGATAGCTAATGAGATCCTACTGTATAGCAGAGGGAACTCTACTTGATACTCTGTAATGGCCTAAATGGGAAAGAAATCTTACAAAGAGGGAATATAGGTATATATATAGCTAATTCATTTTGCTATACACCAGAAACTAACACAACATTGTAAAACAACTGCATCCCAATAAAATTTTTTTTTAAAAAAAAAGAAATAAAATCTTGTCCTTTGTCCCCAAAGATCTCACAGTCCCACAAGAGAGAAGAAACAGTAAATTACGTTTGGAGGTAATCGGCTCTAGAGCAGAAATAAGCTAAGATGTCACTTCCCCCACTTACAGGGTAAAGATAGTGGTTGCCACCTTGTGTTGGGCTTCTTCCCCTCAAGTACTATCCCCTAAATGTTGATGATCAAAGGAACTAAGGTGAAAAGTTTTGTTGTACTTTTTCAGCTTTAGTGAGGTATAATTGACAAAATGGTAAGACATTTAAAGTGTATATCCTGCTGATTTGATATGCTTACACATTGTGGAAGAATTTCCGCCATCTAGTTATTTAGCACATCCATTTTGGTGAGAGCATTTAAGTTCTATTTTCTTAGCCATATGCAATTATACAGTACAATGCTATCAACTGTTTGATGTTAGATCCTCAAATCTTATTCATTGTATAACTGAAAGTTTGTACCTTTTCACCAACCTACAGCTCCAGCAACCACTTTCTACTTTATGCTTCTGTGAGTTTGATTTTTTTTTTTTTATTCCACATAAAAGTGATACCAAGCAGTATTTGTCTTTCTCTGTTTGGCTTAAGTTTTGTTATATTTTTCATCTCAAAGGTTTGTTTACTCTTTTCTTTAATAATTTCCTACCAATCCATACTCACCTTGTTTTTTCATCTTAGAAATCCAATTCCCTTCTATCCCCAGAACCTGCTTTTCTAGGTCAATATTTCTTCCTCTCAGACTACTTCAACTTTATGTATTTGTTTTTTATTTGTGCCCAGCTTAGTCACAGGATAGGCTAGTAAATACTGGTTGGTTAACAAGTTTTAGACAGTAGTAAATAATAATGATCAAGACTATCCCCTGAAAAATTCATTTTCTACATGATGTTTTTCTTGCCTGTACTCTCATTGTGAGTGGATTTTTATCATCTTAATTTCAGAGAACATCTGATATGTTTCTGTAGACTAAATTCTGATTACTCAAACATTTACCATTTAGCAAAGTTAGACATGAAGGTTTGTTACTTGAGCTCATGCTGTGAGCCAAGCACATTGTATTTACTGTTCAATTCAATCCCACAACATACTTCCTGGGAGATATTATTACCCCTGTTTATAGAAGAAGAACCTGAAGTTCAATTCCACAGCTAGTTAGTGTGAATAATATCCAGATTTTTTTGAACAATGACCAAACACTTTTTCTTTATACTACCCTATCTCTCACAAATATACCATCTGCTGAAGGAAAGTATGATCCTTTGTGCAATTAGCTACTGTATCATCACACTCTTCTCTCTTGACATTTTGCCTGCCTCTCTTTAATATTCATCACCATACCCCTGCACAAGGGTCAACACAGGGCTCTAAATATAGTAGCTTTGGGGAAAATAAAATGATTGATTAAATAAATGACTTTTTTTAAAAGCCAATAGCCTGAGTGCAAAGTACTGGCTCTGAGAGCATGGAGCATCATTTTAATTCGGGAAGCGATCTGAGAAGCTTCAAGGAGGATGCAGCCTTTGGTGAGGGAGATTTTCGTAGGTAGCCAACATTGCCAAAGGGCTTACCAGGCAGAGGAGGTGAGAGAAAGGCAAAGAGGTAGACAAGGCTGATGGGCTGTGAAAATGAGACTGAGAGTTTATATATGAAGCTTAAGGCATACTGGGGACAAGAATATGAGATGCAGCAGGAGAAAGATCGAGGCCAGAAAGTGAAGGGGCTTGAGGCCTTGGAAACAATGAAGAATCACCAGTTGTGCTTGAAGGGATGAGAAGTGACCCCAGGGTGCAGGAGGGACAGGCAGCAGCAACAAATCTCAGAATTCACTTCAGACAGCCCCCAATTCTAGCACTCAGCTCTAAGTTTCAGATGGGGGAAAAAAAAAAAAGAGACAAGAATTATACAATTCAAGACACAATAAAATATTTTCCAAAAAGTCATCACATTCCTCTCCCTGCAGCTGAGCAAAGCCCTGTGAATTTGTGCTCACAGTCTGGAGGGATCCAGAGAGCCTGTCAGGAGGTGCTATGTAAACCTCCTCAACTCGGGGATGCATTCTAGAGCACTTGTTTACAAGACAGAAACATCCCCTGGTGGAATTTCATCATCCCAGCAGGCTTCAAGGAACCGAAAGTCAGTCTACCTGTCTGTTCTCACTGCCTGGACCCCTGGCCAGGGGCTTGACGGTGTTTGAGCCTGTGAGTGTCGGGACCTTCAGAGCACTCAGAGTCTGTGCTGGAAGTCAGGGCAGCAGAAGGAATCTGCCTCCAGGGACGTTCTGTGTTGCACTTGCGGAGACCTTAGCCCTTGCCTTGGGCAATCAGCACAGGCGGTGACAGACTTTTTAAACCCACTAGGGTGCGGTTTGCCAATGTCCTTCCTGAGGAGGACAGGAGGAGCACTGAATCAAAGATTCTGAACAGAAAAAACTCACTGTCCTGATGGCAGCATGAAGGTGAGGACCCTGCAGAGTGCAGGGGGCCCCAAGCAATCTGCACACAGTTGACTTTCTCTCCACATCTACTTGCCCACCGGCCACTTCATACCGTGTTGAGTGGCAGAGTCTTCAGGCTCTCTCCTGCATGTACTCTGATATATAGCTAAAATGACCCTTCCTCCACAACTTGCATGTATTTGCATTTTGACGAAGATTAAATGCTTGGGAGTAGCTCCTTTTAGGCGCTGCTGCTGCTGCCGCTGCTAAGTCATTTCAGTCGTGTCCGACTCAGTGCGACCCCATAGATGGCAGCCCACCAGGCTCCCCTGTCCCTGGGATTCTCCAGGCAAGAACACTGGAGTGGGTTGCCATTTCCTTCTCCAACGCATGAAAGTGAAAAGTGAAGGTGAAGTCGCTCTGTTGTGTCCAACTCTTCTCTACCCCATGACTGCAGCCTACCAGGCTCCTCCATCCATGGGATTTTCCAGGCAAGAGGACTGGAGTGGGGTGCCATTGCCTTCTCTTTATAGGCGCTAGCAAAGGCCCAAAACTCTCTCTTTGATATGGGATCTTTCCCTGCTCCCCCAGCTTATCCCATACCCCATTGGAGCACAAAGCTCTGGACCAGAAATACTTGGATTCCAATCCCATTTCTGCCATTAATAGACAGTTCAAATTTAGGCAAATTATTTGGAGTCTCTAAGGCTTCATTTGCTCATATGTGAAATGAAAATGATGCCTTTCTTCTCCGTCTCACAGTGGGAAAATGCCATGTAACTGGAGGTGCTGCTCACCCCACCAGTGAGCCCTTATGCCTGCTCATCTAGGCAGCTTTGGGGGACACCTTCTCTGCCTCTGAGCAGAGCTCATCTCAATGGCCTGCTCCTGAAAGACCTGTGGCTCCCTATCACTTACAGAGTAAAGTCCATATTTCTCATTTGAATAGACCAAGTCCTACACAGGTTGGTCCCAATCTATCTTTATTTTTGTCTCCTGGTGATAAACACACAGTTAATATGGGCCACGCACTCTTCTCAGTGTTTCATAGGCCTGCATATACCAATCCTTATAAGTGTGAATTGGGCAGGACTCTGATTCCTACTTTCAGATGTGGAAAATGAGTTTGAGAAAGGCAAGCGGCTTGTCTATGAATCTCATGATCAATAAGGTAAAGCTGAGATTCAAACCAAAGCCTTTGCACTAGATGACATTTTTTCTAGATAGTCCCTGGTTTTGAACCACACTGTGTAACACACCATTTCTCAAATGTGCACGTCCTGTTTGTCACCTACTCTGGGCCTTTTTAATGTTATCATCTTCCCCTGGCACACTTACTCTCTACCTGTCAGGATCTCTCAGGTAGAGATCCTTTGAGGCCCCGTATAACTGACTGCAGGAAAGTCTCCTGCTGACTTCAAATGACTCTGCGTCTCCTGCTTGCTTAGCTCCTGGTGCCTGTCTGGGAGGTATTCTATGTGCCTGGATGCTCCACTAGGTCACCAGTTCTTTGAGGACAGGGACAAGTCTTATTTGACTGTCACCTCCTAGAGCACACACGAGCACATCCTGCACTCACTCCCTGCCAGGGATACGACGCCCCAGCAGCTTTCCACTCCCTGTCTCATGCTGACATGGCTTGTAATCTTCCAAGCTGGAGCAATAGCTGGCCCACCCCCTTGTACAGATGAGGGCTCTAAAGTCCACAGAGAGAACACATATGCTCACAGATGCCAGCCAGGGAATGCGCTTCCCTGGTGGTTCAGTGGTAAAGAACCTGCCTGCCAAAGCAGAAAATGTGGTTTCAGTCCCTGGGTCGGAAAGATCCCTTGGAGAAGCAAATGGCAACCCACTCCAGTGTTCTTGCCTGGGAAATCCCAAAGACAGAGGAGACTGGTGGGCTACAGTTCATGGAAACCCATGGACAGAGTACCCTGGCAGACTACAGTCCATGGGGTCACAAAGAGTCAGGCACATCTTAGCAACTGAGCACACACACACACGCATGCATACCAACCAGCAAGGTAAGTGCAGACACAAGACAGATGATAAAATCCCCATTTCTGGCTCGCTGATCTTTCTTCTCCACCAGTATTTGGCCTCAACTTCTTCCACATACACAGTGAGTGTTAACATGTTTCAGAGTGTTAACATTTTTCAGAGACCACATACTGCAGTACAAAGAGGTAAGTCATAACAATAGCTAACATTTCCAGAACCCTTACTGTGTGCCTGGTGTAGTTCTGAATGTGCCTGGCACAGTGCCTGGTGCAGGCATATCATTTGGTCCAAGCAATAAGCCTGTGGGTGAGGTTCATGTTTGTCATCACCTTCATTTTATACATGATAAACGAGTCACAGAGAGGTTCAGTAACTTGCCCAAGGTCACACAGCCAGGATTTGAATCCAGAGAGTCCAACTCAGACCCACACATATAGACACTCTGCTTTGCTGGCTCAAAAGGCAGTAGGTCCTATTGCTGATTCCTATGTGTCCTCAGGATCTATCCCGGTGACTCAGTGGTAAAGAATCTACCTGCAGTGTGGGAGACACAGAAGATGTGGCTTTGATCTTTGGATTGGGAAGATCCCTGGAGGAAGGTATGGCAACCCACTCCAGTGTTGCTTAGAGAATCCCATGGACAGAGGAGCCTGGCTGGCTGCAGTCCATGGGGTCGCAGAGTTGGACATAAGTGAAGCGATTGAGCACACGTGCGCACACACATGCATCCTCAGACACAGCTAGGACACATCTGCGATTCATGGAATGGTGAGGTGAATGCACAGGGTAAAAGAGGCAAACACGTCCTGCGAGGCCCTGTGCATAGTAGGCCCTCAGTAAATCACAGCTCTGAATGTTGCTGAGAAGCCCCTCTCAGTGACAGAGCCCAGACTGGCAAAAGCTTTTCATGATAATGAAAGAACTAAGCAAATAGAAACGTTTAATGAGCTGTTTATTTTCAGATTACCTGCACCGGGTTGAGAGAAAACCTTAAGTGCACCACTCCAGTTGTGAGAAAGAGGTAGGCGAGAGTCAAGGTTTGACATTGGACTTTAAAAGCTCTTAAATAATTACCGCCTTCAGAATAAACAAGGCCTTCATGCTTCATTAGGCGATGTGTATTACGTCTCCATTAACATACTGTGGCGCTTTTCCATTTCCCATTTTGTGAACCATGCTGAGAGGAGAGCTGAAGTCATCAATGTTAATTGATAGCTAACAGAAACAAACTTCCTAAAAGGGGAATGATTTTTTAGGTCCTAATTTGATTAATTATTAAAGCTCCCAGAACCTATCTTGATGGGGTGACAGGAAAACAAGATAATGTTAATATTTGTTCATCTGAAAACACAGCTTGGTTACAGCCTACATGTACCTGCACCCTTTAGTATTTGTTCTTGATTCTCCCAAGGTAAATAGGAAATCCAGGAGCAGCTAAAGGTAATTAAAAACAAAGTACTATTCTCACTTTCACTCCCGAGATGTATATCTGAGATATATTAATATCTTAGTTGAGATGATTTGAAGAGAAAGACCCTGCTTTTGACCCTGTACTATTCTTTCTCAGCCTGCTCTGATGCCTCAACAAACACAATACTCACTGCTTTGGTTCATGATAAAAACACAAGCTTTAAATGACTAAATAGGTGTTCATCTGAGTGAATGCTATTTATTAACACCTTTACAGTTACATATTTTTTAACATTTTTATTGGAGTGTAATTGATTTACAATGCTGTGTTAGTTTCAGGTGCATGGCAAAGTGAATCAGTTATACACATACATATATCTTCTAATTTTTTTAGATTCTTCTCCTGTGTAGGTCATTACAGAGTATTGAATAGAGTTCCCTGTGCCATAGACATACATACACACATATACATACATACATATGTATACATACACATACATATATATACATACATACACATATATACAGCAGGTTCTTATTAGTTATCTATTTTATATATAGTAGTATATATATATCAGTCCCAATCTCCAACACCTTAATAGTTATAGATGTATATGCAGGTATAGCTGTAAGTTGATAGATAGACAGACACAGATGTAAGCATAGACGTAGATACAGGTGAATAGATATTTCAACAAACACATGTAGGCTATTTTGTGTAGCAGTTAAGGATTGGCCTCTGGAACTAGATTCCCTGGTTCTGATTCTGGGATTAACTAGTAAGTAGATTACTTACTACTGGGAAACCTTACACAATATACCCAAACCTCCTATACCTCAGTGTCCTCATCCGTAGAGATTTAAAAAATGACCTCCATGTAGCTGTTGTGAGGATAAATGATTGAATAAATGTAAAATGGCTTAAACAGCTTCTGGCATAAGTCTTTCGTTGGTATTTGCTTGTTACTATGATCATTGTTTTCTCTATGTGCCAAATCTCATTGTGGGGAATACAAAGGTGACTCAGATTCAGGCCTTGCCCTCAGGAGATTCATCAACCATGTGCATTAAGACTTTTGCACAAATAGCAAATACAATTTCATAAACAGTAAGAGCCTTCCAGAGAAACAAAATAAAAGCTATGAAGATTCAGAGGGAATGAGAACACTTTCCAACAGGGAAAACAATGGATGTTTTGCAGAGTGAGAGGACATGCTATGTGGAGGAGAGCATGTGCACAGAAGGAAAGAGTGAATGGTTCCCACCAAGAGAGGTAATGCAAAGTGCTAGTCAATTATGTTTTAACATCAAGTAGGGAGAGAGAAGTCAATTTGAGGGGCGAAAGTGGGTGAGTGGGCTTCTCAGGTAGCTCAATGGTAGAGAATCCACCTGCCAATGCAAGAGACTCAGGTTTGATCCCTGAGTTGGGAAGACGCCCTGGCGTAGGAAATGGCAACCCATTCCAGTATTCTTCCTTAAAAAATCCCATGGGAAAAAAAAAAAAAAATCCCATGAACAGAGGAGCCTGGTAGGTTACAGTCCATGGGGTCTCAAAATGCCAGACACGACTGAGCACACATGGACCTTCTATTCTATTGGCTAAAAGTAACACAAATTTATTATCTTAAGTTCTCAAAGTTAAAAGCCTGAAGTCAGTCACATGGTATCAGCAGGGCTGTGTTCCTTGTAGAAGCTCTCAGGGAAAATCCATTTCCTTGACTTTTTTCAGCTTTTGAAGACGTCACATTTCTTGGTTCATCACCGAGTGATGAGCACACACACACAGTGGGTGTAAGAACGGCTCTTCCTAAGTTTACATGATGAATGGTGCCAGGAAGTACTCCCCAAGACCAAAAGGGGTCGGGAAGCCATGGGCCACCACCAGAAGATGGAATATGCCATCAGTAGAAAGAAAAAGCCAAACAGAGTGGAAGGGAATGAGGTCTCACCCCATTCGTCTTTCACTAGTCCTGGTGATACCGTGGGTGATTCCCTGTCCTTCTCTGGGCCCATTTGCCTCAGCTATAAAATAAGAGATTGGGGGTAGGTAATCTCCAAAACTCCTTCTAGTTTGGCATTCTCGGAGTCTAAGACTTTGCCAAAAGCCGGGGTACTCCCCTCTCTGAACCAACGCTCCCTCCACCAACTGCCTACTCACACACATTTCCAACACCTGGTTCCTTCATTTAGACACAAGCAGAAATTATGCAAACAACAAAATGACAAGAACTCACCCCAAAATGAAAATATTAGTAAAGGGTTAAAAGTACAAAAAGCAAAGGAAGAGATTGAGGTCAGAGGCCAAGCATTTTTGCAGACAGGATGAGAACAATTTAATGGCAAGGCCACCTTTTTCAGGGCCTTCATGACTTGATGGTGAAGTTATTAAGTAGCTCAAACTATTCCTTTCTAATGAAGTGGTTTATCGGGACAAACACTTCAAGCTAAGAGGCAATGTTGCTGCAGCTAGAATTGAAGTGTTTTGCAAAGCATTAACACAATCTCTCACTGTCCTTCATCCTCCCCACTCTATATGGAGTTGAGTTATCTGAATTAGCATTCAGCCAATACCATTTGGAGCCTTTCTGTGGCCCAAGTTTCTTAAAATTCTTCTATGTCACTTCAACTGATATGATTAACTTTTCATTAACTTTAATGGAAGCTGTGGGCCTGAAGTCCATTTTGTCCTCTGGGACTTTTGCTTCTTGTTTGGTGAATTTTGGAGCTTTATTTGACTCATTATAAATATACATTGGGTAATGACTACTAAGGAACAGTGGTTCCTGAACAAAATGGAACTTCCCCATCCAATTAATTTAATAAACCAATAGATGTTCAAGATTAGAAGAATCACAAAGGTCATTGAGTCCTGCCATTATTTGAACCTCCTTTTCATGTCCTTATCAAGTAATAGTTCAGCCTTGGCTTGAATGTATCCAAAGGCTAGAAGTCAACATCTTTCAAGTGCTCATCGTGTGACAAATATCCAAAACATGTCAGCATTCTGCTTACCCTTCTTTGGGTGCAGTCTTATGTATATTCATGGTTCCTATTTGGCCATGAACAACGAATTTCCGGTGACCCATCTTAAGATCATCCTCCATCTGCTCGGTCAATTTCCATCTCAGAGAGCCAGACCATGGAATGTATACCTACAACTTGGTTAAGAACATTATACAACTGAGGACTGGCCCTTAGTTTTTTGTGTAAAATGTGAAATAGTAGTTGTAGTTGGCAGAAAAACAGCTCTCCTCAAATAAATTTATGTCCTAATTACTGAACCTATGAATGTGTTACCTGATGTGGCAAAGGGGGCTTTCCTGATGCAATTATGTTAAGGATTTTGTATTGAGGAGATTATCCAGATGGACCCGAAGACAAGGGTCCTCATAAGAGAAAGGCATGAAGGACAAGGAGATGTGACAATGGCAGAGGAAGTTGAAGTGACATGGGGTCATGAACTAAGGAATGTGGCAAGTCTCTAAAAGCTGAAAAAAGTCAAGGAAATGGATTCTCACCTAAAGCTTCTAGAGGGAACACAGCCCTGTTGACACCATGAGACTGACTTCAGGCTTCTGACTTTTAGAACTATAAGATAATAAATTTGTGTTACTTTTAGCCACTAGAATAAAAGGCCCATATGTGCTCAGTCTTGTCCTACTCTTTCGTGACCCAATGGACTGTAGCTTGCCAGGCTCCTCTATCCAGGCAAGAGTAATGGAGCGGGCTGCCACTTCCTACTCCAAGGGATCTTCCCAACCCAGGGATTAAACCTGCGTCTCTTGCACTTCCTGCATTGGCAGGTGGACTCTTTACCACTAGCACTACCTTTTAGCCAATGTATTGTGCTAATTTGTTACCATAGCAGTAGGAAGCTGAGACACTAGTAATAATAGAATAAATTTAAACCTGAATTCAATTGGATGAGCTCACCTAGGGGTAGCGACTGACTGAAGCTACCCAAATTCACAGAAGTCTAAGAACTTAAACTGACACTAATTTTAATAATTATTAACATTATTTTATCCAGGATTTGCCATTTCTAGGATCAAGATACCTAAGAATGAAAATGGTATTTGTTTAGCAGTATAAAAATCAGAGCGGAGGATATTATACTCTCTTTTCAGATATTTTTATCAAATACAAATTATCCCTGGGCTGTTACTAGATGCTCCTGCTGCTCAATCTGAAGTACAGATTCTCTCTCACAGGAAGGTCTATAATCATTAGGTAGTTTTCTCTCTCTTGTTTTCCCTTATTATTTGCTCTAACAAGTCATAAAAACACCTTTCATCTTGTATCAGTCAGGACATACCTAAACACAGTTTCCTGATAGACAAGATCAATTTGAAGCCTCAGAATTAGCACACATCTTGTATTAATTAATCACATCTGAAATAGATATTTTTGAATATCTTAGAAGGGGGAAAAAAAAAGCTATCGTTTCACTAACAACATTCAGAAGTCATCTCCAAGTGAGTTATTTCCTGGAAGCATTCCATACTTGATGGATGTCATACATTTCTGTTAAATTCCATTCCTGAGAACAATATTTTCTGACATTCTCCTCAAATCCTTGAGCTATGCCCTACTTGGTTCCTGCAGACTTCTTGTCTTAGTACGGTTTTGAGATGTAAAAGAACTCTGTGTGTATTCACTTTTTCCAATGAGAAATTGCAGAGTCACTCTTGACTCATTACTGTCTTTAAGGTCTTCTGTCTAATTGGTCATCAAATTCTGTCATGTTTTTTCCTTCCAAAATGTCTCTGGGTTTATTCTCTCACTGGGTCAGCCCTTCAACTCCTGCACCATCTGATAATCATATTGGATCTCCCTGCCACCAAGTAATATTGAATGCTACCAGTGAATGCCAGGATGTGGCCTCTCTGTCTATTGACCTTTGCCTGGCCCCAGACCTAGGCACTTACACCTCTATCCACGATGCTTGAAGAGCTGACACGCATTTCTATGCCAAGTCCAGTGTATCCAACTGGCTTGCAATCTGTTCTCCACCTAAAACATTTTACCTTTCACTATTTATTTAATAATTATGCCAATTGGGTTGATATCCTACAGATCCTATCCAACAAGACCTTCCAAAAAGTTGCCTGTATTGGATCTCACTCCTAGACCTACCCAGGTCTAACAGGAGGAGATGCCCAGGGGTTATGACTCTTACCTAATGTGAGAACCACAGCAAGTTTCCAGGCTGGCTCTGTCACCACCTCCCTAAGCCTCCCTGTAAAGTGGGGACAACAGTAACACTTATTTCCCTGGGTTGGAAGAGTTAAATGTGAGTGCTATTGTCATTGCGTGAAGTCCAGTGCCCTTTTAACCCAGTGTGGGTTCTCAAATAGAAAAATAAGCAGCAATGAAACCTCTTAGGACTCTCAAATTTACCCAAGCAACTGAGGCAAAGGGCCTCTCAGACTCAGAAAACATTAATTCCTTACTGATTACCCTAGCACGCATGTATGCTAAGTCGCTTCAGTCATGTCCAACTCTGTGCGACCCTATGGACAGCAGCCCATCCTAGAGCCAATGAGATATCTTGTTCTGCCACTCATGCGGTACTAGAGTAAACAGAATCAAAGGATGGGTGGTTATTCTGTGAGCTGAATGGGAGCAAACTAGACCAGCCAGTGATTTCCATACCAGCAAATTCTTGGAGCACAGAAGGGTCATTTTGATGACAAAATACAAGTCTCTTCAGTGGTAATCTCTGCAGTGGGTCACCACATAGTGCAAAAGAAAGATTATTTTATTCTAAAGTCTGAGCAGTTGATTCTGTCACTAACTGAGCTTTGACCTCAGTTTCAATATCTGTGCATAAGCGATAGGACATAAGACCCTCCACCCAACACATTCTTCTATTTTATCTCCTCCAGGTTTCCAATGCTGCAAGAACTATGAGAGAGAAAAAGAAAAGGAACAAGGGAGGCAAAGAGAGAAGGGAATGGAGAGAGTTTAGCTTAGAGTTGAAAACTGTACAAAATTGAAGGATAAATCTTATTTAATTAGTAAGCATAATAAAGATAGTAAGGATAATAAAGATTGTAACTGACTTATCTTAGGGCTACTCTAAGTCTACCTGGTTATCTTAGAGTTGCTCTACGTTAGCACTACCAACCATGATGTCTATTTTCCATGACCACCAGCCTCATAGAATTTAGAAACTCTGCACTCAGGGTTGCTTCATAAAAAGAACTAGCTCTGGAAAGTTCCAAGCTCTAGGATGTCTTTCAAATGCCAAGACATCAAATTTCAGGCAGGCATCCTGGCTCACTCCAACTTTGGGCCAGTCTGCCTACTTGAAATGAGAGGCTATAAGCCAAAGCCTCCCAGAATGCCTAGAGGCTAGAATTCCTACCAAATTACAGGAAGTGCTCAGGCTGAAGGTTCGCTTCCTGTCCAGACTGTGTTCTTCCCTTCAGTGTCCACTTTCTTCCCTTGTTGGCAAGATGCGCTTGATGACATAAGAATCCTTGAAACCCGTTTTTTAAAGTTTAAGGTAGAATCTAGCCTTCCTGACCTCCAGAACTCTGGTCTTCCCAGGAGAAGAGACAGACAGCCACAGGAACTGACAGCCCATGTCAGCTCAGAGAGTGGGAGCCATGGGCAGGAAGAAGAGAAGGGTTCATGAAAGACCTTCATCTTTAATGTTATCACTGAGGTTAATGAAAAGCATCAGGACATTATTACAATGAAATTCATCCTGAATCAAGCTGGTATGGATGTCAGGGAATATGTTGGCCTGTATTTAAGCAAAGAGAAACTGTGTGCCTGCCATAAGTTATATTAGAAACAAAAGCTGAGACAATCAAAGTGGAATGCCTAACTCCCAGGGCTAAAAAGAATTTTTTTTCTGTCAACCTGTTCCTAGGTCTGCTGTTCCAAATGATCACAAACTCAGAATTTTAAAACAACATGCATTTATTCTTTTACAGTTCTGGAGGTGAGAAGTCCAAGATCAATTTCACTGTGTCAGAGCCCAGACCTCAGAAAGCAAGTGCCCCTTTCAGAAGATCTAGGGGAGAATCTGGGTCCTGGCCTTTTCCAGTTTCTAGAGCGGCATACCTTGGCTAAACCTCCTTCCTCCAGCATCTTAGTGTCTTACTTAGCTCCTTACCTTATTCTGTCTCAAATTGTTCTCTCCCTCTCTCTTATATAAGGATGCTTGTGAATACATTTAGGGTCCACCCTTTCAATCTCAAGATCCTTAGTCGGTCTGCAAAGTCCTTTTGCCATATGAGGTAACATTCACAGATTCCAAGGGTTAGGATGTGGGTCTCTTTGGGAGGCCTCATTCAACCTATCACAAGCGCCCTTGACTCTGTCAGATGTGGAAGTGGGTGGAAGGATCCAAGGAAGCAAGAAAAGTGATGAATCTGACACCTCCCAAAGTAAAATTAACCTGAGGGCTCAGCAGTGTGACTCAAGGTCAGGAAGTCAGCAGACACAATCTCTTATAACATCTCCAAAGGTTATTCCAGTAGGAGTAAGATTCAGATGGAGACCCAGCATGGCCTGTTGGCAGACAGACACATTCCTTGAGCCATGACCTCAAGCAGGTGGTGGTAAAAGGTTGCTGCTGTGAGCCGTGTGTTACTCTGGGATTGGTGACCTCCGGAAGAGAGGATTTTGATCTGGGGTCAGAGACGAGGCTTGGCTACTTGGAGCCTTTTGTGTAGCAAAGTTCTACTAAACTATAACAGATAGAGGGAAAGCGTCTGACATAGATATCAGAAGGGAACAGAAAAAGTGTCCCTTGCTAGTTTTTAACAAGGCATGTTATGTCTGTTGGTGAGCTTCTAATCAGATAAGAGAAGCACCTCAAGGCTGAGGGAGTTTCCTCAGGCCCCTCTCCCACAATATGCATTTTTGAGATGAGGGGCACAAGATGTGTCATCCCTGGCCATAAAACAATTGACATGAATACTGGTTTGTTGAGCCATTATCAGCCCAAGGTTTGAGAAAAGAAAAACCAGTTAGTCTTAGGCAGAACTGGTTTCATCAACAGAGAAGGGAGGGGAAAAAAAAAGTCTGCCACTTGCAGATTATTTCCTCCTGACACTAGGGGACCTCTGCCTTCCTACCTATTGTCCTCTCAGTGGTACCCTGAAGGTCTGTGCACTAGGACCTCTCACCTTCATTTTATAAGGGTTTATGATGTTCCTGGAAGACTCTGGCTAGATTTTCAAGCCCATCCTAAGCCCATTGACAATTTCAGACCTGCCCTGGAGAGACTGGGAAAGAACAAGCTTGGTGTAACAATGCCAGACCCTCCACTCCTACACCCAGTTTTGAGCCAATGTCTCAGGAACAACCAAGGGCAAATAACAGAGTGAC
This sequence comes from Cervus canadensis, assembly GCF_019320065.1. Taxonomy (NCBI): domain Eukaryota; kingdom Metazoa; phylum Chordata; class Mammalia; order Artiodactyla; family Cervidae; genus Cervus; species Cervus canadensis. Next base: position 55,561,488 of record NC_057392.1, on the reverse strand, counting down.
AAGTGGTTCCAGAGGCTTCATGAGATTCTGAAATAAGTGGGCACTATCTCAGTGCTGGGGCCATGCAGATGACCCTCTGGAAAATGTGTCTGGGAATCCTGTGTTTCCCATGGTAACTTCAGACCCTATCTGGGCTGGAAAGGCCTTAATCTGGGATCTTGGAGCCTGCAGGGCCATTTCTCTGAGCTAGTGCACCTTCCAGTAGAAAGCCGTAGTCATAAGACCCCAGGGCTCATTCCCAGAGACAGACAGAACAGAAACAAAGGATGGCAAACCTCTAAGCCTTAGGTCCCAGACTAAGAGGTCTTCCTCTTAGTAACAGATTCCATCCCAATGAATCTGCACATTAGGGTATAGACCCTCTGTAATCACCCCGCCCAATACCCAGTTCCCTTTCAAGCTTCAGGGAGCCTTAGAAATACCAGAGTTCATGGGTTGACTTGTCCATTCTTCCTCTATACAAAGAAAGATGACTTGGACATCAATGAGCCATGGTCCCCTTTCTACTCCTAAAGGCACTGTTTTAATTCCCTTTATCCTTCCCAGTTGAATCCCCTCACTCCTGAATGTCCAATATTCTGGGTCTTGGACTTGTATTTAAATCAAGTCTTCTGACTATCTTATTGGGTCCAGCATTTTAATTGCCTTCTTTTCCTATTATTTGATGTCTTCTTTTTATTTAATGACTTGCAAGAGCTCCTGTGGCACCCAGATTATATAAGTGCCAGGGCTGGGATAAATGATGCCAGCAGCTTTACAGCCTGGAAGGAAAACATTTAAAGAGAATTTAATTTCATTCTACTTTCCTTTCAGCATGCAAAGACTAGAGGAAAATGATGTGAGAGTTTTCTGGTTTTTTTTTTTTTTTTTCCTTTCTGAAGTAGGGGAGAATTTGCAAGAGGAAAAGCTTTTTCCTAATACCAGTTTATTACTATTTTTTTTTAAGGCATTCCAAACATAGAGTGAATTGGCATAGCCATTTCTTTATCGTTCTTAATATGAACAATCCAGATTGCCTTTAAATGCATCTCTGGGGCTTCAGCTATTTTTAATTAGTGTGGTTTTAACTTTTTGTTTTTTCTTTTCTTTTTTTTTTTTAACTGTTATCACTCTAGTTGATTTGTTTTCAATCTTCACACTCCATCAGTCTCTGCCTTCTCACCTAACTCTTCTGTATCTCCCATCATATTCACCCAGGGTTTTATAGAAATGGGTAAAATTCTGAATTATCTCTGTCTATAGGGATAAATGTCTGTAGTTCTTTCTTGGCACCTCCCATCGCCCTCTCACCCTCATGCTTAGTAACAGAATTGAAAGTTTATGAGGATGTATTCCCTCTGTAAAGAGGAAAAACCCAATAAGTTGTATCATAAAAAATGACTCATAAAATTCAAAGTGGGAGACTGTACATTTTAATGTTTCTCCAATAGTATAGGGAAGGAAACTGAGATCCAGCCTGACTGAAATCACTGCCTCGGTTAAAGACCAAGCTGGCCTCTAGGCTGGTGCTTGCACCAAGCCACCCACCTGCTGTAACCTGGTCTCTGAAGGATGCAACAAGGCAGCAATTACAGGACGTGTTCTTCAGTTCCACCACTTCTCCGACTCTCCCGAGGAGAGCTGGGGCGGGGTGCTCCAGCATTTCTCTGCCCAGGCACTGTGGTCATGTTCTGGAGTGGAAAGATCCTAGGGCTGAAAGTCAAAACACCCCAGTCCTAATCACCTTGACACTAATCAGTCCTATATGATTGAATGAGTCATTTAAGTCTCCAAATTTCCATTTCCTCCCCATGAATGGAAATAATATCTACCTGACCTACAGCACAGGATGATGATTAACAGCTTTCCCATTTTTTAAAATTTCTGTATCCTTTACTTCCAGCACACCTTTCTTTTCTGGTCCAGTCCATTCAACCTCCTCTCTGATGTTATTCTCTTCTACTGCCTCCCACTAGGGGCTCCCCTCAGGGTTCCATCTTCCCTCCATTTCTCCATTGACTCTGTGTACTACTCCTGGAAAATTTCACCCCTCAGCTTCAATTACCATTCATGAATTATGATTCCTAAATCTCATCTTCAGCCCAGACCTCACTCCTGAAACGTCTGTCTTCACCATTCCCCTTTGGTGGTCCTCAGTACCTAGAGTCAACATCCTAGCCGTACGCCTAAGCCTTCTCTTCCTCTATTGTCTTGGCGACTGGCCTTCCATGCTACTCCCTTACATTTAGAAAGTGGAAACTAAATGACAGGGACCTACTGTATAGCACAACATCTTGTAATAACCTATAAGGGAAAAGAATCTGGAAAAAGAAAAAATATATATATATACACATATATTATGAATCATTTTGCTGCATACCTGAAACATTGCAAATCAACTATACTTCAATTAAAAACAAAAAGTGGACACCAAGAGTTTCCACCTAAATGCCCAGCCACATTGTATATGCTAAAATATTAGATTGTCTTTCTCCTAAAGTCTTTTTTTCCATTTCATCCCATTTTACCCACCCTCATTGTCTAGTTAAGGCTCTATTTGTCTCTTACCTAGACTATTTCAACTACCCCAACCTATCTTCTCTTTTTCCAGTTTATCCCTCTCCAATTTATTCTCCGCATCACCATTTCAGTTAACTACCCAAAACACAGGTCTGATCATTATACTCTCAGTGTATTTAAAAGTCCCTAATTATCTGGGAGTTGGTGAAGGACAGGGAGGCCTGGCGTGCTGCTATTCATGGGGTCACAGAGTCGGACACGACTGAGCGACTGAACTGAGCTGAATTATCTGAAAAACAAAAGTAAAACTCTCTCACAATGTCCTTCATGCTAACCCTCCAATTTCATCTATTATCTTACCTCCATTAACATGCATGCCCACACACACACACACACTCACACCCCATCACCACCACCACTACCACTATTCTCAATTCTTATTAAAAACGTCCAACCTGCTTATAGCAGACAACTTTTGGATTATCCTTTCAGCTTTCAAGCTCGCTTCTTTGAAGCTTTCACCCATAGTGGAGAGCTTTGAACACCATGCTTGTACTACCTGACCTTCCCAATCTTGTTTTATTGGTAGGGCTGGAGTAGATTCTGGACCCAAGCTGAGTCAAGTACCAAAAATGTAGACTGAGAGCTATAAACTAGACACCTATGGTTCTGGGAATTCCTTTTCTGTTCTTGTTCAGCCCCATTATGTGGCCTGACATTACCTTGCCCTTGGGGTCTATGGCATGCCCATGGTTCCCAATCATACATTCCTATTCATATTCAAGCAAGTATGAAATGGGTTTCTTATATTTGCCTACAAATGAGTCTGAGTCACAAATCAATGTGCTTAGTATCTGCTTGTCCTCTGACTGAATTATCTTCCAACGCTTTTCATCTTCTAGTCATCCTCAGGACCTAGCTAAAGCATGGCCTCCTCTGCAGACACATTCACTTACTCTTGCCTATGAACTGCAACTGCATTTGCTATCATACTTAATCATGACTTTGTTTACAAGACAGATTTTCCCAGAAGACTATGAGCTCCTTCAGGGCAGAGATGAGGCCATAATTACTGTTCCAGCACTAGAAAAGAGCTTCACACATAGGAGACACTCGGTACATTTTGTCTTGAGTGAATGAATTGATACTTACAGAAGTGCTCAGAAAACTATTAAAGGCAACACACCACTAAATGCAATTTTTTAAAGAAAGCAATAATCTTCATGTATAAAACAAAGGTCTTATTCTCTAATCACTAGATATTCCCTCTGCCCTAAAATTCTGATTAATGCTTTGTCCTGAATATAAATGTATTGTCGATACTATCAAGTTATAAGCTTTCCATAAAAATTAAGACAAACACCAGAGGAAAACCAGATACTGAAGTTGCTACCAATTTAGAGAAACAGAAGGCTATATAATAATGGATCAGCCTTCCAAATGGCTCTCCATCTTTTATTTAAAGTCACTTTAAGGTTGAATTGTCAAAAAACATTTTGTTTTTGTTCTGGGGCTGCAGAGTATAGCAAAACCTCTTTGTTTTGACTCCTGCAAATACATTTTAGTTTCTGAAAGACAATGAAAAGTATTCACACCCCATCCTAAAAGAGATTCATTCTTCCCCCATCCATCTCTGCATCAACTATGATCAAGCAACAACTCAAACTGTTGTTTGAGGACCAAGGAAAATCTAGATCAGAGTAATACACCTTAAAGCTGATCCATCATTCTTGGGACTTCTCTGGTGGTCCAATGGGTTAAGAATCTGCCTTACAATGTAGGGGATGCATGTTCAATTCCTGGTTGGGAAACTAAGATCCCACATGCCTCAGAGAGGAGCACCTAAGCCCTCATACTGCAACCAGAGAGTTCAGTCTCTGCGCCACAGTGAAAGATCCCATGTGCCACAGCTGAGACCCCACTCAGCCGAATAAATAAATAATTTTCTAATGTCTTTTAAAAAGCTGATACATCATTCTTGAAATGCTCACTGCATTTTCCCACTCTGTATTTTTGCTTTTGTCCCCTCAGTATGGAGTCACAGTCACACACATCAGCTCTCCACCAACTGTAAAAGCTCCCCTCTTCCAGTTCCCCTGCATGGGAATGTTTTTTCTCTTGGCTGCTCTCAGGCAACAACTGCTTCACACTTTACCACTAGAACTTCCTACACTCACCCCTGAGCTTGTCAACTTTCCACTCTGTACTGGGCTCCTCAAGGTCAAGGTCTGAGTCTCTGAATACCCATAGCATCTGGTTGGTGCCTCAGCACTCAACAGTATTTCTTGTAACTAAATAGAAAGAAAAGGTTATTCACCAGTCCTTCTTGAAGACTGCATGACACTGCACTGGTTTTAAAACTAAACCCAGCTAGAATTGCGAAATCCAGTTACCCAGTTCTGCTCATTGTGTCTTAGGTTAGCAGAAGTTGACCACACAACCTTCCTAAGCACCACTTCCTAACTCTACCTCCCCAAGCACCAAATTGTCTTAAATTCTACCATTAACTTATGTGATGGTTAGATAGCACCACCAACTCAATGGACATGAATTTGAACAAACTCCAGGAGAGAGAGGAGGACAGAGGAGCCTGGCGTGCTGCAGTCCATGGAGTCTCAAAGCGATTAAACAACAGCAACTTATGTCCAGCTGATACCTACAAGTGTCTTGGGGAAGATGATATAGGCAGCACTGGTAATAAAATCATGAGAGCTAAATTTTACCCTGAATGTAACATTGACTATAATATTTTTCTTACCTAATCCTCACCTTTGTCATCTATAAAAAAAAATGGAGTTCTCAGTATTTGAGAAAATATTTTCCCATGGTTTGGTGACAGTAATGAAATAAAAAAGCCAGCCCAAATTAGCTTTCGACTAAGACGTAATCAATATAGCCAAGGTGCCAAGAGGCAGAGTCCGCCAAAAAAGAAAAGTTGGTAGATTTAACCCTTTTCTTAGAAATCTTTCTTTCTTGAAACTTTAGAATATCTTTTTTTTTTTTTTTAATTCTCAAGAGACAAAAACAAAAGATAGAACTCATACTCAAAGGTGTGCAGAAATGGGTGAAAGAATTAAAATATGTGTCATTTGCAAAATAACAGAATTGGGGATGGCTAGGAGGAAGAAGAGAACATGTGCGGGCAGTCAGGGGCCAAAGCATGGGTGGTCTCTGCAAATATTTGGAGGACTTCCCCTGAAGGAGTGATTCAACTTTGTCTAGCTGCAAGGTACCTCAGAAGGGAATGAGTCCTCCACCACTAGAGAAAGTTAAGTCTGGGTGACACTTGGATAAGGATATGGTAGAGCAAGTGCAGGGATCGAATGAGGAATTAGAACACAGTCCCAAGGACAGGTTCAAGTTCTGAGCCAGGAGTTAGCTAGCGTATAGCCAGGAAATACTATGATTCTTTCTCTTAGGTCCAACCATATGTTGCTCAGGCCTGGATCGGAAGAGTATTGGTGAACCTCTGAGTGGGGGAGCTGGACAGAGCTGTTACAGTAATGAATTCGCCAGATACAAATTTACCAGATTCCTAAAGAGGTTTATAGCAGGTTAAACAGCTTTAGGCCATAATGGCCCCTGGCCTGGCCCCAGTGAACAATTGATTTTCTTCGTGATTTGATCCACCCAGGCAGATAAAGCCTTTGCCAGTTAACCCCCAGGTTAGTCTTTTTTTTTTTTTTTTTCTGATTGTCTTTCTTTTTTTGATTTTTAAAAAATTAATTGTATTAGAGTATAGTTGCTTTACGGTGTTGTGTTAGTCTCTACTACGGCAAAATGAATCAGCCTTAACTCCTTTCTGAAATTCCTTCCCTTTCAGGTCACACAGTGCCTTAAGTAACTTGAGTTCCCTGTGCTACGCAGTATGGGATAAAGAAAAGGTGGTACATATACACAGTGAAATATTACTCAGCCCCCAGGTTAGTCTTGATTCAGCTCCTTCCAGATAGAGATTGAAATAGCACATTTCAGTTTTTCACACTAGTGTCTGATTGGTTCAGCTCCCAGTCTCCCCTAGAACCACATGATGGGTACTTACGCTAACTGGGATAAAGGGAATTTAGAAATACCTGCTGAGATTCAGAGTATTCTCTTTATAGACCATTTCTAAAGAAGCAATTTTAGTGAGGCCAAATCTTGATGAGATGAATAAGGACAGAGAGGCAATAAGTAGATGGACTTAATTATATGGATTTTCAAGCGTAGCAAGTTACAATGCAAAAGTTGCCTGGAAACGTGGAAGGAATTCTTTTGGCTGACAGAAAGGGACTATGAGACCAGCAGAATTATTTTGATTTTAGATTTCTTCTTTGGTAAAGACAGATCATTCAGTCTCATAGTACTGAGGAAGTTCTAAAGACATCAACAGCTTCTCTCCCAAACAAATTTGAAAAAATCAAATGTTTCTCAATAGAGAAAAACATAAATAATTTGGATATATTTGTATAATGAAATATTATGCAGAAATTAAAATGACTGAAACATATGAAAGATTATAACTAAGATTATAACTAAGCTACAATGTATAAAGACTGTTAAAGTACAAAGCAATACAATGTATTATTTATGATCATGGAAATGGCAGCCCACTCTAGTATTCTTGCCTGGATAATCCCATGGACAGAGGAGGCTGGCGGGCTATAGTCCATAGGGTCCCAAAGAGTTGGACATGACTGAGCAAGTGAGCATATACAGGCATGTATAGTAAAAGTATAAAATCATGGACAGGAAGAATATACATTAAATTCATAAGAGTGCTTGGCTCCAACAGAAGAGAGAGGAATAAGAACATATCTGATGATGAGATAAAAAGAGACTTCCATTTTATCTGTGAATTTATTTGAGAAATATTTTGGTATGAAATATACAAATTTGAAAATTAAACATCACATTCACCATGGTGACTTTCCTGTTACCACTTAAGCTTCATATTTTTTCCTTTATTGTCACAAAACAATGATTCTCAAAATGTAGTTTGTATCAGAATCTCTTATCCCAGATGACCCCAAAAACAGTCTTAAGTTTCACTGTGATTGGTCATGTGTCCAAGTCATCAACCCATCGCTATCACCAGGGGATGATATATTCTGAATGGCTTAATCCATTCTAGTCTCCATCCTGGACTAGAAGTGGAGTCATTCCCATTTCCACATGGCTGAGCATGCACAGAAGATGGATTACAAAAGGCAACTCGGGGTGCTGCTCTCCAAGAGAAGAATGAGTGTTAGAGAAGAACTGAGAAGAGGAGGAAGAAGAAGGCAGCAGCAACAACACCAGAGATCTGTCCATTGAAACCATCCACAATAAGAGATCCATGAATAAGTGTTTTCACAAATCATATAAGAAAAAGAGCGTGAGAGCCAAGAGGTTCCAGAAGATTTCTTGAAGGCTATAGAACTTGAGCGCTCTTACTTATGAGTCCATCATGCGAACATATGTATAATAACAAATAAAAAGGAGGGTGAAGAAGATTGTTGGTGATTAGTTTGGTAGAATCATCATCTTTCATCCCTGTGTTTGGGGAGATTGTAGATGGAAAAATGAGGAAGAAAGATCTAGGAAGAAAGTCCTAGTTAAATTCATAAATCTTGAGTCTCATAATATGCCTTTTGCAGTCAAATAAATCCTTACCAAGGTATAGCAATTCTAGGGTAGCTTAATGTTTTTTTCATAGAGTGTGCCATTTGACCTTAATGTAGCACTGGAAATGAAAATGTACTTTTACACATTTTTTATACAGGAAAGATAGAATTAAACAGCCATTAACTGGGAACACATTATCTTTCTTAACTATTTGAACCTTATTTTAAAAGCTTGAATTTCTTTGAAATATTATTAATTTTAATGAACTATTTAATCTCTAGATAACAATTTCACCATCTTAATGGGCCATATTCCAGAGACACGTGAAGCTAATAGGAATGAGGTGGCCATCTACATGACCTAGAATATTTATCTGAGACCTTGAGGGATGTATCAGCTTCAGTGGTATAAAAGGCTACTTAGTAACAGCTTGTCTCATTTATAAGTCTCAATGAAAATTTTCAGGTCTCTGTATCCCAGCTTTAGGCCAGCTTTTCACAGGATATACCTGCAAGGCCAGAGGAAAGAATATACAACCACTACCCAGGGTTAAGTGAGACAGATGTCATGACCTGTATACTAAAGAAGGACTGATGGATTTGTAATTACCTCAAGTGAAAAATGCCCACAGCCTGGGTAGTACTAAAATTTGTGTGTGTGAGACTGCGTGGAAAAAAGATGTACTTCAAGTCTAGAGCTATTAATTTTATTTGTTTGTTTATTCATTCCTTTAGCAAAACTAAGACTATGAAATGAAACATGTGGAAAAACAAATTACGAGGAGTTCCTTGGAAATAGTGCTCCTAATGAAGTAACAGAATAAAACCCCTATCCCAGAGCCTAGATCCATTTTTCCTCTGACAATAAGAGAGTAGTAATGCCCATTCGTGTATGTATAGAAGGGCAAATTAAGATGACCTGAAGCTGATCTGCTCTTAATTTGCCCAGCAAGTTATAGTTTCTCTTTAATTCACCTCTTTCCCCTAAAATATTCTGGGAAGAGCCCTAGGTTGGAAATCAGACACCTATTTCCAGCTCCATCACTCACTAGTTAGTGACATCTTGGGCAAAGCTATATAATCTCTCTTTCCCTCAAGCTCTTCATATATAAGAGGAATATAAACACTTTTCAAGCTAACCTAGATTATATTGCAAAAGTGTGTATTATATCATTATATAAATTATATATTATAATTTATTCATTCCACCAAGGGTAAAATCACTTTGACTTTCAAACCATAATTTAAAACTAATGAGGAGAATAATTAATAGAGAAAAAAGCAAGGAAGCTACTGCACCTCTTTTTATCCCTAACACTCTAGATGGTTTGTGTGTGTTCAGTTGTGTCCAACTCTTTGCAACCCCTTGGACTGTGGCCCACCATGCTCCTCGGTCCAAGTGATTTTCCAGGCAAGAATACTGGAGTGGGTTGCCATTTCCTTCTCCAGGGGATCTTCCCGACCTAGGGATCGAATCTGGGTCTCCCACACTGCAGGCAGATTCTTTACTCTCTGAGCCACCAGGGAAGCCCAACAGTCTAGACAAACCTCCATTATAGCATTTGCTCATTTTTAAAAAATATGTCGGTTCCCTGAAAGCATACCATACAAACTTTTTCCCCTAGTGTCCAGCAAGTCCTTGACCCTGAGGCACATGCTAGGTAACAAGAAACTGAACACCTAGAATTAAGGCACTCATTCTCACTTACTGCAGAAGCAGAGGTCACTGAAGTGTCTCCTCCTGGGTCCCACGGATGTGTATCAGAACGTCTTTGAAGACCACCTTCCCAGGCACAGCCCTGTCTCCTGGCTACCAGTCCATCCACCACCTGCTGGGGAAGGCCTTAGTCTAAGTCCTTTGCTTCTTGGGTCTGTCTTTGCTTCTTGGGTCTAATTTAGTCAAAGACTGTCTCCCTTGAATTTTCTTTTTCTTCATCCATACCTTTTCCATTTCTTCCTAACATTTTTTCTATAACCACGGGAAGCTATTTTGTATCGACTGTCTTATTTTTTTCTCAGATGCAGACCAGTTGTTTGGGGGAAGGTGAAGAAGTTCCAGGGACAAAATCAACATTCACTAATGGAATACAACAATTAATGGAACTAATGGAACACAACAATTATCTAGAAGGTCAGATTCCTTGAGGGACAGTGTAGGAAAATCATCAAAATAACCCTGAGGTATAAGAGGGGAAACTTTGACTTTGTTCAGACTCTACATCAACTTACTGCATATCCTGGGCAGTATCTCCATATGTCAGCCTCCAGTAAAATGAGTGCTGAGGAAGAGATAATCTCAGGGCTCTTTTTATGTCTACTCTTCAGAATTGAAGGTATATTTTTGTGTCATCACAAAACAAAATTATCTCTTTATTGGAGAATAGTTTGAGCCAAGGCCAAAAAACTGGTCCTGTATTAGGACCAAGTGTGAATTTGCATGATCTTAAAATAAACAAATGTTATAAAAGTGCTAAAGAATCTGATTCTCTATAACTGTGAGCCCGTAGCCGGTGGACAGTTAAGCAGGCTCTATCTGAGGAACTCTCTAAAATGTTTAAAGAATACTGGACTAATTTCAGCATGCAAAATGAGTGAGTCTGCTAGTCACATACCTCAGTGGTTATTAAAGTTATAACCACGTGCTGTGTCTTTCTGGAGTCACACCAGCATCATGTACACTAACCACTAATGCCATTTTCCTATGCTATTCTTAAGAAAAAATGTCATTGCCTAGTAATAGAGATTTGTTTCACATGAGACAAGCTCAGGGATCATTCATTTATTCTTCAGTGAACACTGAGAACCCGCTACATGCAATGCCTGATTTCACCTTGCATGTGAATCTGACATATACTTAGTCATTGGATGTTCACACACAAATGCTTTCTAACATATACTCATGTAACTATTAATATAAAAAAATGGGTTAAAGTGATAAGTAAACACCTTGGAAGAGATGCAGATTAATAGTCAGAGAAGGGTAATATCCCAATTGAGGGCTCAAAGCAAGACTTTTATGGAACAAGAAGCATATAAAACAAGTCTTAAAGGCTGGCTTAGATTCAGGCCTGCAAAAATGACAGGAAATACCAAAAGCAAAGGAAGAAAGGCTAGAAAACACAGCACATGTGATAATAGAAATAATACCAATTGTGACATCTAACTTACCAAGTGTTTACTACATGCTAAGAACTATAAACACACGGTCTTGCTGAATCCTCATTACTCTAAGGGATTGATTTTATTAGTATTCCTGTTTTCAAATGGGGAAACTTGAGGCCCAGAAAACAAGAGCACCTTGCCCAAGCTCTCCCATTAAAAGAAATAGTAGATAGTTTAGGTCTGCTGAAGCCTGTGGTTGTGTTAAGAGGAAGAAAAATATAATCTGAGAGACTCATTGTGGTTAGATGATAAACAAGCTAGAATATTAGAATCTTCTAGTGAATAAAACTTAAGAGGAACACAAATGAACTAAATGAGAAGTAAAATGTAAAGCCTTCTATATATTAAAACAAACAAACTATGCTCCATATCTTGATTAAAATGACCAGAAATCAGTATTCCCTTCACTCTTTTGTCAATATCAATGCACAAAAAGGCAGGCATATCTGGAAGGGATATGACTACCTTTGCCAGTATGACCTCCTACTTAAAAAAAAAAGAATTTATTTATTTGTTTGGCTGTGGCATGTGGGGTCTTCATTGTGTCACATGAGATCTTTCATTGCAATGCAATGACTCTCTAGCTGCAGCACACTGGCCCAGTTGTTTCAGGAAATATGGGATCCTAGTTCCTAACCCAGAGATCAAATCCATGCCTCCCATAATGCAAGATGGATTCTCAACCACTGGAACACCAGAGAAGTACCTACGACTTTCTGCTTTTGCAGGTGACAAAACTGAGACTGAAAGGCATCTGACTCTGATTAAATGTTCATTCAATTTAATCTTTAAATAAAGAATAAATAGAATAGATATAGATATGTGGGTACATAGCTATATAATTATTACTAATTATTTCCATACTACTGTTGGGAATGGACAACTAAAGATGATACTAAAAACTTAAAATCTCCTGGCACACTATGGAAAACAGTGTGGAGATTTCTTAAAAAACTGGAAATAGAACTGCCATATGACCCAGCAATCCCACTTCTGGGCATACACACTGAGGAAACCAGATCTGAAAGAGACACGTGCACCCCAATGTTCATCGCAGCACTGTTTATAATAGCCAGGACATGGAAGCAACCTAGATGCCCATCAGCAGACGAATGGATAAGGAAGCTGTGGTACATATACACCATGGAATATTACTCAGCCATTAAAAAGAATTCATTTGAATCAGTTCTAATGAGATGGATGAAACTGGAGCCCATTATACAGAGTGAAGTAAGCCAGAAAGATAAAGAACATTACAGCATACTAACACATATATATGGAATTTAGAAAGATGGTAACGATAACCCTATATGCAAAACAGAAAAAGAGACACAGAAGTACAAGAACAGAACTTTTGAAAACTCTGTGGGAGAAGGTGAGGGTGGATGTTTTCGAAAGAAACAGCATGTATATTATCTATAGTGAAACAGATCACCAGCCCAGGTGGGATGCATGAGACAAGTGCTCGGGCCTGGTGCACTGGGAAGACCCAGAGGGATCAGTTGGAGGGGGAGGGGGGAGGGGGGATCAGGATGGGGAATACATGTAACTCCATGGCTGATTCATGTCAATGTATGACAAAACCCACTGAAGTGTTGTGAAGTAATTAGCCTCCAACTAAAAAAAAAAAAAATCTCCTGGCACTCATAGAATCTATGCACTGCTCAGAAAACAATTAAGTCGTGTTCTCTTATGGGCTTTAATCATAGTAATGTGATTATATCACTCTACTGAGTTGTGAACCATGAACTTCCAGATGTTCAAGCTGGATTTAGAAAAGGTAGAGTAACCAGAGATCAAATTTTCAACATCTATTGGGTCACTGGAAAAGGAAGAGAGTTTGAGAAAAACATCTACTTCTGCTTTGTTGACTATGCCAAACACTTTGACTGTGAGGATCACAACAAACTGTGGAAAATTCTGAAAGAGATGGGAACACCAGACCACCTGACCTGCTTCCTGAGAAATCTGTATGCAGGTCAAGAAGCAACAGTTAGAATTGGACATGGAACAACAGACTGTTTCCAAATAGGGAAAGGAGTACCTCAAGGCTGTATGTTGTCATCCTGCTTGTTTAACTTATATGCAGAGTACATGTGAAATGCCAGGCTGGATGAAGCACAAGCTGGAACCAAGATTGCTGGGAGAAATATCAATAACTTCAAATATGCAGGTGAAACCACCCTTATGGCAGAAAGCAAAGAAGAACTAGAGAGCCTCTTGATGAAAGTGAAAGAGGAGAGTGAAAAAGCTGGCTTAAAACTCAAGCTCCAGAAAACTAAGATCATGGCATCTTGTCCCATCACTTTGTAGCAAATAGATGGGGAAACAAAGGAAACAGTGAGAGACTTTATTTTCTTGGACTGCAAAATCACTGGAGATGGTGACTGCAGCCATGAAATTAAAAGACACTTGCTCCTTGGAAGAAAAGTTATGACCAACCTAGACAGCATATTCAAAAGCAGAGACATTACTTTGCCAACAAAGGTCCATCTAGTCAAAGCTATGGGTTTTCCAGTAGTCATGTATGGATGTGAGAGTTGGACTATAAGGAAAGCTGAGCACCAAAGAATTGATGCTTTTGAACTGTAGTGTTGGAGAAGATTCTTGAAAGTCTCTTGGACTGCAAGGAAATCCAATCAATTCTAAAGGAAATCAGTCCTGAATATTCATTTGAAAGACTGATGCTGAAGCTGAAACTCCAATACTGTGGCCACCTGATATGAAGAACTGACTCATTTGAAAAGACCCTGATGCTGGGAAAGATTGAAGGCAGGAGGAGAAGGGGACAACAAAGGATGAGATAGTTAGATGGCATCACCGACATGAGGGACATGAGTTTGAGTAAGCTCTGGGAGTTGGTGATGGACAGGGAAGCTTGGCATGCTGCAGTCCGTGGGGTCACAAAGAGTCGGACATGACTGAGCAACTGAATTGAACTGAAATGAGTTGGTTGGTAACCAAACAAACATAATGTATTTAACACAGACAGATCCCTACTAAGTGGGCACATTAATTCCCTCCTCAAGGTCTTGTAAATAAAAGGTGCACCAGTACCTGGAAGGATGTTCTGTTTTCACAGAGACTAATAAAGTGGCTTAGATTTCTCATTTGATCAGCTGTTTAGGAATTAACTTCCACTAAGTAATGTTCATTAATATATTAAAAATATGTATTATCTAACATAAATATTTTCTATAAAATAAAAAATTCCTCTTAGATGTTTATATGCTCCCACTAGTAAGTTTGTACTCCATAGATGTATACTGATTTTTATGCATTTATTGCACTTCAGTAAATAGTCTGCCTGCAATGCAAGAGACCCAGGTTCAGTCCATAGATCAGGAAGATCCCCTTGAGATGGAAATGGCTATCCACTCCAGTATTCTTGCCTAGATAATTCCATGGATAGAGGAGCCAGGCAAACTGCAGTCCATGGGTTGCAAAGAGTCAGACACGACTGAGCAACTATCACACTTCATGTGTTTATATTTAGTTTCTTCTTTTAGCAGTTATTTTGAAATACAGTTGATAGTTAAAACACACATCCCCAGAGGGGCACCTTTTTAAGGTCTCTGTGAGTTAAATCAGCAATGTTTTTATCTGTCTTGAGCAAATACCACTTAGCATGTTGCATGCTCAGTTGTTCAGTTGTGTCCGAATACTTGTGACTCCATGAACTGTAGGCCACCCAGCTCCTCTGTCCATAGGATTTCCCAAGCAAGAATACTGGAGTGGGTTGTCATTTCCTCCTCCAGGGGATCTTCCCAAGCCAGAGATCAAACCTGCACCTCCTGCACTGGCAGGCAGATTCTTTACTACTATGTCACCTGGGAAGACCCTCTTAGTTTATTATAGTGTTGATAATAATAGTTAGTGTATACCGAATATTTTTTATTATCGTTTGCACTTTTATTTTACTTTCACTTTGATAAAATCAAAAGAAAATCTGAGATCTCTCCTCTTATTCTGTGATTATGATATTGTACTCCAATACCTTTAAGAGTGTAACAGTCACTGAGGTGACCCAGCACGTGTGTTTCTTGAAACCCATAGCTTTCATGTTGGAATCTTATAATTAAACTAATATTTCCCTTGAGGAAAAAAATTAGCTTACTTTTAAAACAGAAGCAGCCAGTTAACCTTGTTCAGTTACAAAGATTTTAAAGCAATGTTTTTCTCTAGATAAATGTTCACAAACTATAAATACATTTTAAAAGCTCAAAACTTTATTTTAGCTATTTAAACCAGCTTCTTTCCTCCAACTTCTAAGTGATTTATCCCTTTCAATTTTAATATATTATTTATTTTACATATCAGCCTGGTGGTTAGTTGGATATTTCACCCTGCTAATTAATTAATTAGCATTAATACTAATATTCATTTCTACATATAATTTTAAGTGTATTTAAAATGTAATACATGTTTGTGGCAGCCCCTTCCAATAATTATCACTGGATTAAAATTAGAATTCATAAAATCATTTGAAATTATTTATGTTTAAAATAACTCAAATTATCAGAGTTACCAACTAAAACATAATTTTTATTACCACAGGGAATTTTATATACTATATCTGTGAGATTTGGAGTATATATATCATATAACTTGACTGAAATCACATATTAAGTCATTTATCATTGAACAGAAATATTTAAGTCAATAAGAAACCAAAGTCTTATTTTTCATAATTTCACCATAATTTTATTTTGTATTTACAGCCTTCAATTTCTAACACAAGGGTCTTACTGAGGATTGGAGGGATTAGGGAGGTGAGACTGGGTTTGGAGAAGAGGAATCAGAGGTTTTATATGGGCAACAATCATTAATAAAGTTAACAGGATGTGAAAGTCTTCCAGAAGAAATTCTTGCAGCCAGCTTTGCGTTCTCGGGGTGCCATGGCCGGGTTTGAGTTAGCAGATCTCTGCAGCTCCAGCCTCATTTCATCCTGCTCAGCAGCCTGGGACAAATCTTCAGGCTCCAGGGCATCGTTCTCTGTCTGGTTGGGTTCAGACAGCAGCTCTGCCAAGAAGTACTTGGCCAGTTCCTGTATGGGGTGGAAGGAAGACAGAAAGAAAGAGGATGAAAATTAGGATGGTGAAGAAGAAAAGACAAAAAAGCTTGGTTTGAAATGCAGGTTTAACCACAACCAAACCCCAATTTTCCCAGCTATGGACTTTTTGTGACACTTAAAATCAGTTATGGATGTAAAAAATCAAGGGCGGTTGCTACAACCACCAAGTTACACAAAGAAGCTTTAAAAACTCAAATGTTTGGGCGAGTTTTCTGCTTCTGTAAGTTTAAAACACACACAAAGAAGGAAATAGATCGTTAGTTTTGCAAAGGTGAAACATAAGCCAACAGTTTAATTCAATGTCCATATCATGAGCTACAAACTAGAATTGTTCTTACCGCTTTTACTAAGTCACTTGTTGGGGAATGAGACCTTTCACAACCGTAAACATGTTATGTTCTGGCTGTACAGTGCCCTTTCGCCCCCAGTCCCGCTGCATGGGAGGGAGGTACTGCCTAGCTGCTTCAGAGGTCCGCGCTTTCAGCACCTGGGTCAGCACCTCCCGCGGTCAGCACCCGGGAGAGATGCCATTATCCCTTCGAGCTCAGTTAACCAAGGTCTTGGAATTGTCTCGAATGCCAAAGAACTCACCTGAACTGTGACCTACTGCGCTGATCGGGAAAGAAAAAAAAAAAAGGTAAAAAGGTATTCTGGACTTTGAAAGTTTTCCCGAGAGTTATGGTGGCTAAGGGACCCAAAAACGCACCGGCACTTTGGGAGCACCTCAAATTCACCCAAGGGAGCAGGGGCAAGGCTTGGGAAGGTTAGGGGATTCGGGTGAGGGGAAGGAAGACGTCGAGGGAGTCTCCTTACCTGCTTGCCAGCGGCAGCAGCCAGGGATTTCTGCAGAAACTGACGGAGTCGGGGATCCGAGGGCGCGCCGGTGACGCCGCCAAGAGCCAGGACGATGGAGAGGGCGGCCAGCGCGCACTGGAGGCGGCAAGACAGCATCTCGGCGGCGGCGGCGAAGCCGAGCTAGAGTGCGGTTGGTCAAACTCTAGGAGCTGATCGCAGGCAGCAGCGACGGCTGGAACCTTGCCTCTCCTAAGGCGGCTTGTGTGCTCTCCTCCGACTCCCCCTTTTTAAACTCTCTCTCTGACGTCAGACGAGGAGGCGCCCCCAGATCTCACCAGCGCTTTTACGCACCATTACCCTCGTGAAATCAATCACAGAAGTGAGAGGAGGCTGCACAATCTAAAGTAGCTTATTAAAAAAAAGTAAATCCTGTCCATGCACAGGCCCACGCGATTCCACACAGGCTGCTCCATCTATACAATTTTTTATATTCACTCAGTGCTATGCACATACACATTCCATAGTTTCACTCACACATGTGCACATTCAGCTACACACACTCAAACACTCAGCCTCTGCAGAAGCAAATGCGCCATCACACCTAGCTGCATGCCCATAAATATACCAGACAACTCTATCCATCATCATACTCAAACACTTTAGGAGAAGCAAATGCAAGAGTATGCAAGTGTAACAAGTGGAGACTGCCAAGAGCATTCCTTGTGACAATGAATGTCAGAGCACTCCTCTAAGAACAGATTTGAAAATGGAATGTGGATTTTAGAAAGATTGAATTCTCTTTCTCCGTTATCTCTGTGAAAAGTCTTGTAGATTAAGAAGTCATGGGGCTCTAAAAGAACTTCACTTCTTATAATGGAGAAGAAAGTACCTTAAGTTCACCCACTATCCCTCTTTTTCAGCAGCTGAAACACTTTGAGTCTACCTGCCTTTCCACTGTGACCCTCCCCTGCAAAAAAATGCTAAAGGAAAAAGAGAAAAATTAATTTCATTTTTGTCCTTGATACTTGGAACTAGAAAGAAGTCTCAGAAACCATCTACTAAACCCCAGAGTTTGAGTCATTGAGCCTAGAAATGGGTAATGAAATTCTCTGACTCACTTAGTGCACAGCTGGGGCCAGGACGAGTCCTCCACACTTTAAGGCCAGGGTTCTTTTCACTCAACTCTGAGTTTCCTAATAGGTTCCTGACTAGTAGTAGCAGTTTTAGGTCAGCGGCTCCCAGTCTGGACATACAGAAGTCCAAGAACCCCCTGAACACATGTGACCATTATTGTATGTTTCTGTGCAAGAACAGCATTGAGAGTACTCCCCTGCTCCTCTCACAAATAAAAAGGAAGTTTGAGAAATGCTGGTCTAATTCTAGCTGTGGTCTGGTTAGATGTTTGCTGCCCTGATCAGAGTTCTGGCAGCTTTTTTTTCCTTTTTTTTCTCCATGAAATAATTCCTTATCAGGGAAGGGCCAGATGAACCCTGCAGGCTCTTCTGGGACTTGCAGTTTATAAGCTCCAAGCTCATAAAAGCTAAAATAAATTACTGTATCTCTAGAAACCAAGTGAAGCAGAGAACATGACTAACCCTGTCTCCAGCCAGGCATCACATACGTATTCTCTATACTAGACCAAGACAGCGTTAAGAGGCAGGAGGGACTGGGAGGTGTACTGAATGGCTTGATTAGTTGTCACCTTTTCCTTTTGTATCTGCAAGCAAAGAGAAGGCATGCCAAAGTTTCCAGGGCTTGGTGAGTCCAGACAAGGCTAAGCACAAGTGAGGCATTAAAGTCTTATCTCACAAAAGGAGATAAGCTTTTGAATGCAGTTTTTGGACTTCTTACAATGCTGAATATTTATTGCAAGGACTGATACTGAAGCTGAAGCTCTAATACTTCGGCTACCTGATGCAAAGAGCTGACTCATTGCAAAAGACCCTGATGCTGGGAAAGACTGAAGGCAAAAGTAAAAGGAGGCCACAGAAGATGAAATCATTGGTTAGCATCACTGACTCAATGGACGTGAGTTTGAGCAAACTCCAGGAGAGAGTGAAAGACAGGGAAACCTGGAGTGCTGCAGTCCATGGAGTCTCAAAGAGTCAGACATTAATCTCTTCCTCTCTTAAGGTCCTCTTACCATTTCTTCCTCTTTCCTTCTTAGCACTTTCTCTTAAAAAATGTTTATGATCTTTAGTGGTTTAAGTAGTCACTTCAGATCAGTAAGTCTGGGTTACTTGTCTCATATCCTTGCTGAAGTGTTGAGTCTGTGGATAAGATGACTTCTGGGTTTTTTGTTTTGATTAGTTTTATAATCCTTAAATTATTAGAAGTCTAGAAGCCACTTAAGAAAGAAGAAGAACCAAGACAAAAGGGGATGCAAATTCTTCCTTAAGTCCCCCACTCATGACCAAATTTTGCATAAAGCTTAATTTAGCACAAAGACACTTGAAACTTCCCCAAGCAGAGCTCTTTACAGCCAAATTCCCAAAGGCCTCACTCCCAAGTTCCAAAGGCTGGGAGGGGGAGACTCTTTGTGTTTGTACTGAGGACCCCACTTCCTTGATCACCAGAAATGATTCCTCTCATCCTTATTCAGCCTTCTGTTGTTCACCAAGTACTTTCTCACCCAGTATGTCAGGGCACGCTAGCCCCATCTCACAGAGGAGTCCCTGAGAGCACAAGTGCCTCGCAAACAGGCACAGAGGCAGGAAGTGGCAAAGTCACTTCCCTGCTCCCCTGACTCAGAAATGTTTGCAGCCAGGATACAACTACTTTGAGGGAGGCATCCAGGACTCTTTCAGGTGCTACTCTCCAGCCAGGATCTCATTTCCCACTTCCCTGTGAAATGTGCATTAGGGGGAGACCACCTGTCAATATGAGAAGCAAAACTCACTTTAATAAGAGACAAGAAAATCTGTGAGCACTCAGATGTTCAATATTAAGCAGTGCAGGGAGGCAGAGAGTAACTGCACTTGGAGTCCAGAGACCTGGGTTCTGGTTCTGCTGCTGTCCAGCTGCGGGCTTCTTCTCTGGGCCTTAGTTTCCTCATCTGCAAAACAGAAGGGCTGATAGGTAATCTTTGTGAGTCTTTCTAGCCCTGACCATCAACATGCTTAAGTCTGAGAAAAGTAAGAGGCAAACTAGAGCATACTGTACCATGCTGTTCCTTTCTCAACTTGAGAACTTCATATTGGAAAAGGAGCTGTCTTTTATGTAATATGAGGGGGGAAGCCAGATGCAGTGGGCATTTCACAGGCCTATAAGAAGGAAAATTAGCTCTTGCATCTTGCTTCTGCTACTGACCTGCCCCTTCCCACCTGCACCTCAGTTTCTCCATCTGGAAAATTGATTTAGTCCAATTCTTTCTACAAATAAGTGCCAAGAATCTGCTCTGCTTGAGAGGTTGTATGATACTTTAGTAGTGAACTATATAGACAAAGTCCTAGTGAGAAAAACAAACAGAAAACTTATCAATTAATTAATATATGTTCAAACTGATTAAAATTAAAACAAGACAGACAGGGGTCAGATCATGTAGAGCCTTGAAGATCATGGTAAGAAAACCATTGGAGGATTTTGAGCAAGGGATTGACCTAATTTGATTTTTTTTTTTAAGTAATTCCTTCTGCTGAAGTAAAGAATTAACTGTAGAACAGCAGAGTCAAGGAGATGACTTAGGAGTCTAAGAACCATTTAAAAGAAAAGAGGAGCCAAGATGAAAGGGACACATTCTCCCTTAAATACCCAAGCCAGTTATCCTGGCATAAAGTCATTTCATACCTCCAACATGAACCTTCTGTAGCCAACCCCCAGGGCTTCTTTCTACAGAAGGGAAGATGGTTTGTGCTTGTTCTGGGGACCTTACTGCCCAGACTAGTTCAGGCAAGAGAAGATGGTTTATGGGCAAGAGGGACAGCTATGAAGGAGCTGAGCACTGGTTAGGTTTGGAGTGTATTTTGAAGTAGAGTTGACAAGACATGCTGAAGGTTTGTTTGGATCTCGAGTTAAGGAAATGAGAATAATTGGTAACAAGTGATCTAGACATTCCCTAAAATGTTTTCAAGTTCCACAAATTCCTGAGAGTACAGAAAATGGATTTCTGACAAAATCTCCTCTTGGACATTTTATAAGTGAAAAACCATTTTATTTCTCAGTCAGAAGAGAGTGAGAATTACAAGTGGTGGGGAG
The DNA here is from genome assembly GCF_019320065.1 of Cervus canadensis. Classification (NCBI taxonomy): domain Eukaryota; kingdom Metazoa; phylum Chordata; class Mammalia; order Artiodactyla; family Cervidae; genus Cervus; species Cervus canadensis. The sequence goes on along the minus strand of NC_057392.1, from coordinate 55,540,179 downwards.
AAGCAAGATGGAATAGTGGGAAAGTCCTGGCCTGGATGTCTGAGGTCTTAGACGTAAGTCTTCAGTTTTCTCTTGCTTAAAATGGGCCTGATAATCCTTGCTTTTGCTAAAACATGATTTGAGATCGAGGTCAGACAGTGTAAGTGACAGTGCTTAGTTATCCATTAGACACGATGAAAAGACAAAGTCCTGTTTTTGTTGTTGCTGCCCAGAGGGAGGCCGTCAGCCAGCACCAAGGGGTGATATTCAATAAGTCAACCTCTGAAAGCTGGAGTGTTCTCAATGGTGCTCTGACCTGGCGAGACAGTCAGGCCTTCCTCTGGGGACACCCATCTGATGGTCCAGAAAGATCTCTCAAGAAATGCAACAGACTAGTGCTGAAATCCATCTATTAGAATTACTCTATAAGCATCAGACTCTTAGAAAATAGTCTCTTCTCTCATGTACTTTTCCTTGAAGATATAGCACCTTAAAACTTCACAGTTATTAACACTTTAATATGAATTTATATGTTGAATTATTTTCTTGCTTAGAGCTGCCTAAAGAACAGTTTTGACTTAAGTAAAGCTGGGAGATCAACTTGGAGTGGGTAATTCATCTTGTAGAGGGCAGACTTATTGGGAAGTGTTGTTGGGGACGCAGGCAGGCTATAGGGAGCACATAGACTCCTTTTGCCCAAGGGCAAGTGTGCTTGGGTGAGAATACCCTAAGGACCTTTCCTTCTAGACCAATCCTACCACCATGGGGCATGAAAATAAGAACTTGTGATTCTCTAAGGACTTCTATGAAGCTAGATTTCAGCTGGAAAAGTCCCAGCTCATGCCCCTGAAATTGCTGGTGGCAGAAGAGCCAGATTTTTCTACCAAGTTGGCTTTCACTAACTTCCACAAGGAGCGTCCCTGGGAGCTCATAAGATAAAGAAAACTGCCTGTAATGTAGGAAACCTGGGTTCAATCCCTGGATCAGGGAGATTCCCTGGAGAAGGGAATGACTGCCCACTTCAGTATCTTGCCTGGAGAGGAACCTGGCAGGTTATAGTCCATGGGGTTGCAAAGATTCTGACATGACTGAGCGACTAACACTTTCACTGTCTTGCCTAAAGTGATTGCATTAGACAAGAAGAGTGAAGGGTCACTAACTGAAGCCCAGGGGTGAATTTTTTCATGGGTGGGTGACTGGTGACAGCTCACGTCTGTTCTCCTGTAGTACTCTCCTACCTGGTCTCTATCCCATCACTTTCCAGCTCAGAAGCCCTCAGTGATTCCCTCCTGCCGATTAGTTCAAATGCAAACACGTCAGCCTGGCGGTCATGTTTCCTCAGACCCTAACTAGTCTGGTCAGTCTCACTCCTTGTCACTCCTCACCTCCCAACCTTCCCATTGACCCCAACCACCTGCTCTTCCCTGCACACACCCTGTCTCCTGCATCCATTACTGTGTGCATGCTCCTCCACCACTTGGAATACCTTGGATCCATCTCTGACTGTTAACATCATGTGGCTTATTTTAAGACAAGAATGTATCACTTAGAATCAATATGGCCCCCTCCTGCCCCCAAGGGTGCATCTTTTGCACACCTCCTCTAGTAGAGACCATGTTAGATCACTGTATTTCTGTTCCTTAAGTGTCTGCATGTCTCATCCATGAGCCTAGATTCACCAGGGAACAGATCCACTGGGGGCATAAATTTTGTTTTGGTCATATTTGCATTTTCCTCAGAGACCATAAAAATGTGAAGCACAGAGTAGCTGCTGAAAAATGTTGATTGAGTGGAAGACAGATTTCTTCTTCTTATATGTGAGGTCTCTGTGAATTCTGTAGCTAGAACGAACCTTAAGTGAACCTCAGGTGACTGAGGACTATCTCACTTGACCCCCAACCCTAGGTAGCTAATACTTTCAGGAACACATATCCATTGATTTCTTAGTCATCTCTGAGCTTCAGCAAAGAAAAACCCCTAATTGCTGTTCAATGTAACTTTTCCTATCTACTTAGAACTAACTGAAGTTGTCATATGAATGTGCTAGAATACTCATTGGAAAGATATAGGACTTCACTGGAAGGTTTAGAGAGGACTCATCCACCAATCACAGAGGAAACCATATAAGTGCCCAGCACACAATAGAAGAGAGTAGCACAGTTGACTCACCTCTGCTTATTGTTTAACATTTGATTGTGTGTTAACATCAACCAAGCAAGGGCATGGAGACCTCAGGTTTCATAGTCAATGCATAGCTGGGCTGATGCGGAGCCCTTTCTGCCACCCCAACATTTCCTCTCACTTTGAGAGAGAGAGAGAAAGGACACATTGCCCCTAATTATGCTCCCAGATTCCTTTCTCTTTGTGAGCTCACTAGAGTCCCCACTAGTATCCCTCTTGCTGATCTATGACTTCAGCGCAGGGCTCCCCAGTGAAATGAAATTGAGCTGTGCTCTGCCCCCGGCTGTGCCACCCGGAGGATGTCTCCCAGTTCTCTTCACTTATCTTCCTCCTAAAAACTAGGTGCTGAATTTCAGGTCTTCCATGAGCCTTCCCAGTGTAGTCGTCAGGGGAGGCTATGTCTTGACAAGCTAGGTCTGAGAAATGAGAGACGGGAAACCAGTTGCCCTGTCCCTGGAACAGTATACAATAGATGGTGAAGTTCTTCTTCAATGTGATGCTGAGATAACCACCACCCCCACCTTGAAATGGCATGACAGGGGTATATGAACGCAGAAATGCCCCCATGGAGTGAGAGCATTCCTGCAGACTGGTCCAGTTTCCCCCACTCAAACTGTGAGTATTCATCTAGACTAGTGGATCTTAACCCTGGCTTCATACCAGGATTGCCTGGGAAATATTTTAAAAGCACAGACAGATGCCTAGGACTCAATGCAAAATTCTGACTCCTAGGCCTACATCTTTTGAGAGCTGAATTGTGGTCTGCAGTCAGAATAACGGAGGAAATGATGGAGTCACCAACCACTGCCCACCACCACTCCCCTCTCGTCTCATTCCATCCTATCCTTTCTCTCTCCTCTCTTTCTCCTCTTCCCCACCTTTGACCTGGCGATACACAAGCACAGTGGGCTTGGCTTGACCCCATCAGGAACAAAGCTCCTATTTCATCGACTTTCCTGGCACAGCCCCAAGAATTGAGGGCAACGGCAGGACCGGAGCCAGAAGTGGACCCATTCACAGACCAGAAGCATCCAGTGCCTCCCCAGTGTTCACACATTGGAAAACTGAAGTCAAGAAAAAGGAAAGGTCTCTCGCAAAACCACACAACTAGTATTAGAGAATCAGATCCTCTGATTCTCTCAGTTCTGTGTTTTTTCTGTGAAGTTTTTTGAACCCCTTCCACCCGAGCAGTCAAAGTCCTGCTGCACTGGCAGTTTCTGTCTTGTTACCTATGGGTCTCCCCGACAGCCTGAAGCAAAGCCTTATTCCCTGACAGGAGTATGATCCTAGAGAGGAAGCTTTGCGGATTAATGTGTTGGGCCTTCATGCTTTTGCGTCTCCATCCTTTTCTGATTGTGCATTTCCTAATCTCATGATAGGATCCAACCTGCTCCTCAAGGCCATGGAGGCGTATGGCTTCAGCTCTGGCCCGGGAAGCTGTTGTTAAACTGAGCTCGCCTGCCCTCTGCTGGCGCCACTGGTAGAATGCAACTTTATCTAAAATGATCTGTTCATTCCTTCGTTTACTTCCTTCACTAACTTTTTAAAGCACCCACAATACAGAGAACACTCTGCTGGGTGCTAGGATCATAAAGAAGTATTCAGACAAGAATCTCTTTGTTTAAACATTTGATTATTGAACACTCTGTGCTAGACATGGTGCTACTGATTCAGAGATGACCCAAACTCACTGTTTGGTTTTGAAAAGAGGTTGCAATCTAGTAAATTATTCAGATTATTGTCTAAGACCTAGAATCAAACAATTATCACTAGAGGGAACTTCAGACCCTTTATAATCCATGTTAATCCTGTAGGCTTCCCAAATAAGGTACAAAAAATTAGGCACAAAAAATTAGGCTCCCCTACGCAGGCACAGGGACTCCAGAAGTAAGGGGAGAGGTCGTAGGGCAGGAATTCTATTCCATTGAACAGCATTCTGCAATAAAGTTTCATAGAAACAGAAAGTTTAAGGGGGTAACAAAGTTTGAAAACTGCAGTTTCTAATACAAACTGTCCTCTTGACATGTAACCTGAATGTCCTCCAACCTCATGAACCTACACTCATAATTGATGTCAGTTTACAGATGGTCTCAGGCCTTATCACTTTTTGACTCTTCATAGCAGTGAAATCTCACTCGCTTTGCAAGGTGCCTTCCAGAAGGTCTCACCTGCATTGAAAATTCCCTCCTGTTCACGTTGTCACTGCTGTGTTTGGACAGAGTTCCCTTGTCCCCAGGTCACTAGCAACGTTGTGCCCAGAACCAAGGACACATGATTCTTGTGCCCACTGCTCTCCCCATGATGCTGTAAAGTGCCAACTTGGCATCTCTTACACCATCTCTTTCCAACTTTTGACTGCATCTTACATAAGAAATGCATTTTACATTACAGGGCAGTGCATGTACATACCTGCACACAAGTTTCTCATAACAGTACTTAACCTTTACAATTCACTCTGGTATTTTCTATTCTTTCCTAAATTCTTTTTCTTTAATGCCAGTTATGACCCATTAAATTAACTATGTGACCCACTACTGAGTCATAAACCAGTTTGAAAGGCTCTGCCTTGGGCCATGGCCCACTGCCTGCCCTCTGCCTGGACCTGGAACTCCCAGGCTGCATCCCTCCCTCTACTGTGAGACCCTAGTGGGGCGCAAGCCACAGACCCTGCCACTAGGGTGTTGCTGTTCACTTCTCCTCTCCTCTGCTTTCTATACTTTTCGAGGGTCTCGTTGCTGTTTTCAAGCCAGGGGCCTACACTTGTTAAGCAACTTATATCCCTGCTTTTTGAAGCAGCAGTGTTTACTAACTGGTGGGTTGAATGGTGGCTCCCCAAAAATATGTCCACGTCTTAACCCCATACCCTGTGACTGTAACTTTATTTGGGGGGGGGGGAGGTCTTTGCTGATATAATTAAATTACAGATGTCAAGATGAGATCATCCTGGACTATCTGTGTGGGCCCCAAATCCAAAGAGTATACTTACTATTAAAACATAATCATTTAAAGATCACTTAATATTCGTCTAAATCTATATCAGTAATTTATTTCTAACTATCTTGTTCTAAGAGGCTTTGCTGATGGATAAGTGTAAAGAATCCACCTTCCAATGCAGCAGACACAGTTCAATCCCTGGATCAGGAAGACCTCCTAGAGAAGGAAATGTCAACCCAATCCAGTATCCCACAGATAGAGGAGCCTGGAAGGCTACAGTCCATGAGGTCACAAAAGAATTGGACACAACTTCTCACTAAACAACAACAATCTTGTTCTGATGACTATTCAAAGTAGTTTACAAGAGTAGACTTTTAAAATGCAACTTAGAAAGTAGTAACTTGAGGTTCAAGATGGTGAACTCAACCCATGCCCCTATTTTGCAAACCTTTCAAGCATTCCAAATTCCTCACTGACATAAATAAATGTGAAATAGGGAGAGAATGGGGTTTGGCTGATACATGGGGAGATACACAAAAACAGTCCAAAGAATCAGAGTAAGTGCCTCTCTCTCTCCTATGGACAAAGTTACTACAGGAAACAATAAAATAAACAGAGCAAAATCTCTCTAACTTACAAGATTTGTAAGGCTATTGCATCAACTTTTTATATTACATTAGGCAATACAAAAGGAAGGAAATTTATGTTGATAATGGTTTTTCTTTCTATCTCAGTAAATTCCAGAAGACACTGAAAAAATACATACCAAGTTTTGAGAGAAAAAAAGATAAAAGATTGTGATAATAAAAATTAAAATTTGACCTATATGTTTACGGAGGATAAGAACAATACAAGGTCAATCATCTACTCTTTCTCTCCCTGAAAATATTACTCACAAACATAAAAAGGAAGAGAATGAATCAGAATAAAGAATTCAAAAGTACAGTGGGCTAGAATAAATATGGTGAGAAGGAGTAAATCTATAACATTTAAGAGTTCAGTTCAGTCACTCTGTCGTGTCCAACTCTTCGCGACCCCATGGACTGCAGCACGCCAGGCCTCCCTGTCCATTACCAACTCCCAGAGTTTACTCAGACTCATGTCCATTGAGTCAGTGATGCCACTGAACCATCTCATCCTCTGCCGTCCCCTTCTCCTCCTGCCCTCAATCTTTCTGAGCATCAGGGTCTTTTCAAATGAGTCAGCTTTTTGCATTAGATGGCCAAAGTACTGGAGTTTCAGCTTCAGCATCAGTCCTTCCAATGAACGCCCAGGACTGATCTCCTTTAGGATGGACTGTTGGATCTCCTTGTAGTCCAAGGGACTCTCAAGAGTCTTCTCCAACACCACAGTTCAAAAGCATCAATTCTTTGGCGCTCAGCTTTCCTTATAGTTCAACTCTCACATCCATACATGACTACTGGAAAAACCATAGACTTGTCTAGATGGATTTTGTTGGCAAAGTAATGTCTCTGCTTTTGAATATGCTGTCTAGGTTGGTCATAACTTTTCTTCCAAGGAGTAAGCGTTTTTTAATTTATGGCTGCAATCACCATCTGCAGTGATTTTGGAGCCCCCAAAACTAAAGTCTGCCACTGTTTCCACAGTTTCCTCATCTATTTCCCATGAAGTGATGGGACCATATGCCATGATCTTTGTTTTCTGAATGTTGAGCTTTAAGCCAACTTTTTCACTCTCCTCTTTCACTTTCATCAAGAGGCTCTTTAATTCCTCTTCACTTTCTGCCCTAAGGGTGGTGTCATCTCCCCATCTGAGGTTATTGATATTTCTCCCAGCAATCTTGATTCCAGCTTATGCTTCATCCAGCCCAGTGCTTCTCATAATGTACTCTGCATATATTTAAGAGTAGATTCTTCTATTAATATTATCAAACATAACGCATCTGTCTAACATAATTCTTGAACGAAAATGCATGCGCTATAAACTATTTTATTAACTTAGTTATAGAATACTAGCCTATTCTAACAAAACTGGAAATCCAAGTTGACAGGAAAGAAGGTATGTGAAATTCTTCCCCACCAACCAAAAGAAATAAGAGCTTATGAACCTTTCTTGCAATAGATATAAGAATGTGGATGAAAATGTCGTAATATTTCCTAAAAATATAAATATACTCAGAAGAGTAGACATTTGTTGTATAACTTTCTAGGGGAAAATGATTTTTAAAAGTTGAACAGTACTGTAAAATAAGGTTGTAAAGAATTATAAGTGGGAGGGAGGCTGGAAAGGAGGGGGTATACATGACTTACAGCTGATTCATGTTGTACAATAGCAACTAACACAACATTGTAAAGCAGCTGCTGTTGTTCTTGTTTCGTCACTAAGTCATGTCTGACTCTTTTGCGATCCCATGGACTGTATCCCACCAAGTTCCTCTGTCCACGGGATTTCCTAGGCAACAATACTGGAGTGGGTTGCCATTTCCTCCTCCAGAGGATTTTCCCGACCCAAGAACTGAAACTTCATCACCTGCATTGGCAGGTGGATTCCTTATTGCTGAGCCACAAAGGAAGCCCCTGCAAAGCAACTATCCCCCAAATAAGAAAATCTTTTAAATGCCAAAAAAAAGTTAATAAGTGATCAAACAAATAATTTTATATATGATGCTTTTCTCCCTAAACTACAAATGCTTTTTGTAGTGTTGCTTTTCTAACTAAACTACAAGTGTATTCTATTTCACTTTTATTCGAAGACTTAGAAACACCCATTTTCAATTTCCAAATTCTTAAATTTTATGTGGTCCACTGGAGAAGGGAGTGGCAAAGCACTTGAGTATTCTTTCCTTGAGAACCCCATGAACAGTATGAGAAAGCAAAAAGATAGGACACTGAAAGATGAATTCCCCGGGTCAGTAGGTGCCCAATATTCTACTGGAGCTCAGTGGAGAAATAACTCCAGAGAGAATGAAGAGACAGAGCCAAAGCAAAAACAACACCCAGTTGCTGATGGAAGTAAAGTCCAATGCTGTAAAGAGCAATATTGCATAGGAACCTGGAATGCTAGGTTCATGAATCAAAGCAAATTGGAAGTGGTCAAACAGGAGATGGCAAGAGTGAACATTGACATTTTAGGAATCAGCAAACTAAAATCAACTGGAATGGGTGAATTTAACTCAGATGACCATTTTGTCTACTACTGTGGGCAAGAATCCCTTAGAAGAAATGGAGTAACCATCATAGTCAACCAAAGAGTCCAAAATGCAGTACTTGGATGCAATCTAAAAAACAACAGAATTAGCTCTGTTCATTTCCAAGGCAAACCATTCAATATCACAGTAATCCAAGTCTATGCCCCGACCAGTAATGCTAAAGCTGAAGTTGAACAGTTCTGTGAAGACCCACAAGACCTTTTAGAACTAACATCCAAAAAAGATGTCCTTTTCATTATAGGAGACTGGAATGCAAAAGTACGAAGTCAACAAATACCTGGAGTAACAGGCAAATTTGGCCTTGGAGTATGGAATGAAACAGGGCAAAGGCTAATAGAGTTTTGCCAAGAGAACGCACTGATCATAGCAAACACCCTCTTCCAACATCACAAGAGAAGACTCTACACATGGACATCACCAGATGGCCAACATCAAAATCAGATTGATTATATTCTTTGCAGCCAAAGATGGAGAAGCTCTATACAGTCAGCAAAAACAAGACCAGAAGCTGACTGTGGCTCAGATCATGAACTCCTTATTGCAAAATTCAGACGTAAATTGGAAGAAAGTAGGGAAAACCACTAGGCCATTCAGGTAAGACCTAAATCAAATAGCTTATGATTATACAGTGGAAGTGACAAATAGATCCAAGGGATTAGATCTGATAGATAGAGTGCCTGAAGAACCATGGACAGAGGTTCATGACATTGTACAGGAGGCAGAAATCAAGACCATCCCCAAGAAAAAGATGTGCAAGATGGTTGCTGAGGAGGCCTTACAAACAGCTGTGAAAAGAAGAGAGGTAAAAGGCAAAGGAGAAAAGGAAAGACATACCCATTTGAATGCAGAGTCCCAAAGAATAGCAAGAAGAGATAAGAAAGCCTTCCTCAGTGATCAATGCAAAGAAATAGAGGAAAACAATAGAACAGTAAAGACTAGAGATCTCTTCAAGAAAATTAGAGATTCCAAGGGAATATCTCATGCAAAGATGGGCTCAATAAAGGACAGAAATTGTATGGACCTAACAGAAGCAGAAGATATTATCAAGAGGTAGCAAAAATACACAGAAAAACTATACAAAAAAGATCTTCAAGACCCAGATAATCACAATGGTTTGATCACTACCTAGAGCCAGACATCCTGGAATGTGAAGTCAAGTGGGCCTTAGGAAGCATCTCTATAAACAAAGCTAGTGGAGGTGATGGAATTCCAGTTGAGCTATTTCAAATCCTAAAATATGATGCTGTGAAAGTGCTGCACCCAATATGCCAGCAAATTTGGAAAACTCAGCAGGGGCCATAGGACTGGAAAAGGTCAGTTTTCACTCCAATCCCAAAGAAAGGCAATGCCAAAGAATGCTCAAACTACTGCACAATTGCACTCATCTCACATTCTAGTAAAGCAATGCTCAAAATTCTCCAAGCCAGGCTTCAACAATATGTGAACTGTAAATTTCCAGATGTTCAAGCTGGATTTAGAAAAGGCAGAGGAACCAGAGATCAAGTTGCCAATATCTGTTGGATCATCGAAAAAGCAGAGAGTTCCAGAAATACATTTACTTCTGTTTTATTGTCTGTGCCAAAGCCTTTGACTGTATGGATCACAACAAACTGTGGAAAATTCTTCAAGAGGTGGGAATACCAGACCACCTGACCTGCCTCTTGAGAAATATGTATGCAGGTCAAGAGGTAACAGTTAGAACTGGACATGGAACAATAGACTGGTTCCAAAAAGGGAAAGGAGTACGTCAAGGCTGTATATTGTCACCCTGCTTGTTTAACTTATATGCAGGATACATCATGAGAAATGTCAGACTGGATGAAGTACAACCTGGAATCAAGATTGCTGGGAGAAATATCAATAACCTCAGATATGCAGATGACACCACCATTACGGGCGAAAGCGAAGAAGAACTAGACAGCCTCTTGATGAAAGCGAAAGAAGAGAGAGAAAAAAATTGGCTTAAAACTCAACATTCAGAAAACAAAGATCATGGCATCCGCTTCCATCACCTCATGGCAAATGGTTGAGGAAACAGTGGAAACAGTGGCTGACTTTAGTTTTTTGGGCTCCAAAATCACTGCAGATGGTGACTGCAGCCATGAAATTGAAAGACACTTACTCCTTGGAAGAAAAGCTATGACCAACCTAGACAGCATATTCAAAAGCAGAGACATTACTTTGCCAACAAAGGTCCCTCTAGTCAAGGTTATAGTTTTTCCAGTAGTCATGTATGGATGTGAGAGTTGGACTATAAAGAAAGCTGAGCACCAAAGAATTGATGTTTTGAACTGTGGTGTTGGAGAAGACTCTTGAGAGTCCCTTGGAGTGTAAGGAGATACAATCAGTCCATCCTAAAGGAGATCAGTCCTGAATGTTCATTGGAAGGACTGATGCTGAAGCTGAAACTCCAGTACTCTGGCCACCTGATGCAAAGAGCTAACTCATCTGAAAAGACCCTGATGCTGGGAAAGACTGAAAGCGAGAGGAGAACCGGATGACAGAGGATGAGATGGTTCAATGGCATCACTGACTCAATGGACATGAGTCTGAGTAAACTCCGGGAGTTGGTGATGGACAGGGAAGCCTGACATGCTGCGGTCCGTGGGGTCACAAAGAGTCCGACACGACTGAGCAGCTGAACTGGACTGAGCTGTTTAGTTTTCTCTGTTAAGTTTCTCACAGGAAAAAATTTTTTTCTGCACAGTTTTATTTTTTAAGTTCATTCAGATATCTGTGTGCCTCATGGATAAAGAAGAGATAAATCATCTCTTTGCTGATGTTCCACAGCCAAAAGACCATCAGAAACAGATGTGTCACTGAACAAAGTTGAATTATTTGGCTCATTGCAAAGAGTGAGAATGCCCTTGGCAACCATGAAGCATCTCAGCAAGACAGTTTACAAAGGACACACTCTAGCATTGGGACTGGTGTCAGGTAGGGGGAGGATCAGGTAAAAGACTTTGCTCTGGTTTAAATGTTGGCAGAAAGTGGAGAAAAATTTATGATTAGATATCTCAATGGTTCCTATCTAGACAGTGAGAAGACAGACAGGAACACGGCAGAAGTCGTGACTGGTAAGATAGCAGCCAATATTATATTGGCCAGAAGAGGAAGTTGTTAGTCATTTTTGGTTTTAGACCATGTTTGTGCTCTTATTTATATTCACTTGAGACTACAGAGTGGTCTTCTGTTTTTGTTGTTGTTTTAATTTATTTGACTATGCTGAGTCTTAGTTGTAGCACACGGAATCTTCAATGCCATGTTCAGGCTCTTAGTTGTGGCAAGTAAAGTCTAGTGTTCTGAGCAGGGATCGAACCCAGGCCCCCTACATTGGAAGCATGAAGTCTTAGCCCCTGGACCATCAGGGAAGTCCCCTTATGCTTGCCTTGATCTAGCATCATAGCAGAGTAGTCTAGTCTGAGACTGCTGCTCTGTGGAGTTTTGCTCAACAGGAGAGCACTAGGGCCATCTGTGAATACCAGGCTGGCTCCCAGGGGTTTCAGTTTTTCTCGTTCTCATCTTCTATGGAAACACTTTGATATATGAACACACACACATATGCATACATAATCCAAAGTTTTATATATTTTACTTCATAGGGACATTTATTCTTATTTAATGAATCTACCAAATGTATATACTGAATGTGGATATATGCATATTTAAATCATAAGAACGTAATTCACCTTCAATGTAGCAACAAACAAAAAGGAATAAAAAAGCAACATGGAAAATCAGCTGTACTCTAATTGTTCTCAACTGAATTCAAAAAACATGAACAATTAGGACCAGAAACAAGCTGCTACTTTCACTGATTATTAAATTAGTTAATTGACTTTATTTTCAGCATTGCATAAACAAAGGTTTCTGTGTTGTTTGAGCAAAGTTGTTACTTTTGTGACTTGCAGCCCAGATTCTCATTATGTACAGTGCACCTGAAGAGATCATCTATTGCTGTATCTAAAGATAAGAAATGAGACTATTCTAGCTCCTTGAGTGAGGAGAAAACATGGATGGAGAAAGATCAGAACAAGGAGGAAAACTGAATGCTACTTTAATACATAGAAGCATCTACGATAAAATATGTAGGCGTTCAACTGTTTCTAGAAGACACAAGGGTAGGATTGCGGTTCAGCACTATTTTTTTTCATATTTGTTTTTAATGAAAAGTTCTAAAAACGATAATAAAATGTCTCTCATGCTCCTTGCTCTCACTCCTTACTTGAGCCAAAAGAGCTGTCTTTGCCCAACTCCAGCCCTCCTTGCTTTTCTGCCTCTTTCTAGCCACTGTGCCCGGATTCCTCTTGGGCTCCATCCTGCCCTCTTCTGGTAGCTGGTTGCTTATTCTTGCTGAGCATAAAATGAGCTCTGTCTCTAGGTCTCCCTTTATCTTTTTCTAACTCATTTACTTGTTTTTGGCTGTGCTGGGTCTTTGTTGCTCTGACCGGGCTTTTCTCTAGCTGTGGCAAGTGGAGGCTCCTCTCCAGCCTCAGTGTGCAGGCCTCTCACTGAGGTGGTGTCTCTTGTTAGGGAGCATGCGCTCCAGGCATTCAGGCCTCAGTAGCTGTGGCTCAGAGGCTCTAGAGTTCAGCCTTTGTAGTTGTGATGCATGGGCTTAGTTGCCCAAGGGCATGTAGAATCTTCCTGGAGCAGGGATTGAACTTGTGTCCGCTGCATTGGCAGGTGAATGCTCAGCCACTGAATAACCAGGGAAGTCCATGGGTGTTCTTTTTTGTTCACTCAGCACGGGATACCCTTAGCTCCCTCTGAGACCCACCCTTGACTCCCTGACCACTTCTACAAAATATACCCCTGCATGACTGGTCTAAGAAACCATCCCTAACTCCTTATCCCCAGGTATGACTAAAATTGTCCCTTTCCTACCAGTGACTAGCACACGTTGTGAGCCCTCCAAGTCAGCGACTATGTCTAATTGTCTTTGTGACCCTAGAACTTAGGACTACCGGGAGTAAAACAGACCAGAGCAGACAGATGTTGACTTATGGATGAAAATGGAAGGATAACAGGTGTATAACCATAGGATATACTCCATGCAGTTTTTCCTGGGTTGGTAATGGGTCTGCATTGACTCACTCCACCGTGTTGTTCGACTAGTGCCTAGAGATCCTGAGTCTTAGCACAAATTCCTTTCCACGCCTCACTGTCCTCTTCATCAGATACTCTGCGAGCAACTGCCAACCAGCAATCAACGAAAGCCAGATATACTGACTTAGTGGTGTGAAAATAGCACAAAGAGACACACAGGGGTTATAGGGCACTGACTTCTTGTAACACCTATAACACAGATGCTGTTACAGGGTATAAAAGAATTAATAAAGAAAACAAGAATAAGAAGACAGCCTCTTTTGACAGGCCACATGGGCTTCATGAGAGATGAGGAACAAATAGCCACTCCACATCACAGGGACAAACGTCTGTGCCCACAGGCTTAATTTCACACCAAGTATCTGAGAAAGTTCTCTCCTAAACCTCTTGTCAGCCACACTAGCAGATAATTTTTGCACAGTTTTCAGACATTTCTGCTTCCAGGTTTTAGAACTCTGACTCTTGACTCCCCACCCCACCCCACTCCCGCTCCACCAACCTTCAGGTCCAGCTGTCATCCGAATGTTCGTGGGTGCCTCTGCCCTCCGGCAAAGTGCTGTGGTCTTTGTCCAGGATCTGAGTTGAGTCTCAATATATATAATAAATATAATATATTGAGCCCAAACAGGCTTATTTAGTTCTTTATTTCTTGGAATCCTGGGTCCTGTAACAGACAAACTAACCAGCTCACAAACTGGACATCTCACTAAGCTTCAGTTTTCCCCCTGTAAGTGTGAATAATCATAGTGCCTATTTCATGGGCTGTTACTAAGGGGAGATTAGAAATACTAGCTGACATGAAGTCTGCATTCCCTTCACTTCCATGTATCACGATACATGAAACACACAAGATTGTTCTTGGTGGGAACAAGGGTGTGGTAGAGAATATTGCAGCAACAAGACAAGAATTTAGTCAGTCGACTATTCTGATTAAGCAGTGACTTTGTGTCAGGTTCCGTGGATAGACAGATGAAATACAAGTGACAGTGGAGGACAGGCGCACATGCAAATGGTGACAATACGCGAAATGCAGTAGCAAAGGTAGCTTCAAGGGGTGAGGTCCTGACATCTCCCGGGGCTTAGCACAGCGCCTCACACACAATAAATGATTATAAAAGCAAGTGTTTCTTGAGTCCTTCTCAATAAATGGTATGTATTATTAGTATCTGGAAATGAGGTATGGCTGGCTAATGAGACTTTCATCCATTAGCAGGAAAGAGAATAAACAAGGGAGTGACTCAACCATGTAGATTATTAGAAAATTACCCCAGGATAGTGGTGGTATGCAGGGTGGGCTACGGGTTGTGGGGGAGGCTACAGCCATGATGATAATGAAGGAGACTACAGAGGCAAGGCATACAAATGATGAGTTCAGGCAGCAGAAACAGGAAGAAAAGGAAGAAGATCATCCCTGGAGGTACTTGGAAGAGCAATCAACAGGGCATGGTGACCAATTCATCCAGGGTGGGGAAGGGTAGTACAAGAGGTCAGGAGATAACTCCCAGATTTCTAAAATAGGAGGAGCAAATTTGGATGGCAGAATGATGAGATCAGCTTTGGTCATGCTGAGGCAACTTCCGGTGGACAGGTCAATTGATCTGGAGTTCGGTAGAAATAGTTATGAGAATTGATAAGGACCAGAAGTTCCTATGTAGTGAAAACCTAAATCATGGGGGGTGTATATAACAGAAAATCAGCAGAGCGAGAGAATCCCAGGGAATGTAAGGGATGCTGAGAGAAAGAATGTCATAGCAGCAGAGAGGAAACAGAATTAGGAGACTAAGGAGCAAATGCTGACCTGGAACCTTCAAGGAGGGACAGCAAAAGGCTGCAGTGAGACAGAGATGGTTTGGCAATGGGGTGCAGGGTGACAGTTCTAAGGACATGGAAATGAGACTCCCAAGAATTAAGGAGGACGTAAGAAGTAGAGATAAATATAATCTACTCTTTGAGAAACATGTCTTTGAGGGAATTTTTAAAAATACCTGGTAGTAGTTAGAGGGGATGTGAAGTTGGGGAAGTTTCATTTGAGTTAAATATGAAGAAGATACAGGTGTACTTATAATATTGAAAAGAAGGGATTGCTAAAGGAGAAGATGTTCATCTTCTAGAATTTTCCCCAGATTCGTCTCATTCCACCTACTCTAGTCCCCTCACTCCCACTCCATTTTTAGTGGCTCTTCAACCCTCAGGCCCACCTCAGAGATTTCACCTTTGCTGACCCACCTGAGGCCTGACTCTCCCCCTGACACAATCTCAGCAGTCTAGCCCTAACCTCACACACCACGATTTCAGTAAGAGATGCTGCTGGAGCTGCCTTATCAAGCTGGGAACAGTTGGAGACCTCAGGAAACTTCATGATTCCTGGACTGCCCCGTTCATCTTCCCAGAAGACACCTCGTGTCTGTGGTTGAGCAAAACCCCTGAGGCACATGCTCGGCAGAGGCCCAGGCCCAGCTGAGCCTCCTCTGTGACTGGAAGAGGTGAATACAACCCCACATGCCTGCTAGTTTACAAATGCACCAGCATGAACTTTTCCTGCGCCTCCACTGCACCCCGTTGAAGAGATGTAGATTTTCCCAGACAGCCTAGCTCTCTGCTCCTGCAGGTCCATGGAGGAATCTGGACAAGTCACCAGAAGCCCTCTGCCAAAGCCAGACAAGGGTAAAGCCAGCCTGCACATAAATGTACAGGTGACAACAATGTCCACAGCAGCCCATCTCTGGAATCACATGCAGACAAACACACTACCTTGAACTCCCATCTTCAGTTTTCAGGCTCCACTTGGGGCAGAAGCTCTAAAGGTGAGCTATAGAAAGGTGTGAATGTCCCTGAACAACTCGGAGTGTGAATGGGAGGGTTTCTTTTCCTATTCCAGATAATAATAAGCACAGGGTTATCTGACATCAGATCATGAATCAAATTACCGAGTCAAATCATCCAAGTCACAGCTATGCCTGAGAGAACAGATAAAGCAAATGCATTCTCCATCAGGGGGCAACCTCGTGGACTGGGCAAGGGGGAGGGGCTGGCAGACAGGCGCTGTCTCCACTGTGTGTCCCCCTGGTCATTGCCTGCCCTAAATGGAGGTACACAGCCCCACTGTGACCTGGAGGATTCACATCCCCAGATCTGCCTCACCTGCCCTTTTCCTCAGCATCCCTGGCATTTAGAACAGCTATAGAAACTTCTACAAGGTATTTCCATACAGGATGGCAATATCACACACCATACTGCATCACATGTAAACAGTGGTACCATGGCTCACATATTTCTACAGAGCACAGGAATACATTCTCCCAAGTCCCAAACCAACACACACACACACACACACACACACACACACACAGAGCCATCACTTGCAGTGAACGTTTACAACGCACCTCCTAACCAGGAAATAAATTTAGGTAACACTGGGATTCAAGAATTCCAGTCAACTGACAGAGCACAGAGGATATATATTTATTTGTGTATCTGTACCCCACCACACGTCCCTGTCCCCAGAAGGCTTCAGACTGCAGATACTTTAAACCTGTACCCACCTCTTATTTTATGAGACCACATACACTGACATGGGAATTTCAAATTCTAGACAAGTACTATTCAGTAGAAGTTTCTGTGAACATGTTCTATATCTGCACAGTACCACTAGGCACTAAGTCCTTGACATATGGCTGGTACAACTGAGGAACTGAATTTTTCATTTTATTTTAATTAATTTAAACTTAGCCACGTATGGCTAATGACTAACAGTACTGGACAGTGCAGTTCTAAATAATTCCAGCCAAGCAGGCTCTAGCATCAGAGTTTAAAAAAAAGAAAATGGAGCCTTTCAGAATGGTGGGAGCTGGCTTTCCAGGAGAGGGACAGGGTAAAGACACATTGAATATTGATTGAAGATGCCTCGGGTGGAGCCACAGGCTGCCCCAAAGGGAACCATGGTGGGATGCTCAGAAGCAACTGAAGATGAACTTGAGAATCAGGCAGGGACAAGACTGGACCTAAGGGGGTCCTAAGGGGATATGGGATATGGAAATGAAGCATCAGAAGGGGTGGAGATGGAGGTGGAAGGAGGGGCTGCCCCCAGTGAGATAAGTACTAACACCAGACCTGGAGAGTTCTAAATCCACCTTAGACCCTTCTCCCCATGCCCCCATCACTGTGAGTTTTAATGGAAGGATTATTAAATACCTCCTGGAGGAACTTTCATTCTGCAGGGTAATAAACTGAGGTCCAGAGAGGTAACTGGGCTGTCCAGCATCATAAACTGAATCTGTAGCAGAAGCAGGACCAGAACTGCACCCCCTGCCTCCCCACTCTCACTCCCACGAGCCCTCCCCGACCCTCAGCCAGCTGCACTAAAGGAAGGTCGATCTCTGGAAGGAGAACTGCAGGTAGACAACGAGCAAACAGAGGGAGGCCCAGAAGAGGCACCAGCGAAGGGAGAAGAAGTTGTAGCCGGATCCCTCCCGGGCCCACGACTTGGAGGCACCGGAGAAGGTCGCCTCCTCCTCCAGCAGCTTCTCGCTGGGCTTCCAGTGCACGATGCCCTCCTGGCAGGCCTCGCAGAACTCGCCGCGGTGCGGCCCGCTGTCCGGGCGGCTGGCCACGTGGATGCGGTACTGGCCGCCGTCCTCGCCGTAGCACTGCTCGCGCAGGCTGGTGATGAGGTTGTCCACCAGGCTCTCGATGTTCTCCTCCAGCATGCTCGACTCGTCCAGCCGCGCCGTGCCACACTCGTAGCACAGCTGCTTGAAGACGCGCATGCGCACCGAGCCCGCCCGCTGGGCGCGGTCCAGGTACATGTGGAAGAGGATGACCACGTTGGCTGACTGCCAGGTGTGCCAGCACCAGGTGCAGTGGAACCTGCGGGGAAGAGAGACAGGGATGGGCAAGGCGGGCCTTCCTTCCAGCCAGCCCTCCTGGAGGAGCCTGGGAAGGAAGGGCCCTGGGCGCCTGTGCCAGGAAGTCAAGGTGGAGTGTTTACTGCCCCCTGGGTACATTAGTGCCTGAGCCGGCGTCTCCGCCTCCTCTTGGAGAACTCCCCTGGGCCTATGACAGCATCCTCATAAGCCAGACACTGGAGCCATCTGGCTTCCAGCATTGCTCTCCAGCCTACCTCCTGTGTACCCTCCCTTGGCCAGACATGGGTCTGGATGCTGCCCAGGGTCACTCCAGCCAGTCTGGACCTTATTTCTCATCTGTGAAATGCAGGATAATTGTGTCCAATAAGAATCCTTCTGCTCAGACCTCTCATGACTCTGATAAAGGGGATGACCACACATCTCACTCATGCATTCTGTATGCTCTGGGGCAAAGACTTGCCTCTAGCTGTCTCAAACACAGAACACAGAATTCACGGAACAGGCAGGCAGGTGGGTGAGATGGGCCAGCAGGGGGAAGACTATAGAGTTTTGTCCATGCACCTTCAGAAAGCGCACTCTCCTATCCCTTGACAGATCATCCTTAGATCCCAATCCAGGGCTGCAGCTGAGGTTAGGAAGGTGTATCCTGGTTTGCATACCCCTCCGCACACATATGCACACTCGTACATTTATGTACACACAGGCCATCCACACACATATACACATCACATTTATATACACACTGGCTGCTTTGTCTAAACAGGCCCCTTTGGGTTTCAGCCTCAGGAAATACAAGGGAAGTGGCCTGGGACTCGTATGGCTTAGGCTTCATCTCAGCTCTCCCCAGTGCTTGCACACCTTCAATGACAGAGAACTCATTACCGCCAATGGCAATTCCTTCCATCCCTGAGATAAAGCTCTTCCAGGGCCCTGCTCCTAAGGCTTTACGGCAGTCTTGGGTCCACTGAGTTGTCTGCCCTCACTGCTGACCAAGACCCCTGCAAATGGCCCTGAAGGACCTCTGATGAAGAACTCAATTCAGTCCAACAGGTCCTGCACATCACCTACTGTGATGCCAAGTACCACACAGCCCAGGCTGTGGAATGGAGATGAAGCCAAGCCTGGCCCCAAACCCCAGGGCCCACAGACAGCACAAGCGCAGCACAGGATCCAGGGGAGCCTGAGGCAGGGTTGGCAGGCCAGAGCGTCCTCACTGGTCCTGAGCCAGCAGGGAGTGTGCCCCTCCATCCTGCCTCCTTGTGCTAGGCCAGAGCTGCGGGGCAGCTGGGTTACTGAGTCCCAACACTTATAGGTAGGGTGAGCCTCTGTGCAGAATATGCACAAGGGTGATGCTTCTCCAGCCCCGCCTGAGGCCAGCTGGGAGACAGAAGTAGGACCAGCTGAGCCCTAAGGTGAGAGGAGCCACAAGCCTGCGGGGCTCAGCCTCCAATTTGCTGGGCCCCTGCACCTGAGTTTCCAGCCCTTCCACCCCTCCCACTTGCCAATTCAGAGCTTCACATTGTCAGTCTCCTCCTTCTGCACCTTTTAAAATCAAGCTAATCTGGAGATCTTTCCCCTCCCTCAAGCCAGATCTCAGGTCTTGTATCTCAAAGCATTGGAGCCAGGAGAAGGGAAACTTAGGATCATCTAGTCAGCCTTTCATTTCATGGAAAGAGAGCCCTCTGCACACACACAGCTAGTCAGAGACAGAGCTGGGGCCCAGCCCATAACAGGTGCCCATCAGATGTGTCTTGCGTGGGTTTAAGTTGAAATGAGCCAATCAACCCCTGCCTCTCTGTCTTTTGTCCTACAGTCAGGTTCATACTAACATTTGCAGGTTTGGGGGAAGGAGTACAAGTGTAAGCTCCCCACCCACAGCCTGCCTCCTTCTGTCCCACCCCCAGCGCCACAAGGAACTTCACAGGCAAGCAAGCGTGTGTGAACAGCCCAGTCTGTGTGTCCCAGTTCTGTGTGTTTACACCCCCAGGACACAGACACCTACTGGCCTCCTCAGGAGCCTAGGGTTACTATCTGCCCTTAATTCAGTGGACCCAGGGAAGAGTCCCACATCGACCCTGGAGATGAGCTTGAAGCAGGTTGGGCAGGGCATTCTCTTGGCCCCAACCACAACCATGACCTAGAAGAGGGAGAGGCAAGAGGACTTCAGATGGATGTGTCCTCTTGACCCAAGGACCCCTTGCTATTTGAAAGACATGGAGCTCCTATACCATATGTGATGCTGTGCCCTGAGGACCTACTGAACTCCTGCCCAAAGATCTTTTTGTCACAGACCCATAGGTAAAAAAGCTGGAAGAGATTTGATTGATTACTTCAGGCCCACTCTCTGGTTTTGCAAATGTGAAAATGGAAACTACACAGGGAAAAGGATTTGCCCAAATTCACAGTTGTTAGCTTCAAAGCCAGTTTCTAGAAATTAGCAGGTGAACAATAAATGTTTTTGTATTCAAATCTGATGTCATTGACTTGACTGCACAGACCTAGGACCAGAGAGAGCTAAGGCTTTCCCCAATGGACCACATGGCCTCCTCTGCTTTTTACTATGGAAAATGCAGACCTAGAGACAGAATACAACTTGCTAGGAACACTCAGGGAGTCAGTGGCATAGCTGGGATTAGAATCAAAGCTGGTTCGACCCACCTGGCAGTTCCTTCTCTGGCCTCTAACCTCTAACTTGAGTTGACCCTAGAATGGGGCTCCACGCATCTCTGCCTTGGTCTCTTGAAAGGTGCCCCCAGGGCTGTGCCACAGTGCTCCCCACAGCCCCTCACACCCCACCTCTTACCTGCCTGAGGCATGCTGTTCCAGATACTGCTTCCAGCCAGGGGCCAGCTCATTGGGCTTGAGGTTGGGGTCTATGATGAGCTCCCAGCTGTCGGCTGGCTTGGCCACCTCCATCTTCTCATAGAAGACTTTCTTCCACTCACAAGTGGTCAGGCTAGTACACATGGTCCTGTTGGCAGGGCTGGGAGTTTGAGCTCAACCTGAGTGAGAACACAGAAAATGGCCAGGTAGGTGCAGAGCTGTGCAATCTCTGAGGTCTGAAAATCTTCCTTGTCAGGACCAGAAGGAAACAGGACCCAGCAACCTTCTTTGTCACCCTGGTACCTGTTGCCATGGCAGCTGAGGCCAGGGCTGGGTAAGAGGGAAGTCCCAAAGGGGAGTCCCAGGGCCCCGAGCTAGGCTGGAGATTCAGGGCTGGGCAGTGATGCAAGGGCAGTGAGCAGGGTAAAGAGCTGAGCCCCGGACCACACTCACCCAGGCTTCCCAGGTCTCCAGGAGGCAAGGACGATTTGGTGTTTCTGTTTCACCCCTACCAGTCTTCCAGGCATTCTACACTTCATGTACTATGGTGACTGGGATACACTAGGGGACCACGGAGAAACGAAGGAGTGGGAAATGCAGAGCCTATGACATCCACACCCCCTGATGTGCTGGAACCGTCATTTTCCATGTGCCAAGCACTAACTGCTTGACCTGTGCCCTGGCCAAGGCAGGGATTACCCCCTGCTTCACCCAGATCAGAAGGTTGAGGTTTATACACCTCCAAGTGGCTCATCCATGAGCCAGATTCAGCTCCACCAAACCCAAACCCATATGTTCATTTTGTTGTTGTTCAGTCACTAAGTCATGTACAACTCTGTGACCTCATGAACTGCAACATGCCAGGCTTCCCTGTCCTTCACTGTCTCCCAAAGTTTGCTCAAACTCATGTCCATTGAATCGATGATGTCATCCAACCATCTGATCCTCTGTTGCCCCCTTCTCCTCCTGCCTTCAATCTTTCTCAGCATCAGGGTCTTTACTGCAATACTACTGCACTCCTGACACATAAGGGAAGTGACACATTGAGAAAGAGGTGACATGTGTTCCCTTTGCTTGGGGAGCTCACAGACCAGAGCTGAGAGTCTCACCAGAGTTGGTGAGACAGAATATAACTTCAGATGCTGTGAGAAGCATGGTGATAACATTTTAGATTCAGAAATTCATAGACTTGTTGAGCTCGTATTCGGTTCCTAATCCCAGGTAGCTGCTGGGGGAGCAACCTGGTTCTGTGCTGACGGCTACTGCTGCCTCCACTGGTGCTGAAAGAGGCAGGCAAAAGGGTACCCACAGATCCCTGATGCCCAATTTAAATACCTTTGAGACTAGCAGGGAACCTGGCCCCGTATTTGCATAATCCAAACGAAGGCACAGTCGCTGGAGAGAGGCAGCCTCAGCAGGGAAAAGACAAGGCGACCTGGCGGCTGACTCCAGCTCTGCCCCAAGGTCTACATGGCCTTAGAACTCTGTCATTTCCCACGGTGGCGCTCAGTCTTCTCACCCACACAAGAAGGGCTCTTCCAGCCACAGTCTGGGCTTCCCAGGTGGGACTAGTGGTAAAGAACCCACCTGTCAATACAGGAGACATAAGAGATGCAGATTCGATCCCTGGGTCAGGAAGGTCCCTTGGAGGAGGGCATGGCAACCAACTCCAGTATTCTTGCCCGGAGAATCTCATGGACAGCGGACACTGGTGGGCTACAGTCCATAGGGTCACAAAGAGTCAGACACAACTGACGCAACTTAGCACACGTGTACACTGGCTATAGTCACCTTTCGGTTCTTCAGCCAGGAAATTGGATCACAGAGTGAAGAGCTTGCAGTGGCCAGAAGGAAAGCTTTCAGTGTTGAACTCCAGACTTGGTTTTTGCCCTGAGTGCTGTTCACCTCAGGTGGGGTCATGGGAAACACCACTGGAACGCCTCTCAGAGGGGGTCGTGTCCTCTACCAGCTGTATGCTGAAGACCTCAGAAAGACAAAACTCTGACTTAGAGACCGTGACTGAGAGCACTAGAGGGGCCCTTTATTTTTTTTTTTTTTGGCGGGGTGTGGGGAGGCCTACTTTTTATTTTTAAATATCTGATTTCCTCATTGAGCTCCTCATCTCTTCCCTGAAATCTCGTGACACTGAATTAAAACTGCTTCTGCCCAGAAATGGAAATGATCTGGCCAAGGAAATTCCTGGGCTCAGGACTGGGCGGCTCACTCCTCGAAGGAGGTGCTCTTAGCGGTCGGTTAGCAGCCAGGCAGGCTGGGGGTTCCCGGGAGTCCTGGGCCCTGAATGACTCGAGGGGCTCATGGCCCAGCCCAGAGCCATGTGCCAGGAGCTACTCTCTTGAAAATACTGGGTCATTGTTCTCAGAACAAATGACAATGAAGAAAAAAACAAAAAGAGGGCAGGATTGTCAGGGTTTACCTGCTTGCTTTTACTCAAATGATGCAATCCCCTTAGGCCTAGAATGAGACTTAATTTGAGTGGGAGCACTCTAAGCAGAGACCAATATAAGTCATCCTTCTGTACCACAGTCCTGTTTTCTCTCAAGAAGAAATGCTTGTGATACAACCAAATTACACCTCACAATTACAACCTCACTTGTCTGCAAAGAGCACTGGGTTGCTCCTGGAGCCGCAGTGTAAGAGCTCACTAATGTAGCTGTGGCCACATCACACACTGGCAGTTTCACTCTGCATGGTGGCCATATTTTTTAAAAAATGTTTATTGGAGTAGAGTTGATCTACAATGTTATGTTAGTTTCAGATGTACAGCAAAGTGAATCTGTTATACATATACATATACATACATCCACTCTCTTTTAGATTCTTTTCCCAGCTAGGCCATTACAGACTATTGAGTAGAGTTCCCTATGCTACGCCATAGATTCTTACTAGTTGTCTATTTTATACGTAGTGGTATGTACATGTCAATCTCAATCTTCCAACTTATCCTTCCTGCCTTATCCACTGTTAATCGTAAGTTTATTTTCTTTTTTTCACTTATGACTTCAGTTTTATTCCAACTGTAACTTCCAGAGGGGGAAAAATGATCTTTTTTTTTTTTTTCTATCTTTTACATGTTCATACTGAACAGCATGAAACACATCAGGATCTTTGGGGGGAGGGGAACTTGTACTTCCTTACTAACATAACATAACTAATAAAGTTGACAACAGGTTTAGAAAGAAATATCTCTTTTAGTAGCATTTCCAAAGATTGCCATTACTGATGTGAACCAACTATTGAGACTTACAGGGTTCATAAGGTTATTTTTTACATCTGTAACTCTATTTCTGTTTTGTAGACAAGTTCATTTGTACCTTTTTTTAGATTCTGCATATAAGCAATATCATGATATTTCTCTTTCTCTGTATGACTTACTTCATTCGGTATGACAATCTTTAGGTCCATCCATGTTGCTATAAATGGCAAAATTTCATTCTTTTTTATGGCTGAATAGTATTTCATTGTATATATGTACCACATCTTCTTTATTCATTCCTCTGCCACTGATGGACATCTAGACTATTTCTATGTCTTGGTTATTGTAAATTGTGCTTTGGAAAACATTGGTGTGCATGTATCTTTTCAAATTATGGCTTTCTTCAGATATATGCCTAGGAGTGGGATTGCTGGATCCTATGGTAGCTCTATTTTTAGTTTTTTAAGGAACCTCTATATTGTTCTCCATTGTGGCTGTATTATATTCCCACCAACAGTGTAGGAGGGTTCCCTTCTCTCCACACCCTCTGAGCCATTTATTGTTTGTAGAGTTTTTGATGATGGCCATTCTGATCGGTGTGCAGTGATACCTTATTATAGTTCTGATTTGCATTTTCCTAATAATTAGTGATGTTGTACTTTTTAACCATCATATATCACTTTTGGAGAAATGTCTATTTAGATCTTCTGAACATTTTTTGATTGGGTTTGTTTTTTTTAATTGAGCTGCATGAGCTGTTTGTATATTTTGAAGATTAATCCCTTGTTAGTTACTTCATTTGCAAATATCTTTTCCTATTCTGGAGGGTTGTGTTTTCATTTTGTTTATGGTTTCCTTTGCTGTGCGATAGGTTTTAAGTTTAATTAGGGCCCATTGTATTTTTTTTTTCATTACTCTAGGAGGTGGATTAAAAAATCTTACTGCGACTTATGTCAGAGTGTTCTACCTCTGTTTTCTTCTAAGTTTTACAGTGATTGGCCTTACATTTGGGTCTTTAATCCATTTTGAGCTTATTTTTGTGTGGTGTTGGGGTGTGTGGTCTCAGGACTTTATGAAGCTCAGGTGCTTAATGTCTCATCACAGAAAAAATTCAGTGAGAGACAAAGTGATAGGTAAGAAGTGGATTTATTTAGAAAGAAACACACTCCACAGACAGAATGTGGGCCATGTCAGAAGGAGAGAAATGTCCCCTGCTTAGTTTTTAAAAGATAAAATAGAAGGACAGGAAAGCTTCCCAGGTGGCTCAATGGTAAAAATGCACGTGCAGGAGTCTCAGGAGATTTGATTTGGATTTGATTCCTGGATCAGGAAGATTCCCTTGAGAAGGAAATGGCAACTCACTCCAGTATTCTTGCTGGGGAAATCCCATGGACAGAGGAGTCTGGTGGATTACAGTTTTGGGGGTCGCAAATAATCAGACATGATTGAGCACACATCACGCATAGGAGGACAGGAAAATCTTAATGTGAACTGATGCCAGTAAGGATGGGAAAAAAAGAATCTGAAAAATAATTTATACTAGAGAGTAAATTCTGTGATGATAAAGTAGCCAAAGGTGCAAAATGCATTATAATTATTTAATCTGTGTTGCTCTCTGCACAATTAAGTCAAGACCAAGAGGGCGAGGGAACTCTTAAGCTTCAATCCAGAATGGTTTCAATGTCCAAGGGGACCTATTGATGTAAACTGGTCAGAGTACAACACCAAACTCATGGGTAGCTTCAGTTTCCATATGGGAGTCCAAGTCTTTCTTCCAAGAGACTTTACATGATGTAAGAAACAGCAGAAGTCACAAACCAGTTCTTGAGACATTAGGAAACAGCTAAGGAAACAATGAAACAAGAAAAGAAACAGATTATTTCTTCACCTTAAAATCTAGTTGGAAGGAAAATCCTGATTAGCCTTAATTATAGTAAAAGTTAATAGTGACAGAGTGGTTGCTTTGCATCATGAGTTTTTCTTAGTACTTTACATATGTTGATTAATTTAAACACACAAGAATTCTATGAGGTTGATAATATAATTATTATCCCCATTTTACATATGAGGAAATTGAAACATCAAAAGTCTAAGTTATTTACTGGCAGTCACCTAATTGATGGGCTTCCCCAGTGGTTCAACTGTAAAGAATCAGCCTGGAATGCAGAAGACGCAGGAGACTCAGGTTCAATCTTTAGGTTAGGAAGATCCCCTGGAGGAGGATATGGCAACCCACTTCAGTATTCTTGCTTGGAGAATCCCATGGGCAGAGGAGCCTGGTGGGCTATACTCCATAGGCTCACAAAGAGTTGGACACAACAGTAGCGACTGAGCTTGCATGCATGCACTTGGTTAATCAGTGACAGTTCCAAGATTTGGACCCAAACAGTCTGGCTTACCAATATGTACCTTTTATACTTTAAGCTTGTCCCTAGGTCCAGATTTATTAAAAGTAATAAACTCACTATAAAATGTCAAGCAATACAACAATACATTAAAGAATAGGCCAAAGTTCTACATTCTTTTCTCTCTACCTCTCCCTGCCCCTCACTATTTTGTCATTATTATTGGTAAAAATTTTACTTTATTTGACTATAAAATGTGTTTGAATTAAAAAGGAAGTGTAACGATTTTAAGTGTTGTATAGCACCGATATATTTCTAGTCTGGTATATAATGACTTATGAAGCGCAGAGCCTTATTCCCGAGCCTGTGTTCAGACACCCCATCTGGCTCCAGCCATCAACCCCTCAGCTGCAGCATCCCCTTGAGCCTCACACGTGCTGCTGCCCACACCATACCTTGTGACGTCATTAGGATACTGCCTCTGTGTAAAAATAGACTATCAAAAGCTGAGAAAAAGTGGTTAATTTGTGATATGAGGTCACGCTTCGGCAATCTGTGATTCCAGTAAAAGGCAGCAAGCCTTTGTATACATTTCTTGAGTTTTCGACTTCGGGATTCTCGAAAGTTCAGGCAAATAGTCTCCGGCAATGTGAAGGGTCTGCTCTTGGCATAAACCTTACTATGGGGAGACAGAGACCTGGATACTTATCTCAAATTTGTGATAACCTCAGATCGACCACTTTCATTCTTGAGTATCTTCTGTTTCCAAATGTCAGAAGTGCCCACCTCCCCAGCTCTGTTCACTGATGAGATTTTGGTGTCTAGAGGCACCATGAAAAGCGAAGTGCTCTCTCCAAGCCTAATGCAGATGTCTGGTCCTTAATCCTACTGTTCCTATCGACCCCTGTCTGTGCTTCCATGTGTTTTTACTTCTGGTAGCCCCGTAGCTTCCTCCAGCTTTGTCTTATGGATTCAAGGGACTATAGGTATTGAGATCTATTTTTAAATCCATAAACAGACAGTTATTGATTGACTCCCTGTCAATGCAGAGTGAAGCTCTGAGGCTATTGGGATGAACAAAACACAGTCCCTGCCCTTCTAGATTCAGCCTGAGGCAGCACAGATGTGGCTTTGTGGTCTTGAAACAATCGTACCTTCACTGCAATGACATTCTATCCATGAACATGTGGTTCTCTTGCTAGAATAAGCTCCTTCTCTTCTTCTCTGACCCGTGAATTGTTTTAGGGTTTTGTTGATTTTTTTTTAAATTTACAGATGAATGGGATCTTTCCAGTTATCATTTTGTTATTGATTTTTAACTTAATTGCATTGTTCTGAGAGAATGCATTCTGTAATGGTCCCAAACCTTTGACATTTTCTGAGGCTGCTGTTGCCCTTTCTTTATTGTACTTTTCTGTATTTAGGCTTTTAAATTTTGTATTTAATATATTTTGAGAGATGGTGTAATATTACAGTTAAAACCTCAAATTCTAGAGCCATTATCTGTATTTAGTTCCAGTTCTGCCTGTTACTGGCAGCATAAAATTGGATGATTATCTGTCTCCATGTCCATAGAGTAGGGATAGTACTGGAGACTTTGCAATGGTATTGAGAGGATCAATGAGTTCATACTTATACAAAGCTAAAAGCACACAGTGAATGCTCCACAAATGGTATTTATTATTATCATTTCACTATATTATATTGCTATTAGTATGTTCCACTTATGAAACATTCTGAAAATGATGAATTTATACAGATGGAGAACAGATTAGTAGTTGTCAGGGATTAGGGATGAAGAGAGAAAGAGGATAACTGAAGGGGTAGCACGAGGGAGCTTTGTGGTGATGGCACAGTTGTGTATCTTGATTGTGGTGGCCATAAATCTATACAGGAGATAAAATTGCACATGGCTATCCACACAAACACACACACATGTGCATCCACCAATTCGTGTAAAACTGGCAAAATATGAATAAGATCTATGGTTACACCGTCTGAATCACCGTCCTGACTTTGATATTGTGCCTGGTGGCTCAGACAGTAAAGAATCTGCCTGCAATTCAGGAGACCCAGATTCAGTCCCTGGGTCAGGAAGATCCCCTGGAGAAGGGAATGTCTACACACTCCAGTATTCTTGCCCAGAGAATTTCATGGACAAAGGAGGCTGGTGGGCTACACCATGCGGTCACAACACAACTGAGAGACTAACACCTTTATAGTTACATAATACTTTACCACTGGGGGAAACTGGGAGCAGGGTACACAGGACCTCTATGTATGACTTTTATGACTTCCTATGAATCTATAATTACTTAAAAGTAAAAAAAAATTTTTTCAATGATCCTGGAACATTGTGAATATTCATTAAATGTTATTTAGTATCATTATTATTGTCATCACTGTTTTCCAAATTTTTCTGCACTTCACTTGTATTAATTTCAAAATTAAACCTCAGCAATAAGTTATTTTTAAAAGAAAGATTATGCTGTAGCAGTTATGAATTGTAATTATGTAGGAACTTTAAGCCCCATGGCAACTGTTAAGTAGAGTTTTTGTAAGCCCCTCTTGAACTGTGACAGTAACAGAAGGCTTGACCAGGGAAGCCCCAAAGCCTGGGTGTGTAAGTGTTGGTCTCCTGGACTCAGAAAACACTGGGAACAAAAGATGAGAAGGGGCCAGCCTCCAGCAATTAGAACTCTGGGGTCTGGATGCCTGAAATTCTAGTCCTAGGACGCCCCCAGAGAGAGAAATTACCCATCACTGTCTCCCATCTCCCAGTTACATAGGCTGGAAAAGCCAGAGTCATGGTTTCTTGAAGTGGCTTGGGAGACCATCCTGGACTGTCTTTGCATTTAGAGCCAGAACCTGAGGACCAGAAGAAGCTTCCTGACCAAGAGCAAAGACCTTGAGTAAAGGCCAGAGCTGTTTGTCTGGGACAGCACTGTGTGAAGTCCACGTCAGCAGGGATTGGCTGATGTCACACCCACCCACACACCCACACACACCTACCCAGGGTCGCTGAATATGACTAGGAGGGCACAATTTAGGGCCCCTCACCGGGCCCTCGGCATGGAAAGGGAGCAGCTAGGCAGCCAGGCCACACCTGATACCAGGCCCCCGAAGTTCAGGGCCACACTCTGACATGAGGCTGCTGTTGCCATGTCATGCCATGTTCCATGCCATGCCTCTCTGTTTCCTCTCCGTCTTCCTTGAAAGTTTGTGATTTTACATGGAAGAGAATTCTAGATCTGAGATCCTGAACTCTCTTCCTAGCCTGTGTTGTACAGTCAGAGAAGCCTTGCACTGGGGCACATGAAGATAGCACGATGATGCAGAATTTATTTTTACCTTATCACCCAGCACACAAAGGTATTGTCTACGTGAGCAGCCACCGACCGCAGGTTGGAAGGCAAAGTTTCCACTCCCAGCCCAGTGCTTACTCTTCATGTGTTCTCCTTTCTGAGCCTCAGATTCTTCATCTGCCAAATGGATTCTTTCTTGACTGGCAAGATGGCATTGAAGATTAAGTGAGCTCATGGAAATGAAAGGTCCTGGTGATCTCTAAAGTTAGTTATTCTTATTAGTGTCATCTCCTATGACCGCCCCCCGCCCCCCGCTCCTCCTTTCCAAGGAGAACTGCAAAAGCTAAACTCAAAGGAATGACTTTCTGAGTGGAAATTTACACTCCCAAGTAGGTCTCTGAAGGAGAGACTTGCAAGTCACATCCCATAGGCCACCAGCGAATTCTGTTGGATAACTTTGCTGAGGAAGGAGGGTCATAGAAAAGGAAGAAGCACAAAGCATAGGAGGCCAATTAGAAAAAAAATGCACAGACTCATGTACATCTTGGGGGCTTCCCAGGTAGCACGGTGGTAAAGAATCCTCCTGCCAAAGCAGGAGATCCAGGAGACATGGTTGTCTCTGGGAAGATCTTTTGATCTCTGGGAAGATCCCCTGGAGTAGGAAATGGCAACCCACTCCAGTATTCCTGCCTGAAAACTTCCGTGGACACAGGAGCCTGGCAAGCTACAGTCCATGGGGTCGCAGAGAGGTGAACATGACTTGCCACTGAGATACTCATTTACTCTGTCTTTCCCTGGAACCAGTGAAGGGCACCTGTGCCCTTCACTGCTTGGTCTACCCTGCCACCTTGTGGCTCTTTGCTAGACTGCACTAATAGAACTGCCTCATATAATCTGGGTGCCAGAAGAGCTATAAAACCAACTGGAACCCTTAATCACGTACTCACTCTTTCAGTCTGCCATTCAAGGAAACTCTACAGATGCTCATGGTTTTCTAGGCTGAGAAAATTCATGAATGCATGGTCTTTAAAAAGTTCCCAGGGTGAGGGAAAGGAGAAGAAGAAAAAAAAACACAAGCTAAACAGAGGCTGTAACACTGCTTACAAGGACACTAAAGACTGGTATGTTGGGAAAACGATGAATTTCTCCATGAGACTAAAGAGAGGGAGCTCCAGGTAGGAACAGAGGGAGATGAGGTGTAGCCCCACTCTCAACAAATGCTGTGTGTGAACCCCCCCAAAAAAAGGAGGGTCACAGGCTATCCCTGGAATGCAGCTCAGTTCAGGGGGTACAGAAGCTGTTCATTCTACACAAAATAGCCCCAGACTCATGTGGTCATGCTCTGTCCTTTTTTGAGATTCATAAACAGGCCCATGCTCTTGACTCTTTCCGTGATCAGAACCAGTGGGATGGGATCTTAGAAAAAGCTCAAGCTTGAATGGGACCTTAGAGTGATTTAGTTCAACTCTCCCCGCAAGTCAAAGTTACTGCCACCTCACTGTGCATTTTCTGCTTCGTCCCCTCAGAAGTGAGCCCAGAAGCTCACCTCAAAGCCCGTCCCATCCTTAGACATCTATGTGAAAATCCTTCATTCAATCCAATTGAGTTCCTCCTCTTTATAAATCTTGGCTCAAGTTTCGCTCCCCTCAGGCCACACTGAAGAAGTGATGCCATATAGGAAGACATAGGAAGAAGACAGTCATTTAGTGGCTGCACTCAGGTTGTAGAAATAGAAAATCATGGCAGTGATTTTACTGAAAAGAATACTGGTTTAGCTATTGGGAAAGGTGTGTCTGAGTCCTCCTAGAATCTTTGCTTACTGTCACTTGTCATCCTTTTATGTACGGTGAAGGGGCTGGATGAGAGTCGAGATTCTCACCTCTCACCAGGGAGCGGGCAGCAGTACATTTACATGCTCACGATGGCAGAGGTCTGGATTAGGTCACCACCAGGGTCAGCGCAAACTCTCCAGGACTTTTCAAAATACCACTAACTATAATAGTCTCCTGTTCCTGTTAGGGGACTTTTATCAAACCTGTAAAGATCTGTATACATATTCTCAGAGATCCCTATTCTGCTGAGATTTCGTGGCTCTCAGAGCTTTCTCCCCTCTGCATACTGGAAGTGTCCTTACTCACTGAGCTTAGTTACTTTGTTTCCTTGTTCTCTTCTGAGATGAGACACACTTCCCTCCCTCCCCTGCAGCCGCCGTTGATAAGAAAGACGGGTGGTGAGAGGGGAAAGAGGAGAGACCTCCCGTCTGGGAGAGGTCAGGTATGCGCCCCTCCCCACCCCCTGCAGCGCTTTGCTGTGACATGACTGAGGCCGCCGTGCAAAGCCCTGTGCCCGGAGTCAAGAGGTCCCTCCAAATCTTAGTTCCCTTTACCTCGGACAGTAAAGAGAAAGTGTAAAGAAGATGTGTGGGGAGAGCACCTCACCACCCCCTCCCACGGATAACTCCTGTCCTGTGCTGAATTGCTGCCACTGTGCTGTATGCGCTCAGTCGTGCCCGACACTTGAGGCCCCATGCACTGTGACCCACCAGGCTCTTCTGTCCATGGGATTTTCCAGGCAAGAATAGTGGAGTGGGTTGCCATTTCCTTCTCCAGGGGATCTTCCCAACCCAGGGATTAAACCCATGTCTCTTGCATCTCCTGCATTGGCAGATGGGGTTCTTTACCACTAACACTACTTGGGAGCCCCATGGGCTGAAGTATGCATCCCCATTCTTATGTTGAAATCCTAACCCCCAGTACCTCAAAATGTGACCTGATTTGGAAACAGGGTCTTGGCAGATATAATTAGTGAAGATGAAGTCAGTATGGTGGGTGCTACTACCATTTGATTGGTGTCTGTATTAAAAAGGGAAATATGGACACGCAGACACACACACATACACACACAAACGGGGAGAATGCCAGGTGAAGATGAAGACAGAGATCAAGGTGACGCTTTTACAAGCCACGGAGTCACAAGGGTTTCCAGTAAACTAATGGAAGCAAGAGGAGAGGACTGGAATAATATCCTTCCTCAGTGAGCTGCAGGAGACCCCAGTTTGATTCCTGGGTCAGGACATCCACTGGAGAAGGGATAGGCTACCCTCTGCAGTATTCTTGGGCTTCCCTGGTGGCTCAGCTGGTAAAGAATCTCCCTGCAATTTGGGAGACCTGGGTTCAATCCCTGAGTTGGGAAGACCCTCTGGAGAAGGGAAAGGCTACCCACTCCAGTATTCTGGCCTGGAGAATTCTATGGACTGTATAGTCCACAGGATCGCCAAGAGTCAGACACTACTAAGTGACTTTCCCTTTCTTTTCACTGAGCTCAAAAGGAAGCAAGCTGCCAACTCCTTGATCTCAGAGTTGTGGGACAACCCACTTCTGAATCCAAGCTACTTAGTTTTTGGTGCTTTATTAAGGCAGCCCTAGCAAACCAACCACCTCCAGAGATGGCTGCTATGGGTGACATCAAGGAAGGGAGATCTTCACAGACAGAAGGAGGCACTGCAATCCCACAGAAAGGAGGAGGCCCTCACCAGCCCCAGGAGTGCTTCCATCCAGCCCCAGCTCCACAGGCCCGCTACCCTGTGCTGCCCTAAAGAGCAGCTTGCCATTCCCAGCATTTTGGAATCCTCAAAACCGTACCCCTCCCCCATCCCAAGAGTCAGGAACATCATTTTTTAGCCACAGTGGCATGTCTCATGTTTCTCTGTGATTTTACTTCCATGTTTGACCATGTTTTGTCTTTCCAAGTGACCGCACATTCCCTGGAGGCTGGGACCATGTTATAAACCACCTGGGTGTCAGGAGACCTCTTTGTTAAAAATTCTGGGTGTGACCTTAAACTTGTTGCCTTTCCCCTGGTTTTGGCACCCATAGACTAAAATCTGGGCTTCCCAGGTAGTGATAGTGGTAAAGAACCTACCTGTCAATGCAGGAGACGCACGTTCAATCCCTGGCCTGGGAAGATCCCCTGGAGGAGGGCATGGCAACCCACTCCAATATTCTTGCCTGGGAAATCCCATGGACAGAGGAGCCTGAAGGGCTTCAGTCAATAGGGTCTCAAAGTGTTGGCCCTGACTGAAGTGGCTTAGCATGCACACAGCCTAGAACCCCGAGCTTCCCTAGTGGCTCAGACAGTAAAGAATCTGCCTGCAATGCAGGAGTCCTCGGTTCATTTCCTGGGCTGGAAAGATCCCCTGCAGAAGGCAATGGCAACCTACTCGTGTCCTTGCCTGGAAAATTCTACGGACAGGGAAGCCTGGTGGGCTACAGTCCTTGGGGTCACAAAGAGTCGGACACAACTGAGTAACTAACATTTTTACTTCTTTCTTCAGACTAAGATCCTAATCGCTAAGGCCCATACAGGCTTGCTATTCTGTGATTCTGATTCTAAGCAAGCTTGTTATTTAATCAACCTGCCTGTTGCAAGTACTAAAGAAGGAGGGACCCAGGAAACTCATCTCTTAGAGGTGTTAACAGAGAAGTTAGTCTCTTGTGATTACATGAGTCAGAATCATTTAATAAAGGGGCAAGACTCCAGGGGCTTCAGTTCAGTTCAGTCTCTCAATCATGTCCGACTCTTTGTGACCCCATGGACTGCAGCACACCAGGCCTCCCTGTTCATCACCAGCTCCTGGAGTTTACTCAAACTCATGTGTCCATTGAGTCAGTGATGCCATCCAGCCATCTCATCCTCTGCCGTCCCCTTCTCCTCCTGCCTTCAATCTTTCCCAGCAGCAGGGTCTTTTCCAAGGAGTCAGTTCTTTATATCAGGTGGCCAAAGTATTGGAGTTTCAGCTTCAGCATCAATCCTTCCAATGAATATTCAGGACTGATTTCCTTTAGGATGGACTGGTTGGATCTCCTTGCAGTCCAAGGGACCTTTAAGAGTCTTCTCCAACACCACAGTTCAAAAGCATCAATTCTTCTGCGCTCAGCTTTCTTTATGGTCCAACTCTCACATCCATACATGACTACTGGAAAACCCATAGCCTTGACTAGACGGACCTTTGTTGGCAAAGTAATGTCTCTCCTTTTTAATATGCTGTCTAGGTTGGTCATAACTTTTCTTCCAAGGAGCAAGTGTCTTTTAACTTCATGGCTGCAGTCACCTTCTGCAGTGATTTTGGAGTCCATAAAGTCTGTCACTGTTTCCACTGTCCAGGGACTTAGGGTTAAGATAGTTCTCTGTGGGTTCCAAACCCCATTGAGTATTCTTCCTAGACTCCAAGACCCTCCTGCTTCAGCGCCTGCCTTTCTGGAAGGCCATTTCCTTAGTGATGCTGAAGCCTTTCCTCCTTTAGTGAAGGTGCCTGACCCTGGAGACTGTGCTGCTGGTGCCTACCAGGGCTCGGCAGCTGCATGCCTTTGAGAAGCTTCCTGCCACTGCTTTGAGGGATTAGAGGAACGTGGTCTTTCCATGTGGTTACAGTACACTGGGTAGACAATGCTTTGTATCTTACATGGGAGGGATTACAGCATTCCTTAGCCTCTTATTGAGAACCCTGAACCTGATCTGAGAGCACTGAATGGTCTCCCTGATGGCACACACCTCAAACCTTGGTACATGTGTAAACTGTGCCCTTTTGGTTCCAGGAAACAGGGACTCACTCAAACCAGGCCCAGTGTGATGGGTGATATAGGAGTAGAGGCAGAGACCTTATTATGAAGTGGTTATAAAAGAGATGGAATCTTCTAGAAATCAACCTCGTCTTGGCAGGGCATTCTAGTTAAAATCCTTGCCCAGGGATCTCATTGTGGTGCCATTAATGACACTCACCTTCTCCCCAGGGGATCAGCTTCTCTCTGCATCGCTTTCCTTTTCTTTCCTTATCCCAATTCTCTTAGTGTTTTCCAAACATATCTCTGATAGAACGTATAGTTTCTAGAAGGCACAGAGTGAACATTTTTATTATGAATGATGACTCTTTATTTTCATTTATGTTGGAAGAACTATCTCTTGAAAGTGAGTTGATTTGAAGAAAACTAGTACATAAATGTTCAAGGTATGATGAGATAGCAAAATCATGAAGGTGGATTACATATCACCAAAACTGGAGAAACACTGGACTGGCTGGTTGTCTCCAAATGTCACTGTAAATCCCCAGGACACAAGATTCTAGTAGCCCAACTCATCATTGCCTCTCTCAGGCAGCACTTTGCCCTGGGGTCCCGTGTCCATCCTTAGACAAATCAGGGAGGCAGGTCATGTGGTATGAGATGTGGCTACCCAAGGTCTGACTCCTCCATCAGGGCTGGGACAAAGCAGTTTTTTTTTTTTTAATTCTGTGTGCCAGTGCAGTTTGATGTGTTATTATGGCCCCTGGTTTTCCATTGTAACTTCTCGAACTGCTGCTATTCTGGAGTTTCTGAGGCGGGTGTGTGTATCCCCCCACTCCCCACCCCCGATACCTCTACTCTGAGGAGTAGTTATGAGATAGAATGTGATTGCTGATACCAACGTGCTTTGAAAATCCTAAACGCCTCACAAATGCCAGATGTTATTACCATGTTTAATAGATATATTACTCTGAGTGACACAGAGAGGCAAATGAACCTATATTCCAAAGGAAACAGCCCATTTTTCCTCCAAAAAAGAGGTGATTGAACTTCCACCAACAAGCAGTTGTATGAACTCAGATTAGCTGGCCCCATCTTAGCTGCGTGACCCTGGACAAGTCCCTGCATCAGCTTTCTCATTTCTGCAATGGGAACATTTGTGACCGATCTTCTTTCCCTCCGGGTGGGGTCAGAGGCGGGAGCCTGCCCTCCATTCTCTGCCCCAGTCCCTTCCTGGGTCGAGGACAGATGTCAGCGAGGTGATCCTTACCATCCTTCATCCTCTCCAGCTCCGAAGTAGATTCTAACCAATCTCTCCAGGTCCACCCTCCAACCACTACTCTGGTCCTTAGCAACTTTTCCTCTCAAAACCCCACAGCTGAGAGAAAAGCATCAGACACCCTGATTTAAAAGTTATGCATTTGTGAAAAGTTGTGCCACAGTCACGCTTTGGTAATAAAAATTCTGTATTCCCTCTGCCCCAGCATAACTGCTTAGAGATGTTTGCCTTTTACCTGTTATTGATTGTCAATTGGCTGCAGTTACTCTTTGATCTTCTCTTTTGTTTGAACTTGAATGCCACCCACACTGTCTGCCCCAGCCTCCTCCTCTCTCTATTAAACAGTAATGATATGTAAACAAACGCGGAGGCCCCTGGGGAGCCGAGCAGCCCTGGGGCCAGCCTCCCTCGGGCCTGTGAATTGTCATTCCTGAAGCTGTCTGTTTTGTAAGTTCTTCTGCCAAGTGTCGTGGGAGCAGAGGGATCATTTTCCCCCCTTTCAAAGAGCAGGGTGAGCTGAGGCCTTGAGCTGGCGAGTCCTTTAAAGTCATCTTCAAAGGAAACCTGAGCTGCAAGGCCGGCCATGTGGCTGGCAGAGGGGCAATGTGACTTTCTGAGGTTCCCTCCTGGGCTTTGGGTGGTCAGCTCCCGCAGGCTTCCCCGCACGTGCTTGGAGCCTGCTGCAGAGGCACTGCCAAGGGACGGCACTGTCCAGAAAGTGGCCTGAGGGCCCAGGGAAGGCTCTGCCTCCCGTCCCCGCCCCCCCACCGCCACCACCACCCAGGAACGGGAGGGAGCTGTGAGGACTTTCTCCTCTGGGCAGGCAGCCATGACCACACTTGTCTTCACCATTCTTAGCTCCTGTCAGTCAAACTTGGTTTCTGAGGGGGTTTGAGGTAAAATAAAACCGGGTGCCAAAGTAAGCCAGGGTGAATCATGGAATGGTAAACAATCTAGTTAATCCGATTCCCTCAGGGGTGGGTGGGAATGGGACTCAGAGGGGTAATGGTTGTCACTCAGGAAGAGGCAGCCGACTTCCACCACAGAGTTCTTGGTGCAAAGTATGCTTCTGCAGGGATGGGGTTTGGCTTGGCTCACAGGGATTCATAAAGCTTCTGAGTCTATAGATGTCTGTCCATCACCTAACAGACAGCGAAAATCCTCCAAAGGCACCAAGGGTGAGGAAGGCAAGAGTTGAAGCTGAGGCTTCCCATACTGTCCTTGGACCCCCAGGAGAGAGAACTTGTTTATGAAGCCAGGAGGCAAGATGAGCCTTCTTGCTTCATAGAATGAGCAAACTCTCCAAGACCCAGAGGGGGAAAGGACCCACACATTGGTGTCAGAAGGGCCAGAACTGAGATCGTTCATTTAAAGTTCAGCCTAGAGCTCTGAGTGAAAAATAAAGTGAATGAAGACAGTTTTATTTATTTTTTTGAAGACAGTTTAAAAAAAAAAAAAAAACAGAAAGAGGAGGGAATCAGCCAGAGATAAGAGGCAAGAAGCCCATTCAAAATCCCCGACCTGGGCGCCACAGGAGCAAAATCTGGCATCTGTGGCCCATCCTCCTGCCAAGAGCTGAAGGTGGGCCGTGCCCAGCAACCAGCCGCAAACCCCAGCCTCAGTCTTTCCCTCCATGAGCACCGCCCACCCAGGTGAAGGGCTGGGGAAACAGGCCCATTCAAGTCCTGACTCCAGCACAAGGAAAAAAATCCAGAATAAACCGACTTGACTTTTCAACATTTTATTCTTGTATTTGTACAGCTATATTTTACAACGCGGTAATGCAGTTTAGACACAGCCAAACCCTGTCTCCGGAGTAGTTATAACACAAGCATGACGCAGAATGTGATGAGACAAACATTCCCAAAGAGAGCTTAGTTAGTGACAACTCCAAGTCCCTGTGTCTGCCTACACTTCCAAAAGGGATGGCGCAGTCGTCCCCTGTTGAAAACTTCCATGAAAAAAGGCACCGTAGGACACATTGTACAGGTATATACAAACCGAAAACTAGAACAAAACTACACGTTTTTTCCTTCTGAAGCTTTTTTTTTTGTTCTTTTTGTTTGTTTGTTTTAATACACACTTTGTAAATTGTAAACCTTCACTTGCAAAAAAATACAAATACACTGAGGCATTTTAGACAAAATATTTTCTTACTTATACAGATGCAATACTTAAAATAGTCTCTTAAGTGCTCTTTCTCAATAAAGATTCTCAGATCCGTGTCTGCCTGCAGATACAAAATCGAGCCTTTAACGCAGTTTTATATTTTTAATATATCTTTTTTAGGTTTATATATATTTATTTTATATATATATATATTTATATATTTACAACTCTGCCATATATTCCTTCACCTTTGGTTAAAAAAATTAAAGCCCTCTCTTTGATAACATACCGAAGTCTCTTCTTTTAAAAGAATGCACATTTACATACAAAAGAAACATCTGATCCCACAAAACATATACATTCCTCATTTTGCAGACTAAGTCAAGTCAGAACGTTTGCGTACTCCCCCCGCTTTGATATATAAAATGATTTTGCTTTTTGCTGACATGGTTTGCCGTACACATAGGAGAAGAAGCAATATTATTTTCTTAAAGTTTTACGGCAGTGGGGGAAGGGGAGCTGCCTTGGCGCCCCGTCCCCCGCCCCTCCCCCCACCCCGCCCCCGCCAGCTATGATTTGCACTAGTGGATGAAAGAGGCACTACATCATGGGATGAACATTGTAAAGTGTTACAGTATCCTTTGGGTAGATTCCGAAAAGGGGCTCGAATGGAAAGCATCAACACTCCATGCTTCAGCAGGCTTTGGGGAGCTCCGGGGGCAGGTCAGTGGCTGACACGCGGTATTGCACCTTGGTGTTGGTGATGGCGCCGTGCTTCTGGCGCAAGTGAAGACGCAGCTGACTTTTGTGGCGGAAATGCAGGTTACACTTCTCACACTGGGGGAGAACCAGAGGCAAACTGTTAAGTCATCCACTCAGGAAACGTGTCATTACGCGAAGACCTTGCGAAGGAGATTCTCCCTTCCAGGGATGGGGCAGTTCTTCCCTTCCCTCCTGTGGGCAGGTGAGAGCCCGCAGGAATGCTGGCTTCTGCTAAGGACAAGTACACTTTGTGCAAATGTCTCTTCCCTGCTTTCCAAAGTCTTGGTCATGCTCTTCCCCTGCTTGAGATTCATTTCCCTGCTCTAAGTCAACAAATTCAAGTCTAAACCAAAAATGCAGTTCAGATGCAAACTCTTCTAATTTTTAAAGTTTTCCTGAATCTCTCTGGGGTGAAAATAATTCCTCTTCCCTTTGGCCTCTGTAAGATTTCCAGCCTTGCCACTTAATGCCAAAAAAGCCTTGGCATCCCAAACATTACCATCCTTCTCGGATGCTTTGACAGTGGTGACTACTTCTCACTAAACTTTGTAATCTTCCCAGTACCTGTGAATATACCTCTTAGGCAATTATGCAATATATCTGAATATATTTGGACAAATGGATTAGAACAGTCTGAATTCTGCAAATGAAAATTCTGGAAATCTCAGATATGCTTTTAAGAGGCAGTTATATTCCTTTAACTTACTGTATGCATATTAGAGGGCTTCCCATGTGGCACTAGTGGTAAAGAACCCACCTGCCAATGCAAGAGACTTGGGTTCAATCCCTGGGTCAGGAAGATCC
The DNA here is from genome assembly GCF_019320065.1 of Cervus canadensis. NCBI lineage: Eukaryota > Metazoa > Chordata > Mammalia > Artiodactyla > Cervidae > Cervus > Cervus canadensis. The sequence continues at coordinate 55,499,743 of NC_057392.1, read as the reverse complement.
CCTGGACGTGGGCATGGCAACCCACTCCAGTTTTCTTGTCTGGAAAATCCCAAGGACAGAGAGGCCTAGCAGGCTACAGTCCATAGGGTCACAAGGAGTCGGACACAACTGAAGTGACTGAGCACATATGCACACATAGACCTCAGATCAGCTAACAAGGCATTAGCAAGTAAAGCTGTTTCTTGTTTTGATTCCAAGAATGGGTGATAATAATTTTAGTGGAAAAGTTCTTTAAAAATAAAGTGGGTGACTAAATGTAATGTGGTACCCAGATGTAATCCTGAAACAGAAAAATATTTTAGGCAAAAACTGACGCTGCTGCTAAGTTGTTTCTGTCGTGTCCGACTCTTTGTGACCCCATGGACTATAGCCCACCAGGCTCTTCTGTCCCTGGCATTCTCCAGGCAAGAATACTGGAGTGGGTTGTCATTCCCTCCTCCAGGGGATCTTCCTGACCCAGGGATTGAACCTGCCTTTCCTGCATTGGCCGGAGGATTCTTTACCACCAGCACCACCTAGCGAGCCTAGGTAAAAACTAAGGAAGTAAAAAGAAAGTACGGATTCTAGTTAATAATAACATACCAGTGTGGATTCTTTAGTCGTGGTTAATGTACCCTAGTAATAAGGGGGGAGAAGGCAATGGCACCCCCCTCCAGTACTCTTGCCTGGAAACTCCCATGGACGGAGGAGCCTGGTAGGCTGCAGTTCATGGGGTCGCTAAGAGTCGGACACGACTGAGCGACTTCACTTTCCCTTTTCCCTTTCGTGCATTGGAGAAAGAAAGAAATGGCAACCCACTCAAGTGTTGTTGCCTGGAGAATCCCAGGGATGGGGGAGCCTGGTGGGCTGCCGTCTATGGGGTCGCACAGAGTCGGACACGACTGAAGCGACTTAGCAGCAGCAGTAATAAGGGGAAATTGCGTACATATGGTAATTCTCAGTGCTATCTTTGCAACTTTTCTACAAATCTAAAACTATTCTCTAATAAAAATGTAATAAAATATGTTCATATAGAAAATATGTCTTAAAGTAAAAATGGAAATAAACTTAGAAAAAAGTAAAACAGGTGTGCAGTGAGTAGAAAGAGCCCCAATCTTGGGAGACAAGGGCCCCTCATATCTGTGCCACCCACTGCCATATGCCCTGAGCATGGCATTTCTCTCTGAGCCTTGGCCTTCCTTTCTGTAAGGGACTGAGTCAATATACTCTGAGGGTCACTCAACTCTGATATCCTGTGTATCTAAATGTCCAGCAAATAATTATAACAGCAAGTATGTACTGGACTCTTACTATGCAGCAAACACTGTTCTGAACACTTCAGGGAATCCATTAATTTAACATAACTGTGAGAAGTAAGCACTATTATCAGGCTCAGATGAGGAAATTAAGGTACTGAGAAGATAATTAATTTGCCCAAGAACAAAAGCAAGTGAGAAGATATTCATTCAAGGAGTGATAAAAAAGTGAATGAAAATAACCACCTTTTCAGGTTAACATTTTGATATGGGTTAACCATTCTTCCTTCATTCATCTTTGTGTCCATCACTACCTACAGAGATGTCATAAATTCAGCAAAGCCAGCCTCATCTATAACAGTAGTTTCTACGCTTGTAGGACATGGGACTCTTTTGTTCAAATTAAATGGAAATTGGAAAGGGAAAGAGGCTGCTATATCATTCCAGTCCTGCCCTGCAGGGTTTGAGAATCTCAGTGATTGCAAGAGCATAGTTGGAAACCTGCTCATCTACCTCATTCTCACCATTTCATAGAGAAAGAAGACTATGGCCCAGTGAGAGGGTCAGGGTTTGCCCACAGTCTTAAAAATGGTGATTGCTGAAGTCCAAATAAGAACCCAGATATCTCAGCTCCCTGGCCAGTATCTTTCCACTTAACGGCAGAGATCAGCAAGCTGTTTCTGTAGAGAGCCAGACAGTAAATATTTCACACTTGGTGGGCCTGACATTCTCTGACATAACTACTCAGCTCTGCATTGTAGCGTGAACGCAGCCAGAGACATACGTCAACAAGTGAGCCTGGCTGTGTGCCAACAAAACCTTATTTATGGACGCTGAAATTTAAATTTTATATAATTTGCATGTCATAAAATATCATTGATATTTTTAGCCATGTGAAAATATAAAAACCATTATTAGCTCATGGAATTTCAACAACTAACCCATAAGCCATAGTTAGTCAAGACTCCACTCTAGAACATTGTGATTCCAATGGCCCGATCATGGCCTCTTGCTTCTGGTCATCTGCAACTGTCTTTTCTCTATTTTTTTTTTCCCTTATATCACCACATTTCTCTGGTTCCCCTCCTAGTCTGTGACTGCTCCTTTTCAAACACTTTAGCTCCTCTGAAGTAGACATTTAGCCCAGCTTAGGGCCAGCTGGAAGCACTCAGTAAGTGTTTGTAGAAGGAATGAATGACTCTGATGTCTATGTAATCACAGTCCAGACCTCTTTCTTAAGGCCTGGATTACCTAGCCCAATACCCTCACTTTATAGATGAGCAAACTAAGACAGATGCTGAAGCTGAAACTCTGATACCTTGGCCACTTGGTGTGAAGAGCTTACTCACTGCAAAAGACCCTGATGCTGGGAAAGACTGAAAGTAAAAGGAGAAGGGGGCGTCAGAGGATGATCTGGTTAGATAGTGTCACTGACTCAATAAACATGAATTTGAGCAAACTCTGGGATGTAGTGAAGAACAGGGAAGCCTGGCACGCTTCAGTCTATGGGGTCACAAAGAGTTGGACATGACTCAGCAACTGCACAATAACAACAACAAACTAAGACTCAGGCCAACCTCAAGCTGGTTGTCTTTGAAAATCAGACTTAAATCTGGTCTTAGGACCATGAGAGTTCAGTGGTTATTCCACTGCTCGCCTGAGATTGAAGTGAACAGTCCTGTGGCCCCAGCCCTCCACCTCCCCGCCCCTCCCAGGCCAGCCAGTGGCCCCAAGAGGCTCACATACATGGTAAGGTTTCTCTCCTGTGTGGATTCGAAGGTGGCTCTTCAGAGTCTGAAGGTGCCGGAATCGGGTGCCACAGATTTCACAGGGATAGGGCTTCTCGCCAGTGTGGATGAGCACATGGGCACGGAGGTGGGCCACCTGCATGGAAAAGCGAAGAGCAAACAAACTGAGAGGCTTGGTCGAGGTGGGCTGCAGACCCCCGGAAGCCTCTTATCAGCACACGGGGTGGGGGTCCTTGGCCCACGCACCCTGCTCACCTGGACAAATCTGGCTCCGCATGTTTCGCATTTGTAGGGCTTCTCTCCAGAGTGAATTCGGGTGTGGGTTTTCAGGTTGGCCGGTCGGTTGAACTGGGCCCCACAAATGTTACAACGATAGGGTTTCTCACCTGTTGCAGAGAGAAGAACAGGAAAGCCATAATCAGAGGAAGTCTCCACAGTCCCTGAGCCCTGGATTGCAAAGCAATTGGCCTTTCCTTGTGCCACTTCGGCTTTCCTTCCCTTGGAAGGGGTCAGAGAGAGGCGTCAGGGGCCTGCCATCCCTACCTGCCACCCCTCTCTCACACACACACCAGCACACCTCACCCATGACCAGGGTCAAGAAGCAGGCGGTGACATGGAGGAGGAGAGACAATGTCAGGCATGGGTCAGGGAGGGCCTGAGGTCCCAGGAACCAGCTTTGTCATCAGGATGATCTTACTTCGGGATGTGACATGTTACTCGCCTTTTCTGGGCCTCAGTTTCCCTCTCTGGCACCCGAGGGGTGAGTTGAGATGACCCAAGAAAGCTCTGCTAGCTCCTCCCTTGGGTAAAGCTGATTCAGTCAACCCTTTCCTCAGAGAAATAACACTCAGGCTGCTCTAGTTTCTGTCGTTGAGAAAAAAACATGCTTTTCCTTTCTGCTTGCTGCAACTACAGCTGGATTCTATTTGCAAGAGAGCTGGGACCTGAGTTGGAGTAGATGCTCAGACAGAGGAAACCAATAGAAGGGCCACATCTTCCTTCATGGAAAGTTTCTGGGATAATGGGCCCATTTAAAACGCCAGGAGAGAGGCAACTTTGGACAACAATCAGGTTATGGGATGCTACCTGGTGAAGGAATGTGAGCTGATAAGGAACAAACCCTTGGAGAGACCTGAGAGGCTTTAGCGTTTTTCTGGTTTATAAAAACCAACCTAGCTCTGCCTCTCTCAGCCAAGGTTCATCCCCTGTACAGTGGGACGAACACTTCTGACCCCAGTGAAGGTGGAGAAGCAACACAGAGCATCTCAAAGGAAAGACAAAGGGAATACAAAGTGGCTGGGTCACTAAGCCGAGATGGGACAGGGCCAGGCCTACACTCAGGCCAGGACAATCCCTGTTCCCTAACTCACCTCACCAGGCTCCAAAGCCCCACACTGCTTTCCCTAGAATCCTTGCCCCATCCTGCCCCGGGGAACCCTAGCGAGCTTGGGGATGGGTTACAGAGCCATACCCGTGTGGACGGTCTTGTGGCTGGCGAGGTTGCCCTTGTAGCGGAAGGAGGCCTGGCAGCGGTCACACTTGTAGGGTTTGTCACTGTGCGTCTGCAGCGTGTGCCTCTTGAGGGAAGCCTCCTCAGAAAAGCGGCAGTCACACTCATTGCAGAAGAAGGCCCCATTCTCTGTTGGAGGATGAGGGGAACACCAGGGTCAGCACCTCAAGAAAGGGAGGTGGGGCTCCATGGCCTCTCTCCTCTGGAGCCACTCCCAGGACCAAACTGAGCCCCCAGTACCCCATCTGCCCATTGTTCTTGGGAGCCCAGAGCAAAGGGCCTGTGAGAATTCTCTCTTTCTTAGTGTTTAGGGTCTTGGTCATGGAACCGAGAAAGGAGATGGATTCAAATATTAAGGTAGAAAAGGAAACTCACACCCAAGGTACCCATGTGGCCTGCACCAGCTTACATTCATGCACAGAAGCCCTCGGGTGAGACAGCCTCTGTCTGTGTCTCTATCTCCAAAATCAGGATAACAAACCCCTGTCCTGCCTACCTCAAAGGAGCACGTTGTATAACATCAAGCATCACAGGAATGTAAGATACGAATCAGAGTCAAAAATACTTTGAGGTCATCGAAGGAGGAATTAATGATGACTGTGGTCAACCTTGCACCCATCTAGACTTCATGTCTCCCAAGCACTTCTGAGATAGGGAGACAAAAGATGATGGTGGAAGTAGAAACAGAGGCCCAGAGAAAAGGAACTGGAGTGCAGAGCAAACAGCCAGGGAGCCAGAATGGGACAGTCCCTGCTCTCCCAACTATTGGCCCATGGCCCTATGCCAAGCCTCTCAGTGTAAGGAACTCATCTTTTTCTTTTGTCTTAAGAATTTGGAAATGACATATCATGGTGACTTACCCCTAAAAGAAGTATTACTGGGCTACCCTACTGGAGCCAGAGCTGGAGGAAGAGGGGAAAACTGGGGGTGCCAATCACAAGCTATCCAAAAATGTCAATTAACCATCTGCTCAATGAATCAAGTTCAGCTAATATTAACTGAGTGCCTACTCTGTGCTAGACTCATTAGGCCCTGTGGAAAACACAAGCATGAATAAGGCCAGATGCTTCTCCTTCGAGAATGTACAGTCTAAGCGAGGTGAACTAACATGCATACCATCAGTTTGGGTCCAGAGGGCCTGAGAAGGCTCTGGAAGCTAGTGGTAGCCAGCCCCATCACTAGTTTTGCTGGAAGGAAGCTGAGTGAGCTGTGTGGTCCTTCTCTATTCCCCAAGAATAACTCAGATTCTTTATCCCTTGCTTTGGTCAGTCTCATTCCCTACATGAGGTCTCCAAGAGTGGGAATCTGGGCTGGTGATTTAAATGCCAATGGAATTCCAATGAGGGGCTCCTTCCAATCAGTGAATGGACACACAAACCTCTGGAGCAGACGCCAGGGCAGGGAAGGGACTCACCGCAGCTGGAATCTGAGTACTCAGACTGGGTCTCTCCCAGCTCCTCGGGGAACGTGGGGCCAGCGGCATGCAGGCACATCTCCGCGTGCTGCGGGGACTGCGAGCCACAGGACGTGCACTTGGGGGGGTGCAGGTAGAGCGGCGAGTGGCTCTCGCTGCTGCTTCGGGGGGAGCCAGTCAGGGACCTGTGGGCAGGAGGAAAGGGCCTCAGCAGATGGAGCAGGGCAGAGCCTCCACTTGGCCTCCATGCATCCCTCTTCCCTGTGCTCAGGGCAGCCCAGAGGCCACTTAAGATCAGGAACCACAGAGTTACTTATCCCCAAGCCTCCCTGCAAACAGCAGACACACCGAGATCACTGATGTGGGTCACACGGAGCCCAAACCTCACTCCCAGGCTCAGTCTCTCCCCGCCCCCAGTGCTGCAGTCCATGGCCACCCTCCGTCCAAGACAGCAGGAGGATGCCCCGTGCCATACTGAGACCAAGACCGCAGGAGCTTGGGATTCTTGGAATGCTCATCTACCATGGAGGGGAAATTCTCTCACTATGAAAATATACTGAAGCTTAAGGACCTTCCTTACTTAGGCAAATTCAGTCAATAGGCTTTAGCTCACACCTCCAGTACACTCAGCATTTCAGACAAGAGAACACAGTCTCTGCATCCTTCAGAAGTGACTCCAGAACCCTGCTCAGATAAGCCCCGGCCCCAAGTCCCGACTGCCTCTGAAATCACCTGTTGACGATGTTGTTGAGCCGGCTGGCCTGGGGTATGGTGGAGTCCTCCCCACTGGTGCTGAGCTTAGTTGGGGACTGGAGGTCAAGGGTATCAGGCTCCATGGGTGGCTGGCAGGCCGGTGGGGCAGCATAGGCTCGAGGGGAAAGGCGGCCCAGCTCTGCCTGCTCAGGCCCCTCCGGTTTGGCGTTCTGGTTGAGACTGTTGAGCACGATGAACTTGTACTTCTTCCAGTTGCAGGCTTTGGGGTCGGTGGGGCTTTTGGCCGGTGGGGACCCAGAGGTCTGGAGGATGCAGGCGTTCTTGCTGCTACAGGACTCTGTGGGTGAGTTGGGCTGGCAGTCAGACTTCTGGGGACTTTGTGGGCTAACCAGACCTTTCCTGTTCAGGGGTGCATTGGGGGGCTCGAAATGCAGGGCAATCTCATCCTCCGAGGAGGGCCGCTCTTCCTCCTTGCTGGCCTTGTCACAGGGGAAGTATGGGGCGCTCCGGGCTGAGGGCGCAGCAGGCTTGGGGCCCTCGGCCACACTGTAGTGCATGTCACTCCGCGCCTCCTCAGGAGCCGCCTCCTTGGGCGAGTAGATGGTGCTGTGGCACACACCAGGGGAGATCTCCATGGCCGGCCGACTGTACTCACTGGGCACTGGCCTGGCACTGTCGCAGGGGAGGGCCCGATCCTTGGGGAAGGGGTTGGCTATAGGCATCCGGGCATCCCGGAGCTCCTCATCAGAGAAGAGGAAGCTGCTGACTGGAAGGTGGCCGTACACAGGGTATGAGGCTGGCGGTGTGGACAGGCCGTTGTACAAGCTGGGGGCAAAGGCTCTGCTCTCACACCCGGGGGCGTTCCTCAGCGGCAGGCTGTTCTCCACCACCTCCCGGCCCCGATAGGCCATGATGTCCTGGGGCATCAGCATGCGGCTGTTGAGGAAGTCTTCACGGGGAGGCTTGATGGCAGGAACCATCTCTGCTTCACTGCAGGAGGGAAAGAGAGAGAAGACCCCGGCCTCCTAATCAGAACCTTCCAAGTGACACTGGCCTATGAAACCCACACAGGCACGGGAGTCAGCTAGCCATAGGCAACGTGGCCCTGGACTAGGGAAACACTTGCAGTTACAAGGCAGTTCTGCTAAAAGTCTAGCAATCTAGCCCAGAGAAGCCAAGTGAGTTAGCCACACAATCAGTGCCTGTTCAGACGTGATTTTGTGTAAGTCCCATATGTACGTATACCTGTGAATCTCTAATTATTCCCCTATTATACAATGGAAAGCTTTTGGAGCCCTTATTTCATTTCATCCCTACAGAATCCTGCAAGGAAGGTTGAGAAGGCATTACTGTTTCCATTTTACACATGTGAAACCTGAGCTTCAGGGAGGCGAGTATTTATTTGATGCTGGTGTCACATGTTTGGAGGGTCATTATCAAACTGGTGCTTGTGAAGAAGGAACTCACCCTGTACGATGCCTGGAGTCTTAGGGAAGTTTCCTTTTGGAGAAGAGGCAGCACATGCCAGGGTGGGAAGCCCTGGCTCTGCAGCAATAGGACCTGGTTTCTAGTCTCTGTGGTGCCACTCAGCAGCTCTGTGACCTGCAGCTAGTTACTGAACGCTCCCAGCACCAGGCTGGACCCAGGGAAAGCACTTGTAAATGATCTTGCCACCATTATCACCCACAGGAGACAAAGAGCTCAAGCTGCCTATACTTGAAGGGACATTACATGGGCGAAGAATGGGCCAGCTCTGTCTGATTGCAGTTAACAGAGCTAGAACCAAGGAATGAAGGTGAAAGAAACCAGATTTCAACTTTCAAACTGTCCAAGGTAGAACTGCGTGGTTCTGGGAACAATGAGTTCCTTGCTCCTGGAGATGTTCAAACAGAGGCTGGAAACCTTTCTGTTGGAGAAGGGCTGCGATCACCCTAGAGAAGCTGAATCAAATGATTCTACAGAAGTCAAGGCCTAAGTGTCTGTTCTACTTAGCAAAACTCTTCACTTTTTTGGCTCTCAGGTTTCTCATCTTTCAATGATGGTCCTATCTCACCAGACCCCAGGTAGGGGGTTAGACCCGGTGAACCAAATGTAATTCAATAAATGTTCTCTCGTTTAGGAGCAGGGTGACATAAGAGATGAGTACAGCAGCCCACAGTCTGGTGGGGGAACTAAGTATGTAAATAGTTACAATGGAAGCCTAAAGGAGAACTAAAACATGCATGCAAATAGTAAAATAGAAGCAAAGTCTAACGGGAACACAAAGGGCTTTGGGACACAACTGAAGAGCTGCGGAAAGAGCAAAGTGCTAACTGCACAAACATCAATGAAGAAGTTGGCATCCAGGCGTGGTCAACAGGATGGGTGGGAGGAAAGGGTCAATCAAATGAATGGAAGGAAGCAAGAAGTGGGGATGCACGTGGCATATCTGAATAGCAGGAGTGTGCAGAAGCAATGGAAAGTAGCCTGTGATGTATCACAGAGGATTATTTTTTCTATGTGCATGCATTATCAAGGGTTACTGATCTTTTGTGATCCCTTCCATCTCCAAGGCCTCCATCTGGGTGGCAGCTCACCTGGCCTTGATGAACTTCCGGCAAGTGTCCACAACATGCTCCATCTGAAGGTACATAGCTGTGGCCATCACGGCCATGATGTTGCCCTCCCGCAGATTGAGCCGAGATGTGTACATGAAGTCCAGGAGGATGCAGAACCCCTCCGGGTTGATCTCAGGATCCAGATTGATCACACTGAGGTTGCATTTCAACTGGTCTGTGAAGATGCTGTAGAACAGGCCACTGTAAAACAAAGGAATGTCTCACTATAGCAGACATCAATTACAGAAACTATCAATTGTTTCAAACAATCAATTACAGCCATCAATTATGGTTAGCAGGGGTGCTCAGCCCCTTTATCCTGGACCTAGCTCTGGACCTTCCATGCCAGTTAACAACAGCTGCTATTTATGGAGAGTTTACTCAATGTCAGAGAGTCATTAAGCACTTTACATCTACTCTCCTGTGTTTCTCACAACCTTATAAGATAGATTCTATCCTTCTCTCCCATTACAAATGGGGGAACTAAGATCAAAGAGGTCAAGTAACTTTCTCAAAGTCACAGAACCTGTATTACTTTTGGTCTTCACTGCACAGATTACCAGAGTTAAATTTAGCACTCATTCGCAGTAACTATTTTTAGTTTACATCTTTGGGATAAGCATTTCCTTTCTTGCTCCACCACATTATCCTTATTCTAAAAATCTTACTGTATTTTTTAGAAGCAAATTGGGTATTGATGACAAACAAATAAAATGATACCTATTTCTACAGTTTACTGATTTTCTAAAAGTCCATAGATTGTTTTCTAAAAGTCCATAGATTATTTTATAAAAGTCCATCACAAGGTCAATACTCCCAGGAGAGCCAAGTCAGTGTCAAGCTATACCTCCTGGTACCATGATGCCAGGTTCAAGAAGGAGCATGCAGGGAGAGACCAGAATTCTGGACTGTCATCTGGATTCTACTCTTCCTGAGCGTGTTGCCAGAAGTGAGCTAGACTTACTAGACTTTAGTAAGTAGCTATGAAACCTTGGGTAAGGGACTTCACTTCTCTGCACCTTGGTTTCCTTATCTGCAAATCAGGAATGACAGTGTTTCCCTTACACAGTTGTGGCAAGAATGAAAATGTAAAGGGGACAAATTGATGCCTGAACACAGTAAGCATTTGGTTAGTGTCATCTATTATTTTAACTCTCTATAAACCTTTCCACTATTTTTTTTAAAGGTGCTTGTTGTAGATGTTCTATATGTCCTCTACTTGCAATCAAGATTCATGACTCTACATCAGCTCACCTATAAACGTCTTCATCTTATCATCTATAAAATAGAGTTAATTGTACCATCCATAATACAGGCCACTTTGAAAATCCAGGGAGGTGATGGAATGTAAAACTGCTCTGAACATTTGAAATACTTGACAAATATGATGAATTAGCCAGCTCACTTTCACCAACTCACATATTCTCTGAAACACCCACGGAAATATAATCATAGTATAAATAAACACAATCACAGAAAAAAAGAGCAAAAGATCTCAAATTAACTTGCTAGAAATATTTAAAAACTCGCTTTCACTTTTCATTTTTTTCCACTGGTTCACTAAAGTCATTCTGTTTGCCCCAGACACATCTCTTCTGGAGACAGCCTCTGATTTCTTCTCCCTGTATTCCCATAGAATGGAAATGCTTTCTTTTCTAAAAGTGTATTCATTCACTTGCTACCTGGGAACCCACTCTGCCAGGCCATGTGCTAGGGACCTAGAGACAAATGAGATGTGGTCCCAAACACTGCAAGAGGCCCCCACCCTCCATCCTGGCAGCCAGAACCATCGCTCCCCATATATCCATCATCTGCCTTCCACTTCCAGACCCCTTACCTGCAGGCCATGAGGACTGTCTTATGGGCTCTGAACTGCTCCCGGCTCACCACTATAACCACATCAGTCAAGATGTCACGGCTACGGAGGCGATTAAGGTTGAGAAGAACGTCACTGGCATGGCGGGTGAACTGGATACAGCTGTCAGCCGGCGAGGCCATTTTTTCTTCACCTGAAAGAAAAGGTCAAAATCCTGTTAGTCCTCTAGAACCTGTTTCCTTCTCACCAGGAGTGTGAGAGCAGATGACTCAGCCTGCTCCCTTGTGTTTGCTTTTGAACAATTCATGGCCCACCTCTAGGCATTTCTCTTCATGTCTGTACTAGGAGATTATCATCTTTGCCTGACTTGTTAATAGAAAACCCTATAGGGGAAAGAGGAAGGGAATGAGTATTTGTTGAACGTTTTTTCCACATACCAAACACGCCGCCAGCATTGAGAGGCAGTGAGTGAGTGACAGGGGAGAGAAAGCATGCTTTGAAGGTTAGCACGTGGGCCGTACCTTTCGCAGGCTGTGTAACTTGGAACAGGTTGTTTTATGATTTCTGGGCTTCAGTTTTCCCAAATGGGGAGTACTAATTCCTCTGTGGTGGTAAAACTTAGAGATATGTGCCTGGTCCACACTAGATTCTCAAAAATCATAGCTATTCTCATCAGTATCTCATCTCATCATCCTAGCCACCATCTGTCTCTCCCCTGCTAAACTTCAGAATTGTCAGAATGCAACTGTCAGAACTGCTGGTGCATAGTAGGCAGCAAAATTGATGTGAACCAAGCAACAGGTAAGGGAAGCCCTGGTCACATGATAGTGTTAAGATAGTCAAATGCAGGGGCAAAGGAGTGGGGGGGGGGTGGGTGTGATGGAGAGGCAATCAGCTGTCCTTTATCTAAAGAAAAGTGGCACCGTTCACAGAGACACATGCACTGGCAAATTCAGAAGAAACAGTTTGTCCACAAAACTGTAAAGCGTATAATTCAATTTACTTACCCAGTGCCTTGATTCACAGTCCAAAATTTTGCTTAAAACCTGCAGGGAAGAGAAAAAACAAGCAGAAATTGATTTAATGAATGTAAGATTGTCCACTATAGTCTTATTTTAGGACACACATATTTAGTTTTACTCTGATAGCTGCAGCCTGCCAGCTGGTGCGGTTTTACCACAAGTGAGCAAACACTTTATCCAGCTCGGCTCTGATGGAAACAACAGGCACCCGAAGCTATGCGATAAAAATGTTTTTACCTTGAGTACTCAGAATACGATTTCATACATTAATTACATACACATATACACATTTACTTCCTTTTTCAAAGTAAAAAAAATGTATGCCATCCAAAGGTCCTTGAGTTTATGGGAAAGAAAAAAAAGAAGAAGAGTGATTCTTTCAATATTAATGAAATGATCCTTCAGGGGCCTAAAAACTCTGGATGCTTTTCAAAACCTGCCAAAATACTATCTTTAAAACTTAGAATAATTCCATAAGACCAACAAGATCAATATCTTTATCCGTAGTTCACAAGGACAAAATTGAGACTTGGGTTCAAGTGGCTTGCCCAGGACAAACAGCCAGGCAGTATCTCCTGACTGTCTGAAGCACTTAAGGCTAAATAAAGAATCTGCAGAATCCAACCTGAGATGGTTTATCTACTCTTTTGTTCTTTTTCAAAGATTCCAATCCCATCTCTCCTGGGTCTAAGATCAGATATAGTGCCACAAACTACCAAGTTTGTGCTTCCCCCTGCTGGTGAGAGATTTAACTGTGTGGTTTAGCTGAGAACTGGCTAGGGAGCACTCAGGATACAGACCCTCTTCAAACTGGTTTCTCTAAAACAAAATCATTTAAAGTCTAGGTGAAAGACTCCTTTATGATCACAAGTGGGCTGCAGAAACAAAACAATATCTGAACCCTCCCCCAACTTGTCTCTTTTTAAAATGCAGCTTTTCAGAGCTATTTTCCAAGTAAAGGGGCCCGAGGCCAAGGAGGTCATATTGGGCCACATAAATGGTGAGTGACCCAGCCCTAGGTCTTCTGGCTCAAATTCTTGTCCCCTTTCCAAATCAGCCTACGTGCTGTAGAACATGCAAGACAGCACCCTGATGTGGGTGAATCTCATTTTTAAGTTCCTTCCCCCACACAGACACTTTGCCCCCATTCCAGGCTGCTGAGTCTTACCAAATGAGCACTCTAAAATGAGAGGTTTCCTTGAGTCTGTAACCAAATACTCTGACATTTCTCTGTGGTCCCAAGTGCCAGTCACTCAATCTCATCAGCTTCAGGGTTAATGTGTGCATGTGAGTGAGTGGAGGCAGGGAAGGAAATGGGGGAAGGGAGATGATAGAAAAAGACAAAAGAACCTATTTCCTCCTCTCCCCATCAGAACTTGGATTGGCAAAGAGAGATACATGGAATGGGTCCTAACCAAAGTTCAATGATTGTCTCCTTGGAAAAGGAATGCTGCAGACACATGTGAGGTTTATTTATAAACCTTCTCCTCTTGCCCTATGGAAGAGATCCCTCAACAACTCTGGAATACTTAAGGCTGTCCTTTAACCAGCTTAAACCACCCTCTCGCTTGTGGATTTCCAGTCACACAGACTCTAGGAACCACAGGAAGTGCAGATTTGCCATTTCACCTTGATAAGTGGCAATGACTCACTCCTGATGGGGAATGAAACAAACAAACAAAACAATCCTGGGTGCACTGTCAGTCAGGCTGTAGGCTGGGCACTTTCCACTGTAAACCTCTCGGCCTGACTTGACCAAATAATGCACATACACTAAGGCCCCTGTCTTTATTAAGTCCACTCCTTTCCAAGCTAGCTTTATCTTAGGAACACCCCAAAACAGTGAGTATATAGGTCATGGTGGGTGTGGGCACCCACTAGATGCTGCAGGTGTGGGAGCACCACTAGCATTTGATTTGCTTTTCACAGACCACTCAGCTGTTTCTCATCCATTATTGTGTCTGATCCTTATTAACAGGCCCCATTTACTGGGAGGCCAGGGAGGCTCCAGGGGATAAGTCTTGCCCAGGATCTCAGAACTACTTCCAAGCAAAACCCAGAAGAAACCCTGCCTACTAGCTTCAGCCATCCCACCAATGTCAGCACAAGACTCCTTCCACAGAAACAACCAAGAGAGCAGAGGTGTCAAGAAGCTGACATCTGCAAGAGCCCAGACCTTTCCCGACGCCATCCTAGCGCCAGCCGCAGTGACCGCCAAGTGAAAGTTAGACTGGTCTTTTTCACCTCCATACACTTTGTCTCCTTTGGCGTTTTCCCTGTGTAAATGAGGCACCTTGAGAAGGCAGACCCTTTAAAGGGTTTGATGAAAAACGAGGGAATTTCCCTTTAAAAAGGGGGTGGGGGGCAAAGGTAAAGAAGACAACAGAAAGACAGGGAGAGACAAGGGGTGGGAAGGGCGAAGCCAGCCTATATGAAAGATCCCATCCTTTTCCTCCCACCTCCAGAGGTGGCCCTCTTCTCTTGCTCACACACAAGGGCACAAACTCGAGCCCTGCTGCCGGGCAAGCCGGCGCAGATCGGCAGACTGGCCCACCCCCATCACACCGTACCTGTCTGCTAGGGACCGCCCACCCCCGGGCGTGTTGCCTGCACCGCGGCGCGTCCACCTCGAAGCCCCCCGCAGGCGCGGCGGAGCCCCGGCGATAGCCGTGAATTTGGTTACATTCAAATAAAACTTTTCGTGCACCTCGGTAGCTAACATTATGTGTGCCTTTTTTTTTTTCCTGTTACGCCGTCAAGGCAGGGGGCAGTGAGGGGAATGGCACAGCCCTCTCATTCCCGGAACACAGTCGATCTCAACTCAGCGGATTTCACAGAACACTCTCTGCCTATCGCCGGCTCCAACGAGAAGTAACTTTCCAGGAAGCTGCCGGCCCCGACGGCAGCCAGGATCGCTGCCTGCGCCGCTCGGGCCGCCGGGGATTCACCCGGCGAGGGGGGGCCGCCCGGGGAGGCTCGCGGGGAATACGGCGCACTTTCCCCTAAATCCCTCGTCCGTGCCAGGTCCAGGAGTCTATTAGGGTTCACCTAGTCCAACCCTTCCCCCACAACAATTTTATAAACAGGGAAAGTCAGGCAAGTTAGCAGCACAGCCGGCTCTAAAAGCCAGGATTTCGCGTTCTATCCCAGGCTTGACTTCAAGTTGTCCCATTACGGCGTTTGCCTGGTGCGTCTTTTTCTCTTTCTCTTTGCTTGCCCCTCCGCCCCCGTCCCCTCGTTTGAAAGGGAGTGGCCGGTTGAGGCCTCAAGGTCAAAAAGATGGAGTCCCTAGAGCTGAGGGTCTCCATCCAGCGCGCCCCAGCCGAGCTGGAGGAAAACTAAACCGAAAGCCCCTTCCGCCTACGTTGGCAAGAAGGAGAACCCAGCTCGGCTCGATTTCCGCCCAGAATAGAAGCTGCCAGGCCGAACCTGGCTAGATTTCGAAATTTCCGAATCCGATTTCTCTGAAACCATAGATTAAAAAGGTCAGGATTCGGCACAAGCCTGGACTCAAACTCTAGCGTGTTCATGGGCGCGCTCCAAGGTTGCCTTGCCCTCCCGGGGCGCCCCCTTCCTCGGATTTAGAACTCTCTGGCGCCATCTCCTAATCGGTCTCCTCATCGGACTCCGAGAGGCACCTGCGGGACCCGGGGTAGGGAGTAGGGGACGCGAAAGATGCAGCCTCTTAGGCCGCAGCCCAGTCCTAAAACTGGCGGGTAGCGTCACACTGCGCCGCGCAGCGCCTCAGCAGCGGGGGCGGGGTCAGTAAAGACTGGGCCTCTTTAGCCTCATAAAATCCCACTTTCTCATCCCTTCGCCCGGTAGAATAAAGGTGAAAGCGAAGGCTGCAATTTAATGCGGGATGGGGTGAGAATCTAGGAAGGGAAGCTAAAATTCAGTAAATGCATTTGTTGGAAATTAGGAGTCCCCGTGGTTCCGGGAGCTCAAACCTAATCCTGTTTTACCGCTGCCTGACACTAGAGAGAGCCCTCCATCAAGGCTTAAAACCGACTCCTTGTCGCCCCGCCCCTCCTTCCCATTGACCTAGTTTAGATTGAGTCTCCGGATTTGGAGAAAGCCTTTCCCCCTCCCCCCTTCTCTATCCCGGTCGGGTTTTGGATTATTGGTAATCTAATAACTCCAATAACTCGTTGAGAAATCCAGAGGAGAATCTGGAAGTGCCAAGCACTCTTTAGAGGCAGGGACGAGGCATTTTAATAAGGCCGGAGCCGCCGCAGTGGAACCCGCATCAGGGCTCTGGCCGCCTCACTCCCTTTCTCCGCAGCGTCTCAGCTAAGGAGCCGCCCGGGTCGCGTCTCGGGGGTCTGGCGGTTGGGGCGGGGGTGGGGGTAGGGTCAAACCGCCGAGTTGTTTTTGTTCTGAGGGAGAAACACCCCCTCGCGCTTTTGTCTGGGGGGCGAGAGGGTTCGGACACCGTAGATGAAAGTGAATTTGATAACGCGGTGGCCTCTGCAGTCGCTTTGGGTGACCAAGGAGGTGTTCAGGGACATGATGTCCTGACTTTCATTTCTATCATACTTCCTGCCAACAGCGCTCTTGCAAGCCTGCAAGCTTCTAGGAAATGCAATAAAATAGAGGGATGTGTTTTATCATCAAGATCTGAAGAGGAGCTGCAGAAGGGACACTCCCCGGGCTCCCAGCTCGCGACTGCCTTCCAGAAAGGGCCAGCAGTCAATGCCAACAGACCACGAGCAAAGATATTTTGGCCATCCTGGCTGGAGCGGGCTCGGCCTTTGCAAAAAGGCTGGCGGGGGAGGGCAGAAGCATGATCTCCCAGAGCAAACAATGCCTTTAAAAATCCGATCTGGACAGAAGTCAGCCAAGGTCTTTATTCACGTTAATGAAGATGGAAGGCACTAACTGTCCTTGGAAAACGATGAGTCAAACTTGACCGCTCTTCAAACACGTCCCCAGATTCGTTTCCAACCCGAACAGAAGCGCGTTTCTCCAACGCGGCCTGCAACAGCTCCCGCAGTGGGAGAGGCAGAACTTGATTCCTGCTGACCAGGGCGGTGGAATCTACGGCTTCTCCCGCGGGTGTGCGCGCCAGTGGTCGCTAGGGGCCGCCAGGACGCGGATGCGCGTTTGCCATCTTAAGTTTTGAACTCCAAGCGAGAAAACTTTACTGAGAAGCTGTTGCGGATTACACTCTGCCTGTCCATAGGACCCACGCACACAACTGATTTCTCGCCAATCCACTAATCAAAGTTTGTAAGTGGGGGCGGGGGGGAGTGGTCAGAGCTATTTCAGGATCCAAATGTGAGCCTCCGACACAGTGAGGTGCAATCTCTGCAAGTTTAGGGACGGGGCTTTAATCACGCCCTAACACACGCACCACCCCCTCCCCAAGATCTGAGGCTCCAACCCCTCAGCGCTTCAGTGGGCTTTTCAAAGTCTGTTACTGAAAATCTTGGGCCATACTTTCTAAACAAGTTCCTCGGAGAAATCTGGGTAAGGAGCCCTTTCCCTTTACGGTTACCTAAGAGGTTAAAATTATGGCTCCCTCTGACTTCTGCTCCTTTTTCTCAGCTACCTCGAAGGGGCGGAGACAAACTCGTCTTTGACTTTAAGTCACTGACCTGGAATTCAGAAGCTTAAAATCTGGTTCCGGTTAGGTTACTAACTCACCATTAACCCTCACATCAAGCCTGTTTCCTCACTGTAAAGAGCTGTATGTCCTAGAGCCCTTGTGCTATCCCTCCACTGTAGACTTTGCCCCGGGAAAGGCCACAGCGACTGGGAGGCAGTGTTTTCAAAAGGGGGTGCTTTTTGGTTCTCTAAGCAGATGCAGATATCTGCCCGTCGCTGAGCGACAGTGGATGGGGTAAGCATCCTCAGGCCTTCTAATTTTCATCCGCCTTACCAAAACTTTGGAGATCGGGTGTCATCCTCATTGGAGGGTGCCCTCCATCAGTCCTAGCACCTGGTTGAGATACTTGGGGACCCGAAGGTGACGCGGTCTAATGCCCAAAGCGGGGAACTCGGCCAAGACCTACCACTAGGTGGCGGACTCAGTCCGTCCGAAAACCGCCGCGCGACCACAGCCTTCCACCCCTGACTGCCCCCCACCTTTCTGCTGTTGTGATGTATTAGGGGGAGGGGATTGCCTCCATAGGGCAAAGCAGGAAAACATTTTAATTTACAGAAGGTAATTCGTTTTTCCCCATGCTCACACCTCTAGCAACCACAATGCAATATCTGAAGCTGCGTGCGTGTATTATACGTAGATTTTTCCAGCCCTAAATGTATTGGGAACAGAAAGAAAGAATGCACTTGTCTTCAAAGAGCAGGATGGCACTCGGCAGTATTGGCAGAGGTTCCTGTCGACCACCAAAAAAGTCGGGAATAAACTGATTCCCACGGAGAAAAAGGACCCTGGAGGCCAAGGGCAGAAGAAGGGTCCCACCCAGTCTTATAGCGCTTGGCTAAATCGGGGATGGGAGAGTGGGGACGAGTTGGTCTTCTGGTGGGGCTGTGGTCTCGGAGTGGGAGGCGGGCAGGGTAGGGAGGAGCCGTCCTGGCTTCCAGTGGGGCGAGGAGAAACCGGCCAGCTTTCCCACAACCCAGCACTCTCGCTCCGATCACTGCGGCAGCTTTCCCACTTGTTGCGCAGTGCAGGAAGCTGGCACGCGCCACACTACTTTAACTCCCAGAGGTCTCCAAACCGGCTACAGATCAACCTGCCGCTGCCCCTGGCAATCCACAACCCTCCCTCCCCAACCAACCCCCCACAGACACCATCTCCACCGCCAGCAAAAACTACAGGACTTCCAGTCAGTATTTTTTTTTTTTTTTTAACACCAAAACATTCCTTCTTATCTCAATATCAGACAGGCAGCAGAATTCGGTTGCCCAGAGAAGTCAAGTCTAAGGCGGCGGGGAGGGGGGGGGGCTACTTCCGCCTGGAAAACTCGCCTATTTAAAGCCAACCAGGCAACCCTCCCCCCACCACACACACAAATACACACACACACTCGAACTACTTCGCCTATTTTGACACCATCCTAGCTGGAAACCGTTTTTCTCCCTCCTTTTGAGAAATCAACTTTTTTTTTTTTAAGCTAGCTTTATCTCTCCTTCCTAAAGGAAAAAAAAAATCTTCATAAGGTCATTTCACAATATTTTTCAAATATTTGACTTTTGCAAATAGATAGTTTCATCCACCGAGGGGTGGCGCTGCCGCACCACCTCCTCTGAATCTCTGAATTTTTCACAACAAAGTAGGTTGTGAGTGTGGCTACCCAGCAAAGGAGAGAGGGAAGGAAGAATTTTGACATCTAGTCATGGCTACCATTTACTCAACCAATAACTGGAACTCTTTAAGGCTCAGCTAACGACAGCTGAAGAGTTTAGAGTCCCATTCCTGTCCCAAACCCAGAATAAAAATGGGACATTTGTTTTTCAAGAAAGCAAGAGGTAGAACCCTTAGAAACTGAGCATAGAGGAAATAACCAGTTGGAGAATTCCCACTTCTGTCTGCTTTCTCCTTCAAGTTGCTCGGTTTTTACAGATAGCCTTATCGTCACTATCAACAGACCCTTAAAATCAGTCAATGCTTGGGCCTGCAGTATTGGAAAGTCTTCCAAGTAGGATACTGGAAACTTCTATTTATAAATGGGGAGAGAGGGGACTATTTCCCATCCAAAGGCTTCTATTTTGGCCTGAAAACTCGACTACAGTCATTTTAGGAAGGGAATGCCCATCTCCTGGTACTCCCTTTCCATTTCCTCCTCCTCCAGAGACACATTATCTTTTCTCCTTTAAAAAAAAAAAAAGCATATATTTTAAAGCGAGAATGTGATTTCACCTCGTTCCTTTCGAGCTCATGTTTGCTACCTCCAGGAATAGCGTGTGGACTAGGGCCAGATGAACTTCAACTTGGGCTGCAGATTTACGAGGTTCTGTTCAAGTGCCAAAGGCTCTTGGTAGTAAATAGTGAGCAAAATAGATACCTGTCTCCTGACGGATCTTGCCGGCCCCCCTCTTAATTTTTTTCTTAAGTTATTTATCAAAACCACACACACCTTGCAAAGAAAAAGGGAAACTGGCAGTCTCTGTAGAGGAAGCCAGTGGCATCGCTCTGAGCCACAAACTGTATTTCTAAACAGCCCTTTCCCTGGTTCCTTCTCTCCTGCCCCATTTTTTTTTTTTTTCTTCTTTTTGACAGTAAAAAAATGCATCTGCTGACATTCACTTTACTTTAAAAGGGGAGGGGGTAAAGCATTACAAGATTTTCTCCTGGAAACTATAAACTGATTGAACAAAAAACCCGAAAGGATTAAATCAGTTTCCTGGAGGGGATGGCGAGCTCAGAGAAGAGGTCAGGGACCCAGTAACAGTTCTCGACTTTGAGCGCCCAGTTTGGGGCCATTCCTTCGGCTCAGCTGTCAGGACCCCCACCACCAAGACAAACATTTCGAGAAAGGGCACAACATAAACAGGATCTTTTTCAAGCTTTTTTTTCCTCTTTTTTTTTTTTTTTTAATTTGTAGGATTGTGTACTTCTTTTCCATGGGATAGCTTTTAAAACTCAATTATTGCAACACGATTTCCATTTTTGGCCAGAGTTCCAATAACACGGCATCATAACGGCAACGCAATCTACAGTTCTCAAGACATTTACCACGGTCACTACATCCGGCAGCGGAGTGGCCCCCTCGCTCCCGCGGCTCCCCAGCGCAGCCGATTTCCGAGGCTCCGACTCCCTACCGGCTCCCGCCCCCGGCCGCCGCCGCCGCCGCCTTCCCCCATTCCTACTCCCTCGAGGAGAGCTACAGGTTGCAAATCCAACCAACCTCGCAATCCATTTCTGCAAAATCACTCACAAAGATCTCCCCTTCGCGCCCGCGCCCCCTCCTCCCGCGCCAGGTCCCCAGCCTGGGCCACAAAGTGCCCTTCTCTCCTCCCGGGTCTTGCACGTAGGAACGCGGGCTGGGGCTGTTTGCTTTTTCCCTCGCCCTGTGCAAGGACCTCGGGAATCTGAAGCCTGACGCCGCTACTCTCCGACCCGCAGTTTTGGTTTTGTTTGTTTTCACAAAGCTTGCACCACGGGAAAAATTAAAATTTAGGAAAGCGGGGAAACAGCCATTGGGAGCTAACACCGAGTCACGCAGCGCCCAAAATACAAACACCGCGACCGCCAGAAATCCCGCCACCTTCCCGCTTGGCTGGGCCGTCCTGCGAAGGTTCCCGGAGTCCCCGCACTCTGAACAGCACCGCAGGTGCAAACGCGCACCCCTTTCCCACCCCCACCCCCAAATCCCCATCCCGCCACAAGCCTCTCTCCCCAGGACCGGGAGAGGGAGCGCGCGGGGGTTCCCGACTCCCTAGACTGCAACCAAGAAAGAATAATTTCCAAACTATTCAACATCCCCGCCCCCAGGCAAGCTAAACCTCCCCCAAAACGCAGGGGAAGGGGACACCAAAACGCTCGGATCTCGTTAGGAAGATCGCGGCTCAGAAAGGAAACAGTAGAACCCATACTTCATCTGGGTTTATGAAGGGAAAAAAATAAATAACCACGAGGAGTTCGCTTGCATTTCTCCTCCAAAATCTCGGCTTGGACGTGGGGAATCTAGAGGACCGAGGCCGGTGGAAGGGAGCCAGCGGGGCGAGCGAAAGGGCAACCTCCCTCCTCGCCTCCCGGAGTGACCAAGAAGGACGGGAGAGGGGAAGGAAGGAGAGGCGAGGGAAAGAAGAGGGAGGGAGGGAAGGCGAGGCTGGAGCGAGGGAGCAAGGAAGGCAGTTTGCAAGCGAGAAAAGAGGGAAAAAAACACAGCCGCACGAATCCAGCGAGATCACAAGCCGTACGCAAGCAGCAGCATAAAGAGCGAGAGCGCGAGCGCGCGTCCTCTCCGCCGTCTGGGGCCAGACAGCCCCCAGACTTGCCCGAATCACCCCCCAAGCACTGTCTCGTCCTTTCTGCTCCGGCCGCCCCCTAATTCCCCTCCTTCCTCTCCTCCACCTCCTCTTCAAAAACCAAAACAACACAAGGGAGGGTGGCAAAAGCCTCCCCAAACCGGCCAATTCACTCAAAGACAACAAGAATAAAATAATAAAAATATAAAAATCTACATCCTAGAGTGGGAGAGACGTGGGACTAATCTTCGGCATTTATTTTAACACCTGACAGCTACAATAAATAAATATATACATTTACATCAATAGATACACATAGGAAACTTGGAGCCAAAGCATTTGGCAAGAGCAGAAAAAAAGAATTAAAAGGTAAAATAATGATCATGAGCAGCGGCGGCGGCAGCGGCACCAGCGGCAACAGCGGCGGCGGCAGCAGCAGCGGCGGCAGCAACAGCAATAATCACCTGGTGTCCGGCCTTTCCTAGAAACTTCTTGCATCACCACTTCTAAGAACCCCAGTTCTAAGAATCAACAGAGCTCAATTCTCGGAATTTGAGCTGGGGACTTTACCACTGCTACGTGGCAGGGGAGGACTCGGTGTCAGCTCTCTGCGACTTTTGCCTCCTCCGGGCCATAAAAAGCCCTCCAAGCCAAAATATTTTCTCACTGTCAGGCAGATTTCGGGGTCCTCACAGGCTGGACGTCTCGGGTTTGGAGGTTTCGGCGCGAGGGTCGAGGGGCCGGACGGTGGCCCTCCCTCCCCGGCCCCCGGTCGGTGGTACAGCCTGCTCCGCCACCGTCACGTGGGCGCCCCCTCTGTGACGTCGGCGTCTTCGCTGTAGCAAAGCTCGGCCTCTGGAATTCTGAGAACTAATTTGCTATTCGGTGACATAAGAGGGGGAGTGCGCTTCGCTTTCCCGGGGTCTGGGGCTCATTTCTCCTCTCTTCCCCATAAACTCAGCTCCTCCGAGCTCAAAACACAAAAGGAAGCGAGAGGTTCGAACCTTTGGGAAAAGTCTGTTATATATAGTAGGTTTCGGGGCGAGTAAGAGCAAAAAAACAATAAACACCACAGCTCTTTCCAGCTAGAATATTAGGCACCACGAGAAAAATATTTGCCAAGCAGTTTTCGGTGGGTTCATTTGCTTTATTTTTATTTGGGACAGTTTGGGATTTTTTTTTTTTTCTTTGTTGGTGTGGTGGTTTGGGATTTGGGGTGGTTGTATTATGATGGTTTTCGTATTTTTGCTTCTGATTTTTGCCTTTTGCAACTTTGTGATGTTACGTAAATCGTAGGATCCCGCATCGGTTGGATTTTGTTTTGTTTTACCCCTATGAAATCTCTCAAGCGAATTAAGGAAGACGTGTTATTTTAATACTGATAGTGTTGAAAGAAGCTTGAATTTTTGGTCGTATGTAACAATTCCAACCCCCACTTTTTTCAGGGGGGCGGGGGAGGGTTTTCAATTTTCCTTTTCCCCTTGGACTTTTACTGAGAGAACGCTCTCCTGCACTTGAGAGAAATGTTCAAAGGATTTGTTTGGGTTTGTTTCTTTCCAGGACAGCAAATGGTGGGTTTACTCTTTCTGTTATTGTTGACTCCTAGGAAAATTCTTGCTGCAAGAAACGTGTGTGTATGTGTACGCGTACGCGTGTGTTCTACAAAATTCTGTGAGCCGAATCATGTTTGTGTTTTGCTTTTTCTTTAGGTCTTGGTTCCCCCCCGCTCCCTCCCAGCTCGTTTCAAGGTCGTTGTTAAAAATCTCTGCTGTCTGTGTTTAAAGAGACCAGCCGGAGGGAATTCTAAAGGCCTGCGATGCCAGTATCACAGATACTGCGTGGATTTAAAACAGACTGTGCTACAACTACAACGCGCTTCACGCAGCACAGTCCTCTTAGCTTTAGAGCTGAGTTAGGAGGAGGAGGAAAAGGGGGGAAATCTTTCTTTCTTTCTTTCTTCCTTCCTTTCTTTTTAAAGGCAAATGCAGTGCAGAATCATTTCACTGTGGGCCTTGGTTTGTTTATTCAGAACTGCCAGTTTCCCTATTTAAATGTTGGTTGGGGTTTTTTCCCCTCCTACTCATCCCTGAATGAGGGAGACTCTTGTTTCTTTTATGTCTCTCTCTTAAAAGAAGGGTGTGAGGGGAAAATAATATTTCAGATTCCTCAAGTATTAACCCAAAATGTTTGGACCAGAAGCAGCTTTCAAAGGTCAGGCTGTTCTGAGCCTTGGCTATGAAAGTCCTTCAGGCGGACTCATTAAATTACAGACGAGTTCTTAAAGGTTCCACAAAATTTCTGCACATGTTAATTTTCAATAAAGATATCTCCCCAAATAATCTACCTCTCCAGATTTGGGTTTATAGTGGAGAAGTGAGCAGAGAGATTACTGGCTGTTTCCTGGGATATTTGGGGATCTCTTTCCCAGAAGTCTGTAAGAAGTTTAGATCTGTTGCTGAAAATGTCAGCGCAGCCCCCCTTTTGAAAAGGCCGTGTGGGAGATTTTAGAACCAGGAGAGATCCAAAGGGGTCTATTATTTTCCACAAGGGCTGGAGCTTAGGAAAAATGCCTAAGTGTGTCTGTCCCTTTGAAATCTGAATATTTTAATACTTATTGACAGATGGATTACTGCAGCTTCTGCAGAAAAAGCCTGTCTTGTGAAGGATTTTTGAAAAATATACATAGGCCTAATCCTGTCACTGTTGTCGAAATGAACATTTTACCCCCGAAGACACACGTTATCGTTAAGTGCAGATTCATTTTGCCAGAAGGCAGACTGTTTTTTAAATTGTCCCCTTCCCCCTGATTTCCAAAGAGTTTGAAAGGAATCCCACCGGATTCTAAATGACACCGATTTTGCTGAAGCGATCGTCTTTGTGTATTTCTATGGGTGATAATTTTTGTATTTTTTATGAGTATGTTTCTCAGGTGTATCTGTGTGGTTTGGAATGTGAATTGTGTGGTTCTGCCCTGCTACTGATTCTGCAATGTGATAACTTTTGTGATGTGGGGTCCCTTTTCTTGTCAAAGTTGCCATCCAGCCTCATGGGGTCCTCCCCACCACCACTTTAAACACAGCTTGTCCCTCTCGCGTTCTGTTGCCATTCCAATCTTGGCCTCGTGGGGGCGCTGCAGAGCAGAGGGAGATCTGCTCTCTCTAGCGTAGACCCAACCGGAGTGGGGGCTGGGAATGAATTCACCCTTCTAGTGCCTCAGCCCTCTGATTCTCTGCGAGAAATCCTTGAAGGAAGACCCCACCAGGCCTGGTTTATAGATAATTAATCCCACCACCAGGGTCCTCAGACCCTTTCTGGGGCCAACTGCCAGAGTCCCACATTTCTAATACTTCCCCCCCCCCCCAAATTGAAAGAAATTAACCAGGAGATGTTAAAAGAAAAAAAAAATTATTGAAAATATTTTAAAAGTAAGGATTTACATTTTTGTAGGTCCCCTTCTCTTTTCCAAATGAATGGTGAGGAAAACTGTGCACCCACCTCTCAATCTCTTTTCAATGACTAGGAAAGTAACTTTATCAAACTTTTTATACCCATCGAATTTCGTCCATAATGTCCTGCCTTCTCTCATTTCTTGATTTCTCCCCATTAGTAACCAGTTGGCGTCACTCTGTGAACCTCCGTCACCCCAGCAGTGATAGGATTAAAGAAAGGATTGACTTGAATATATTCAAATTCTTTCAAATCATCCATAAGAAGCCCTGAAGAGAGATTTCATGTCTGGGGTCTTTATGTGTGATTCTTGTGAACTTGGAGGGTTATGTATCAAACCAGTCCTATGATTTAATGCTTCTGGCTATTAATACTCAGAGTAGGGGATCAAGTCAGCCCGTTTGCCTGGTGGTTTGGGCATGGTAATAGGTTCTTAATCACAGGTTCTGGATAAATATAAGCTTTGTTGCAAAATAAAATAGCTTGGTCTTAATATTACATCTGTTTAAGGAAAGGAACAGATTTTGCATCCAGTTCCCTCACAAACTTCCCCACAATACAGTCACAGCTGAAAAGAAAACTATCCTTGGAGTAAACACTGTCTTGTCCTCTTTCTAAGGGGACTCCCAAGAGGAAATTGGTTTCACCTGTCAGGAACTTCTGGCACCTTGGTAGATCTTGAAACTGTCACATAAGAGAATTATAGATTTTAGGACTGGAAGGAACTTTGTGGATCAATCACTCAACTCCTCAAGGCTTCCTTCTTTCAAGAGGACAGGAGGGCCATCACTGGAGGCATGCGGGACCCCGAGACACAACTGAAAACAGGTCTTTGTGGTTCTATGGTCCTGTGTTAGAGAATCAGGGAGATCTGACTACCTGGGCTTTGAGGTGGGTGTCTTGTTTTCCGACAGAAATGAGGAAAGCAAGGCTGCTTTGGGCTCTGTGTGAATTGTAAACTGGTTCTCAAAACAAACTCCAAGTCACGATGAATATTGAGTTTTGACGGTCATTTGGACTTGGTGGTGCTTGTCACCTGTACTGTGGTACTCAACAACTACTTTTGATGGGTATGGGAGATTTTATGTACCCATTCATTTTATTTCAAATGCTTCATTTAGAGCTATTGTAAACAAGCACCTTATATTATCCTTGGAGAGAAAAAAGCATTTTCTTGGTATGATTTAGAGAAATTGAGCAGAAAGTTTTGAGACATTTTTTTAAAAAAGATGATTTCCAGTCACTACCTTCAGAAAAAGAAGTGTCAACGTTTATTTTGATCCATATGCTGCCTGCTTTCAGCCTGTATTATTCTGAGACACTTTTTTTTCCTTTAGAAACCTTTTCAGCCTAGCTCAGAGTTTACCCCCAAAACACTGATTTTTTCCATACTTTTCTCACTAATTTAAAATGGAAATAAATAGCGGGAGCTTAAAATAGAGAAGTGGTTGGGGGTGCATAATCATTTGTTTATTGCATTCGATCACTGTTTTGAATAACAGGGTTTTCACTTCCTTTGAAACCTTAGCATGAGGGAAAGCAACAGCTGGACCAGGAGGGGGTTGGAGGGAGGAAGGCACTGGAGTGTTTGTAAACTCAGGGTGGCTGGCCCACCCTGCCACCGGCTGCCGGCTGCAGTACTTAGCTGTCTTTACTACCTAAGGCTAGAAGTGGAGAAACTTGATTTGCGTGTTGTGCCTGCATGTTTTGTTTTGTTTTTTTTTTCCCCTTCTCCACACCGCCCTCTGCACACCTGACCATGCCAAAGCCTATTTGAAGCCGGCTTGATGGCAGGGAGAGCTGGAGAGCAGAAGAATGTGCGGAGGGGGAGGGAGGGAGTACTCGGTACTTTTCCATTCACATCTCCACAGTGGCTTTTCTTGTTTATTTCAGCCTCCACCCGCAGAACCCTTTGAGCTGCCTGAAATCCGAGGCATTAAACTGTTCCCTGAGGTCAGACCACAGATGCCCCCGTGCATGTTTCGTCCATGTCAACGTCTATGTAACACATGTACATACAGAGACACACGCAGAAAACTGTGTAACTCTGCGGGGGCACAGTGTGAGGTAGGGGAAGAAACAAAACAAAACTGGATTTGTTGCCAGAAGACCTTGGTTTCTAATTACAGTTCTGCCAGGAACTCCTTATCTGATGTGGAACAGAACCACTTGTCAGGACTCAGTTTCCTTAACTGTGTGAAGGTATAACCCAAGTGTTTGCAGGATATCTATCAGTTCTAACTTTGATACCTTTATATCTAAATATATATATCTGTAACTTTAAGATGGAGAGGGGAATGGAAAGGAGCTGAGTATATATGTGTCCCTGGGGTGGGAGAAAGAGTTAAAATGTAAACTTCTAAGTAAAGAAGGCAGTCCCAGAATCCTCACCTCTATCAATTTTTAACCAATTGTAGACCAAAGTCTGAGATTATGCTGAATAGGTCCAAAAGCCAATTGAAGATTTCAAATGTTAAGAGCTGGAAGTGCCAGTTCTAAGACCTTGTACCTTTGATCTGCATTCCTAATCAGATGTGACAGTTCCCAAGTGTCTTTTCTGCACCAGTCTGTCCCGCCCCACCACTACTTCTGTTTGTTTTTGGAATCCATCCTAGTCAATGACAGGAAGGAGTTGACACTTGTAAACCAGGCACACTTTAAGTCACTGGGTCCCATGTGGATGTAAAAAATACATCATAATATTCATACAGGAGGAAGAGAGAAAAAAAAAAAAAAAAACAAACCTAGATAGAAATTCCTGGTAAGAAACTGAGAGGTAGCTCAGCCATCACTGCATGCAATTATTTGAAGTCAGAGGAAATAACAGATGAGGAGTTTGACTTTACCAAAAAAAAAAAAAAGTCTTCCTTTAGCATAACAAACTTAAAGGCAATGAAAAAGATACTTTCTACCAATATTTCCTATACTTCTATGATCTCCATTCTTTAAAAAGAAAGATCTAAAGTTTCTCAGGCCTGATTGTCTTAAGCAAAAGGCCTTTAACGGACCTTGGTATCTTCAGGAAATAATTTTAAAAGTAACTTCTATTTATTAACAGTGACCTCCCCACCACCACCATGCCTCCATTTAAACCTTTTGAAATATTGATGCCTGTTTACAAGGAGAGATGGAGCCAGTTACATTCTCTCAATGGAAAACTATTGAAAGTTCCAATAGGCTAGCACTGGGAAGTGAAAGTGAGTCACACAGTGGTGTCTTGACTCTTTGCGACCCTATGGATTATACATTCCGTGGAATTTTCCAGGCCAGAGTACTGGAGTGGGTAGCCTTTCCCTTCTCCAGGGGATCTTCCTGACCCAGGGATTGAACCCAGGTCTCCCGCATTGCAGGTGGATTCTTCACCAGCTGAGCCACCAGGGAAGCCAAAGAATACTGGAATGCATAGCCTATCCCTTCGCCAGCGGATCTTCCCGACCCAGGAATTGAACTGGGATCTCCTGCATTGCAGGTAGCTTCTTTACCAGCTGAGCTACCAGGGAAGCCCTCTGTCCTCAGCAATTGTTCAATCCCACACAACTGATTTTGTATCATTGGAAACTGAGGCCCACACAGAATGTATTTTCCACACACACTGGATCAAGCTGAGTCAGATCCAGAACTCTGATGTCCTGGTTCTAAATCTACTGTGTTTTTCCACAGCTTATCATGAGAAGAGGCTATGGGGTGGGCAGACCTGCCAAAGAGCCATTTTCTGTGACCTTCAGAGAAGTCCCCACTTTTGGACTCCTGAGATGATCTCCACTGGGGTTCTACATCAGTCTTAACAGGACCATGACAGTCTGCATGTGGGTCCCAGTGTAAGACGCCCTATAGGAGTCCCCACAGTTTCCTATGGTACTGTGACTTATCACTGTTAATAAACCTGTAATTATCTTATGAGTAGTGCGATTGCATTGTAATTGTGTGTACGTTGGTGTTAAAAATGTAAAATTTAATATATTTTTGGCCTAGAAACAATGAAGCTGCAATAGCCAAGGGCCCACCTGGTGCCCCTTCTTGATTTCCAATCCCTTTCTGAAGCAACAGAAAGCAAGGCTCCTCGGAGAAATGGCTGGTTCCAGGCTAGGGCTGGGGCACGAAGTATATACGACATTAGAATGGAACATGATATAGCACTGTAAATAAGGAATTGCTGAAAAACAAACAAAAACTGCATCCATGGGGGTACTTCAAAGAGACCAGAGTCACCTGAAGAACTTCCAGTGGCCAAAGCTGGAAAATTTGGAGCGAGAAAAATCAAATAATATTGGATCACAACCCAAAGTATAAAAGAAACATCCATTAATCCACACTGATCTAAATTAATTACTAAATAAATTAACAAATAGGAGAAAAGAGACAAATCTCTTTTGCAGAAGAATTCCGAAGAATTTGTGTAGATACACTGCTGTCAAGGATGGGAATAGGCGGGTATGTAACTGCTCACTCCTCAAATGTGAGCTATGGGTAACAACTTCCTTCCAAAGAGTACAGTTTAGGAAGGGACGGGGGAGGGAATAATTTTACATGAAGAAATCTGGCGCAAACTACGCCAGCCACCTCATCAAGATCAACATCAATTATAAGCCATGTTGACTGTGTGTACCTTTGATATGAGGAATCTGAACATGGCTCTTTAACTCTGTGGTCTGTCTCCCACACCCCAGACTACTTTTGAGAAAGGTATCAGACAGATTTCACAGAAGGGCACCCTACAAAAGACATCACCAGTATTCCTCAAAACTATCGAAGGAAGTCTGAGAAATTGCTACAGCCAAGAGTAACCTCACACAATATGACAATATAATGTAGAGTCCTTGGTGGGGTCATAGAACAGAAAAAGATAAGGTAAACCCAGACAAATATGAATAATTGACAGACTTTAGTTAATAATATTTTATCAGTGTTGTTTCATTAGTTGTTACAAATGTTCCATTGTAATATAAAATGTTAATGATTATAAGAAAATGGTTACAGGGTTGTTCTATCTTCTCAATATTTCTGTTTAAAAAATATTTAGGAGATATATCTATTTTGTTTTTTTCCTTCAAGATGAGAAACTTCCAAAAATGAGCTAGGTCTCTTGAAATCTAGGAGATTTTCTTCTCACTCAGTCATGCCCCCAAAATACAGTCAGGAAAATGAGGGAACCTGCATGTATTCTTCAGTTTACTAAATTAAAAGCAATTTAGCTAATTTCTGTATGTCACCATCTGGACACAGAACTGTCAGAACACTAGAGAAAGCACCAAAGACCAAGTGTTGTCGTGGTGGTGGATGACTCAAGCCACCTCATTAATCTACTTATTCTACATTTCTTTCTGAAAACCCTCCATGGAAACAAGGTCCTGAAAGATCTAGCCTTCAGTCCATACAGGACACACAATACTTAGGGATTCACCACTGAGGTTGGGTGAGCTCCAGGACCTTCCAGAATGTCTGCCATCTCATTGTACAACTCCAAAAGATCTGTGAATCTCATCATAGTTTAACTCTGGGTCTAGAGAAGAATGCTGGCTGGACCCCATAACTCTGGAGTTTGTCTTCATTATCTGACTATGACCCCCTTACCTAAACTAGAAAAAGCCAGAGAGAGAAATGGTTTGCCAAGACCACCCCACAAATTAGTGGTAGAGTTGATTCCCATCAACCAACCTACCCTGAATAAAGTGTTTTGCTGCAGTATTCTCTTTAGTAAACTGAGGACTACTATTGCATTAGTATATTAATACATTATTTCAGAAATGCCACATTTATTTCTTTTTTTTTCTTTTTTCATTTATTTTTATTAGTTGGAGGCTAATTAGCCACATTTATTTCTAACTCAGTTATCAGTGGTGTCCAATTCTGATACTGCACTGCATTTTAAGTGTCTCTTCCTTCTTTCCCTGTTTTCTTACCTTCTCCCACTTGCATCAGCCTCTCTGCCACGTGATTATAAGATCCTTGGACCAACACCTATACTCACTATGGAGGCTGATATTTAAATACTTCTTGGTGAAATGGGGTGAGACTAAATGCTCTCACAGTCCAATTTGGGTAGTATGACTCTCAGCAATCTATTTCATGTCTCAAGAATCATAAATGTAGTCATGCCCTTTGACCCAGTAATTCTACTTCTAGGAATCTACCTTCAAGGTACAATTCAACATATAGGGGGAAAAGAAATCTTTGAATGAATATATGCATCCAAGCATTATATCTAGCAACAAAAAGGTTGAACAATCTGTATGTCCCATTATTATGGGTTGGAGGAAAGGGATTGAACACAGAATGGTTAAATATAAATGCAGCTAATTAAAAAAAAAAAACAGGATTGGAAAATACTTGTGGTAACAGATATAGTGAAAAGAGGTAGAATGTATATGTAGTGTATTTATGCCTGGGTACATGCTAAGTCACTTCGGTCGTGTCGGACTCTTTGTGACTCTATGGACTGTAGCTCTCCAGGCTCCTCTGTCCATGGGATTCTCCAGGCAAGAGTGAATTGCCATGCCCTCCTCCAGGGGATCTTTCTGACCCTGAGGTAGAATCTCTGTCTCTTAGGTATCCTACAGTGGCAGGCAGTTTCTTTGCCACTTGTACCACCTGGGAAGCTCAGTGTATTTATAACTCTGTTTAAAAATACTATACATAAAAAATAAACTAGATATAAATAAAAGTACACAATTACAAAAAAAAAAAAAAAACCCAAAAACAAAAAAACTATTTACATTGGCTCTCAAGGTAGTAGGATCATGGATACTTTTTTCTCCTTTATTTTTTGTCTTCCAAATTGTATAATGTTTATATGTCAGTTTGATAGCTATCTATCTCATAAGCACATACTCAAAACCATGAAAAGCCCTGAGTGAAGTCTTTTAAATGCAAGAAATTAGTCCTGCAATTCAGTTTTGAATGTTTGACCTAAAGTGGAAGCCTCCCACATCTTTGGGGCCTAGAGCAAAAGTGAGAACTGCCCACTCAGTCCTGGAGAAGACCTTTCACTCTGGGAGACACTTGTCTCCACACCAACAAAACATCACCCTTTCTGAGCACATTGACCATAAAGAGGTTGAATGGATCCTGTAAATCTTTGATCTATCTCCGCCCCCTGGGTCTTGGTGTGCATATCTGGTTTGTTGGTGTTTCACAGCATTTGCAAATGTCAAAGGGTTTCCCGGTTGCTTCACTGTCTCTATGAGGTCACCCAGGAGATCTCCTGGTAAAGAGACCTTCTTTGAGATCCTCCTGGGACTATGGGAGATCTGTTTTTAATTCTTATAACCTGTTTGACTAGTGAATTCTAAGGAAAACAATTTAAAAACAAACTCTATCAATTTTTTTTTTTCTTCAGAGAATCACAGGGTTGTTAGGAACTTCTGGGGGGTGGATGGTTACCATCGTTTGAATCTCTGGTTCTCAGAAAAGGGCATGGGGGGAGATGGCAGGATCTAGGAGGTGAGGTAAGGACCACGGTTCTGTTAAGCCCTCTTCCCTTAGACCACTGATCTAATTCCTCATACTCAAGCGCATTCATTCACTCATTCACACAACACACAGTTTATTGGGAGCCTTTTGTGGAATAGACACTATTTTCACTGTATACTGGAAAATAAATATGAATACAATAGAGGACTTTGGGTCTAGGGGGACACATAGTCTACTGAGAAAGCAAAGGCCAAGAATGGTGCAAAAGCTACTCTAGGTCATGCAAAAGATAGTCCCCATGCCAGGTTGGGCCCCAGTCTCCTGATTCTGAGCCAAATAAAACTCTCTGGCTTCTTCTCAGATGCTGTGTCTACCTCCCACTCCAAACCAGTGCCAGGCACTGACTGCCTCCTTGGGCAGCTTCAGCCTCTGAGTTTTTCATTCAGTATTGATGAGGACAGAATATAACTCAGCTGCCTCAGTGTACCATCCGGCAAGGGTGGATGCACTATGCAATGCACCCAGTACCCAATGCAGAGAAATCCACAAGAGCCTGAAGCACATGCAGCTTCACCACCCCCAACACCAGGTCAGTTCAGCCTACAGGTCAGAGCTTTGCCTGGGCTGTGATTTTTACATATTTGCATGCCTGACCAGTTCTACGATGAACACAGCCTCAGGCTATTCCAAAGCACACAGCCTTAAGTAATGTCCACAGCCTGGAATCCAGAACCCAATACCATATCTAACAGGATTTAAACAACTAATAGATCCTGATGCCTTCTCAACTAAGTCTAAATTTACCCCAACCCACTGGGCATCCTGGACCTTTGGGCAATACACTAACAAGTTATAAAACCAGGTACCAGTCCTGCACCCAGACCACTTTGCATAGTACGCTAGTTGCCAAGGCTCAGCCTGCCTGACGGTTGGACCCATGTCCAGGAGTCGTAACCATTTCCTTTCTATGGCCAGGCAAGGATGAGTTGGTTATAAAGATGGCATAAGAATTCCTGATACAATTTCAACAATCTTCAATTAGTTGGAAGGCGCATTAAGCGGCAGCTTGCAGCTCACCCTTTGGTGGCACTGGCACTGAAATGCTGGCAGAATGCTCAAAAGAAAATAGGACAGAAAAAGATTAATAATGACATTAATAAAGGTCATAATTTGGAAATCTATATTGAGAAGACTTGACGACGGTGATGGTAAATCAATAACCAAGCACTTTAGGCCCTCAAACTTCTTCCCAGTCTTGTCTCCTATAACAGTTTTCTATCCCAGACTCTTAGCATTCTCCAAGGACCCAGACACTTACCTCCACTCCACACCCAGGGCTTGATCACTGCCTTTGATAGGCTAGAAGCTCCTCAAAGACAAGAATACCTCTTTTTTGTTGTATTGAACTTAGGTCCAACACATGGTACTCACTTAGGAAATGTTGATTGAATTCAAGTAGGTAGAACTGAAAGAGAATTTGATGTGAAATCTGACGATCTGGGTTCCAGTTAAAGTTCCACAACTGACTAACTTCTGTGAGTCTCAGTTTCTTGTTCTCTAAAATGGTAATTTCTGTTCAGGGACAACATCACAGGATTCCCATGAGAGTCAAGTACCATGGAGGGGAAAGTACTTTGGAAATTATAATGCATAATTCAAAGTAGTTGTTGACTGTTGAGTGAATGGACAAGCTAATGAGTGAATCATCACAGTGAAGTGAAGCCATCAGGTTATTCCATAACCGATTTTGTGATTCAGATTATATCTGGGGAACAATGTGTGTGCAATGTCCTGCCTTGACTTTTAACCATCCTTAAATATGGTTATTTCACTTCCCGAAATAATTTAACTCTTTCAGTACAGGAAGACATAAATTACTGCAGAGGATTCATACTCATCCATAGAGAATAAAAAAGATCATCAGAAAGTCTTTATGTTCTTGAAATGCAGAATTGGAAATGACCCATTTCCCAGTAATGGGAACTGAAATCCAGTATTAGATCCTCCTTTTCAATACCTTCTTCCTCTTCCTCCTCTTTCTACCTTGGCCCCTCCCTACCCCTCCCCTGCACCCAAATGGAAAAAGTCTTTTGTTTTGAACTAACTTCAGTCTTAGAGGAAGGTATTAACAAAGCACAAATCCATCAGGGCTGTTTTCTAGGAGCAACAAGTTGGATTTCTATAACGGTTTTTAAGTTCTTGCGTTGATGAGTGAGTTACTGAAACAGGGAGGTAGGATAACTTTCTACCCTTTGGTAGAAAGGGTAGCAATGACAGAGAGAACCTTGGACCACCTCTGTCCTGTAAGAGAATCCAATCCATGCATCTGTCTATCCCTTCTGCCTCCACAACAAACGTAGAGCAGAGTTCATGGATGTGACAGTGAATATAAAAAAGATTTAGGAACAAGTTGGTCTTGATAAGGAGGAGGAAACAAAACATGAACATGGGTGCCAGAGAGAAGGTGAGGGCTTCGCTCCAGTAACAAATCAAGGCAACGTGTAAGATGAGCAACAGACCTTTGTTAGAATTAAAAAAGAAAAAAAAAAAAAAAACCTACTCAAAAGTCTAGACCCTACTTCTTATAATCTATGACAATAGGTACCTAAAAGGAATGAAATACCGGGTGGACTCAGGGGAAATAAAATGACAATCTTCAAAAGGGCCAGGATGTGTGGCAAGAGAAAGTTCCTAGAACTAGGACCTCATCTGCCCATATTTGCCAGTTTTGCCAGCACCAAACCCATGAGGAACAGCTAACTTATTTTTGGATTCCTAGAGGTGGGAAGAAGAGAATACTGGATGTATATGGCATTAAAAAAAAAAAAACCTCCAACGTGGGAGGGCTGGGATGATGTCCAAGCTGTTCAAGGGCAGCCACCTCCCCCATATGGTTCCTTTTTTTCCCTTTCTACCCTTCCTATTCCCAACACCTCTAACCCAAGCATACCTGTGAAGTTGCATTCCTGCACAAAGCTAAATGTGTGTGTGTTGTGGTGGGTAGGAGGTGGGGGAGGGGGATGGCCCTGGGAGAAAGCAAAGTAACATAAAGATACTTCCCTTTTCAACATTGAAAGCTGGGAAGGTTCAGAAGAAAATGAAGGAGTGCTGTAAGATTCTAGGAACTAGAAACTGAGAAGATGGAGAAACAGAAAATATTCAACTGTATTCCTTTATTTTATTATTCATTTGGTTAGACATTTTTCAACATGGAATAAATATGTGTTGATATTTTCAGGTCTTATCAATTTACAGCTACAAAAGTAGTGAATTGAGCACCTATGCTAAGTACTAGGCTACACTTCGCACACACAAAGAACAACTGCAGACCTGCCCTAAGAGAAGCTTGTAGTCTAGTCAAGGAGACAATCATTGTACAAGCAAATCCACAGATGAGTATACATTATAAATTATGATAGCTGAAATACAGGCATAGGTAAGGTGCTCTGGCATGGGAGAAGGAGGGAACTTACCTAATGTACAAGCCTTTCTATTAAGGTCAACTTTAAGCTGAGATCTGAAAAAAGAGGATAGGTTAGCCAGGTCAAGAATGAGGAGGAAAGTATACTGGGAAGAGGGAACAGAGGTCAACAGTCCTAAAGGGAGTAGAACCATGGCACATTCAGAGATCTGAAAGAGGCCAGCATGGCACAGAGAGAGTAGTAAAGACGGATTTGGAGGGAGAATCAGGAGCTACACTATGTAGGTCTTTGTCGATGATGGTCAGAAATTTAGAGATTAAGTGTGGTGAGAAGTTATTTAATATTTTCAGGCAGGGTGATGCCATGATATGGCTTATATTTTAAGAAAAGCACCCCAGCTCTTGTGTGGAAGGTGAATTAGGAAGAAGCACAAGGAGATTCTTGAAGAGGCTATGGTCAGAGTCCCAGTGAGAGATGAAGGCAGCTGGGACTGTAGAAGTAGCAGTGTAGGTGGCGAGGTATGGGAAGGTTTGACACATACTTTGATGGTAGAATTGACAAGATTGAAAGAAAGATTGGGTTGAGTAGGAGTGGGTGCTAAAGGAGAGAAAGGTACCAAGAGTGAATCCCAAGGGTCTGGTTTAAGTAATTGGGTGGCTATGTTTCTATTTACCGAGTTAAAAATACTGTGAAGGGGGAGCTTGCTGGGAGATAATTCCTGGAAATCAAGAACTCTGTTTTGAATGTAGTATATTTCAGATGTCTCTGGAGTAGATGTCAAAGTAAGCAGGTGGATATTTAAGATCTGATCTCAAAAGAGATGTCTGGTTTGGAGATATCAATTTGGGATCCATCAAAATAGAGCTAGTATTTGAAGCTAGGAGAAAAAATAGGTTTTCATATCAGACCAGGTGTTGAAAAATAGAATAAAAAATAGCAAAGGTGGAACATGTCTTAGAAATACTCCAGTCTAAACTCATTTCTCAATTGGAAGCAAAATTGGGAACTAAAGTGAAGCCATTGATGGAAATGGAGTTAATAAGAGACTGGGTCTCCTTTTTATAGCATCACGTTTTTTATTTTACAATGTTCTGTCAACATCTGACATCAAAATGATCAGACTGAGAAACTGTCTGTGTGAGACATAATTCTATAGGTCTGGCTCATGGTGTCATATCTCTGTCTCTGCTGGTTTCCTACTTACTGAAAAGACAGTCATCCCAAACAAACATGCCTGGCAATTTGCTATCGAGAGGGTCCATGTCTTAGAGTGGGTACCAAGCTGCTAAAGCCACATTCCTGTGTAGCTCCGTCCTACTCAGCTTTGCACCTGTGGTCCCTGCAATTATTTAGGAACTGAACCATCCCTCCTCTCGAATGTGAGTCCCTGAAGGTCAGGAGCTACTTTTACTTTTCTTGTTATGTATCTTAATCTCACTCTCACACCTGCAATAAGTAACTTACTCATCTAATACATGTTTTGAATCAAAGGAACCCGAAAAATGGAAACCTTCCATCAGATTTAATGCACCTTTAGTTATCTTTCCATTCTTTCAAGGAAATACATTTACAGAGCACATGCTATACGTCAGGTATGGTGCTAAAGGTTACAACTGTGTTCAGTCTTTAAATATAGGTATCATGTTATAGTTGTGATTAGCTTTTGTCCAGTATATTTAGGCTTATTCATCTGTAGCATTTGTATACCTTCCATCCGATTAGATGAATATTGTGCATCAACTATGTGTATAGAGTTGAAAAGCCTCTGTCACTCAGGGCTATTAGGCCAGTGCGGGAGAGAGACGCACTGGACACTAGCAATGCAGAGGGCCATCTCTGAGTTACAACCAGTGTCCTTGGTTAAATATACGGGAGCATGATTGCTTCAAACTGAGAGATCTAAAAACGTTTCTTGGAGGGATGGAGTTTGAACATAATAATAAAGTAATGTAAAATCATGAACATATCCTTGAAATAAATATTGAAATAATAAATCTCTGAAATCTCTGAAATAGTAACACATATGTGGGACTTAGTACATACTCGTGTAAGTACTTTACATTTGTGAGTGTGTTTAATCCTCACAGCAATCTTTTTTTTTTTAAGATTTTTTTACTGTTTACCATTTTTAAAAAGTCTTTATTGGATTTTTTTTTTATAATACTTCTGTTGTTTATGTTCTGATTTTTTGGCCACGAGTCATATGAGATCTTGGCTCCTCGTCCAGGGATCAAACCCACACCTCCTGCATTGGAAGGTGAAATCTTAACACTAGATTGCCAGGGAAGCCTTCAGTCCTCACAACGATCTTCCATAATTGGGTGGTGCTATTATCGTCACTTTAGAGACAGGAAACTGAAGCACAGACAGTAACTTCCCTATGGTCAAATAGCTAACACACAGCAGAGATAGGGATTTGAACCCTAGTGATGGAAGTCTCATGCTCTCCTGCCTTATGAATGAAAGGACTTCAACAGCCAGGTTCAGAAGAAGGGGTGTGGGGAAGGGGGGCATTTCAGACAGAGGAGAACTGAAACAAAAGCACAGAGATTAGGTATAACTTAATAATGCGTTATTTTGCCTAGAAAGCTATCTAGTTTGTAAAGAACTTTCTCAGTCAGTCTTTCATATGCTTGTCCTTGTGACCCTGTAAAGTATGATGTGATTATTATTCCAATTAGAAAGATGAGGAAATTGGGAGCCAGGACGGGAAGGCACCAGCTGGGCTGGTGAGATGTACCGTGAGAGGCAAAACCCAGTCTTTTCTCCTCAGACCAGTGCCCTTTCCCATGTTGTAGTGTAAGCAACTAAATATATTCAGTGTTCCCATTTCTAAGCAGGCCCCATGCTAGGCTTTTCTTTTTTAAAAAAAGTTGTTTTTTTTTTTTTTTATTTTATATTGGAGTTCAGGTGAGCCTGGCAAGCTGCAGTACCTGGGGTCACAAAGAGTTGGACATTACTTAGCAACTGAGCACGCACGCATAGCTGGTTAACAAGGCTGTGATGGTTTCAGGTGAACAGCAAAGGGACTCAGCCATACATATACATGTATCCATTCTTCCCCAAACTCCTTTCCCATCCAGGCTGCCACATAACATTGAGCAGAGTTCCCTGTGCTATACCGCAGAACCTTGTTGGTTATCCGTTTAAAATATAGCAGTGTGTACATGTAGATCGCAGGGGGTTTCCCAGGGGGCTCTGTGATAAAGAACCCACCTGCCAAGGGAAATATGGGTCCAATTCTTGGGTCGGGAAGATCCCTTGGAGGAGGAAATGGCAACCTACTCCAGTATTCTTGCTTGGAAAATTCCATGGACAGAGGACCCTGGCAGGCTACAGTCCTTAAGATTGCAAAGACTTGGACATGACTGAGCATGCACACATGCACATGTAGATCCCAAACTCCTTAACTGTCTCTACCCCCCATTCTTCCCTCCTGGCAACTGTAAGTTCATTCTCTTTCTGTATATATTCTAATTTCATCTCCACAATGCCCCTGAGAGGTAGGTGTTATTGCATTTTCAAAGAGGAAATATTTCAACTCTGCCTCTACATCTTTTTTTTTTTTTTTTTTTTTGAGAATACTAATGATTTCCTACAAGCATGTTGAGTTTTGAGTTCATGTTTTGTCTACTCTTTGGTCCCTGGGAACCCCTGAGGCTGGAGTATTACCGGTGTGTGAGCCCAAGCAGTGTCTCTAAAAATGGAAAAATCCAATTCATCTCTTTGCCAAAATCTTCCAGTCACTCCTTGCATTTGGCCAACCTTTCCTGTGTGGTGAAAGTCAACATTTAAATATGAAATCCGGCTCAGTTTCCAAAACTTTAATTGCATTATTAAGAATTAGTTACACCTGGGCCTTGTGAATCTCTGAGGGGAAAGACTAGGAATGAGGCTGACCAAACCCTCAAGGCTGGCCAGCAATTTGGTGCAATCGTTGAAATTCTTGACGTAATCTGGGTCTGCACTGGTTAGTGGTGCCATTCCAGCTCCAGTACCCTTTGTGTAGGCATAGTTCTAGGCCCTCTGGGGAAGTATAAATTAGTGGCTAGAGAAAAAGACTGGCTGTACCATGGAGCCGGTGACAAGTATGTCAAATGCCAAAGAAAGCCGATCAAGCAAGAGCTGGTAAAACTTTACAGCTAGCCCCATGGCCTGAGGCAGCAAGGGCTGGATTCCTGAGCACCAACTTTGTTTGTGCATGTTCAGTTGGAGAATCAGGTAGGGAAGAGGAAAGACTCTGTGTTCAGTCCTGTTGCCTTCCAGATTTGATGAAGGCTCTAAGAGAGTCATGATCTCAACCTCGAAGGGCAACATTGAAAAAAGACCAGAAAAAAAGGAGAGATAAAATGGCTAGAGCTTTTAATGCAGGGGGGTGTGTAGGGGGGTGTGGGGGGGTATAGGGGGTAATAGATAGAGTGAAACTTGCAAGTTTTCACTTGATTTTCAAGGCCAACAATATAATGAAGGGGTTCGTTTTTTAAAGCTGTTGTCATGCCTTTCAAAAGAGTCTTTCCAGCAAGCCGGATGCCAGACCAGAGGTCTAAGATGTCTCTCCTGGTGCCTCTGGCCTTGGTTTGCTGATTTATAAAAGAGGAAAGCAACTGCTACTTCACAGGTATTCTTTTGAGGATTAAATATGGTAAAGCACAGTAAATGGCTCATTAACATAAATGTGTAGAAAATAGACTGATATCCTGTCCGGCTATCCCATCTGGTAAAAAGCACTAGACAGTTTAGTCTCATTTAAGAGAGACTTAGAAATCATCTGCTCCAATACCTGAATGCAGTAGATGAGGAGGGAGAAGGCAGTAAGTGCCTTGCTTGAGGGTTGGGCACTTGCCTGAGGAAGTTAGAGGCTGGGGGAGGGGGTGTGGGGAGGAGTGAGCCCCTGTGACATAATCTAATTTTATAGTGACAGGAGACATAGGCAGGGGTCTTCATTTCATAAGTCAGACCCAGAGGTTCCAAGTGGAAATAGCCTCCCTGAGATCAAAGAGCTAATAAGCAGATGAGGGGGTGGTTCAAAGCCTGGTTGAGTTCAAAC
Source organism: Cervus canadensis (assembly GCF_019320065.1). Taxonomy (NCBI): domain Eukaryota; kingdom Metazoa; phylum Chordata; class Mammalia; order Artiodactyla; family Cervidae; genus Cervus; species Cervus canadensis. The sequence continues at coordinate 55,458,482 of NC_057392.1, read as the reverse complement.
CAAAGCCCATGGTCTTGACCTTACACCATCTCACCAGGTTTTCTGTTTCCTTGCACTGAAGGAAGGTTTCCATAGCACCTTCAGAAAGCACTGGTGGCTAGAGAGGGGGTTGTTCTTATTTTTTTAGAAGTCTGTCTATGAATCACTGTGTAACCCTACTTTATGCAGCTCAGTTTTATGGTCTAAATTGTCCAAGTGCACTGGCTGCCCCAGGCCTCTTTCACCCCTAACACTTTAATTGGTGCTTCACACCAATCAGAAAATGGTCCTCCTTAGCCTCCAAATTCAAGTAGTTCTTATCTATAAAAATAACTTCTTTAAAATCATCTCCATATGTTCATCTTTGTTACCTGAGGCCAGCAAGGAGACATGCCTCTTACTTCCTTCCACCAGCACCCAGTAGGTGCTTAATATACTTTCGGATGCATACATTGGTAAAGCAAACATTAATTCTAACAGCATCCTATATACCATAACAGATTTTTTTTTCTTTTCTTTTCATTTCTTTGTGTTTCTCTGACCTGAGGCCCCAGTATCCATCCATCTGTATGTCCATTATCCATCCACATGAATTTACATAGGTAATTACCAAAATCACACCTACTATATACATGGCATAAATGTGCATGGAGATGCCTGCATATATTCAGTGGGCATTGATTAAATCCCATATGTTACCTAGCTTGAAGTGTCGTGGGTTAAATCTAGACTGGCTTGTTAACTATCTCAAAAGTCTTTTCTTATACTGTCACTTAAAAAAAAATTCTGGGATGTTTCGAGAGAACAGCATCGAAACATGTATATTATCTAGGGTGAAACAGATCACCAGACCAGGTTGGATGCATGAGACAAGTGCTCGGGCCTGGTGCACTGGGAAGACCCAGAGGAATCGGGTGGAGAGGGAGGTGGGAGGGGGGATTAGGATGGGGAATACATGTAAATCCATGGCTGATTCATGTCAATGTATGACAAAAACCACTACAATATTGTAAAGTAATTAGCCTCCAACTAACAAAAATAAATGGAAAACAAAAATTCTGATACTTAGACCAGAAGACATTGCTATGGGCTATATTATTCTTATGCTCTACTGAAAAATTAGCTCAAAATCCTGGTCTCTTCTTAATTGTTACCATGTACTGCTGCCACACATAGCACGTTCATAGCACAAGGAAGTGGCCTAGAGAAGGGTTTAGATTCACAGGTGGCTCAGGGACCTTCTTTTTCACTTTCTGAATTATGTTTAACAGCTTAGTCTATTATCTGCCTGGACCTCTGATGTTAAACTCATATATTATTCACTTGACCAAATTCAGGAGACTAAGGCAGCGCTGCTGGTTGCTGAATTAGCTGCATCTAGATCTCTGAAAAGGCAGCCCGTGGAAAGAGCACAGGCTCTTTAAACAAAGCTAGTTTCTTTTGGCTCTGACACCAAATACCTGTGTGACCCTGAACAAGTTAACTTCTCTGAGTCTCGGTTTTCTTAGCTCTAAAAAAAGAAGGAGTAGTACCCTACTCACAAATGTATGTAAAGATAAATAGAAAAGTAATTTCCAGAACCTGGTATATAAGGGCTAATAGGAGCCAAGCATGATTCCAAGTCTTTTGGCCTGAGCAAGGGTAACAAGTAGCACAGGGGATAAATAGCACCTCATTTGGGCACTGTCCTTGTCTTTAGGAAGGTACATCTTCCAATCCCCTTTTCTGTGTCCCTCCCATATCTTAAAGCCTTGATAAAGGACTTCTGAATTCATCACCAGTGTGGAGCTCTTCCCCACTTTCCTAGCCACTGAGGTAGCTAATCTACATGTGAGTCTGAGTGATTATTTCAGTGATGCTCTCATGCATTCCACTAATCCCCTGCAATCGTCCTGCTTTCAGAGTGTAAAGCACTTTCCCATCCGTCACCTCATGTGATCTTCACAGCGGCCATATCAGAACCCAAGCCAGTGGTATGATACTTTTTTGACAGATGAGCAAGCCAAGGCTTAAAGAGGTTAAGTGGCTAGTCCAGGGTCACACTTCTAGATACAGGTCTACTATGGCTCTGAATTCCATCCGTGAGTTTTCTATTATACCAAACAGTTATAGAATTTTTGCTGCATACTAAAAGACAGACAGTAGGGGCTTCATTGGTGGTCCAGTGTTTAAGAACCTGCCTTCCAATGCAGGGGACTCAGGTTCGATCCCTGGTTGGGAAACTAAGATTGTACATGCTTTGGGGGCAATTAGAGAAAGCCTGTGTACCACAAGGAGACCCAGCGCAGACAAAAAAATTTTTTTAAATTAAAAAGATGAAAGGACAGACAATAGATCTTCTGGGAGAAATAAAACCAGGAAAGAATAGACTGACAGAGAATAATTTCCTTAGGCTGGTGCTCCCCGAATCTGGCCCTTGCCCAGTGTTCCTCTCTCCCAGTCACTCCTTTCTCTGTCTCTGGTCACTCAGGTCCTCCCTGTGGTTCAGAGCGTCACTTAAACCCATGCTCCTCCACGAAGTCTTTGGCCAGCCACCCACTCTATTATCTAAAATATACTGAACGCTGGACACTGTGCTCTGCTGTCTTCTAGTAGGGTGAAACAGACAATAAATTCAAGGTAAACACGTACACTGTGTTGTGTGTTTTGTCGCTCAGTCGTGTCTGACTCTTTGTGACCCTTGGGACTACAGCCCGCCAGACTCTCCAGTCCATGGGATTCTCCAGGCAAAAACACTGGAGAGGGTTGCCATTTCCTTCTCCAGAATATGCACACTAGCATGGATGATAATAAAAGTTAAAAAGGGAAAAAAGCAGGGAAGAGGGATAGGGCATGTGTGAAGGAGAAAGATGCAAAGTGAGAGAGGCTGCTAGTAGATGTTCTGAGCAGGTTACTAGAGGCTGAAAGATGAAGGAACAGACCATTTGGTTATGGGGTAAGAGCAGCAGGCAGAGGGTGCAAGACCTCGGCCCTGAACCAGCGTGTGTGTGGTGTTGGAGGAACAGAGTGGAGGCTGGTGTCATAGGAGCAGAGCAGAGGCTGGAGCAGTGGGAGAGGAGGACAGAGAGGAAAGTGAAGTACATTTGTGCACATCTCACTGGGCACTGGAAGGACTTTCTGTGACTCTGGATGAGATGGAAACCCATTGAAGAATCCCTCTGGAGGCTCTGTTGAGATGGGCAAGGTGGAAGTATAGACACTATTTAGGAAGCATTATAATAATTCTGGAGAAAGATGATGGTGGCTTGGAGAAGGAAATGGTGAGAAGTGTTCAAATTCTATTTTTTTTTTTTTTAACGCAGAGCCAACAGTATTACTGATAGTTTGTCTGTAGCTCATGAAGAAATAGGAGTCAAACACAGCTCTAGGTATTTTGACCTGAGCCACTGTAACAAGTGGAATCGTTATTTACCAAAAAAATAAAGAAGGGCTGAAGGTGGAGTAGATCTGAAACAGCTAGGGGCACACAGGGAACCCCAACTTGGAGGTGTTCAGCCAGGGAAGCCAAATATACAGGCAAAGGTTAATGACTGACTAGGCAGCTGGATTTTGGAGTCTGGAGTCCCAGAAAGAAATCAAAGTGGAAAATAGAAATTTAGGAGTTGTTGCTGTTCAGATTTATGAAAACTGCGAAACTGAATAAGATCCTCAGGGAAGCGAGCACAAACAAGAAAAGGTGCCTTAGGACATTTTCCGGTCAGAGGTTTGGAAGAAGTTCACCAGCCAAGATGAATGTGGAATGGCCAGGGCGATAGGTGAAAACCTTGATATCCTATCTGTGGAATCCTGAAAAAACTTGTCTATCCTCTTTAACTCTTGCTTTATGCTCCTGGGTGGAGGCAGATTCAGGGCATCTTTAGAGTGAAAGCCACATCACTTCTCCATAGTCCATGGTGCTCAGCCCCTAGGAGCCCTTCAGTTAGAACGCAGCTGGCTGGCTGGCTTACAGCTGAATCACAGAATGACTGAGCATAAGGGACCCAGGAAATCATCTGGTTCTATGATTTCCCAACTGTATTCTTTGGAGCAAGTCAGAGAGTTCTTTTCTTTCATCATTGGGAAACCTATAAAGCTGTGGCCTCTCTTTTCCTAGAAGGGCTAATAAAAGAAACAGCATTCTGGCAACCAAAGGCCTCACCCTTTTCTTCTAAGAAATATTTGAGATTTCCATCAGACACTTCAGAAAGCTCCGAAAGCTTGGATCTAGTCAAGAACATCCACTGGTTAGAGGGGCTAAGAAGAAACATACTGTTAGACTCTGGCCTCGTTTCATATTGATTTGAGAAAGAGAGACACCATCTGCCATATTCCTTCCTCTTAAAACCAGTTGTAGGCCCAGGATTCTAGACAAGATCATAGAGATCATCTAGTCTAACCATCTCCTTGAAAGATGAGGTCCTTGGGCCTAGAAAGTTCCCAGCATCTTGTTCAAAATCACATACCAAGTGTGTTGGATCCAAGATTAAAAATCAGGTCTCAACTTGAAACTTTTTGATCAGAATCAGATTCAACTAAGCTCTAAGAGCATTTACTATATGCCTGGAAACATGCCAGGAGCTTTTACAAGTTATTATTCTTCATCCTTACTGCCACCTCTAAGACGGATCCTGTTACCCACTCTTACAGGTGAGAGTTGATGCTCAGACTGGAAAGTGACGTGTCCGGGGTCACATGACTGGAGAGTTGGAAGAGCAGGGCTGGAGGCCATGCTTGTTTGACTCGGTGTCCAGTGCTCACCCAGCACACCTGCTGCCTTTCCTGGCAAGTCAGTCTCACAGGTTATATATTCTGACAGTATGACTGACTGCTCCAGACCCTGCCTTCCTATCTATAGGTGACTCCCCTCCAGCTTGGTGTGTTGGAGAGGGACTTAACTTTGAGTCCAGAGTATGAATTCTGCAACCGAACTGCCTGGACTTGAATCATGACTCTGCTACTTACTAGCTATGCAATGTTGGGCCATAGCACTTCCCTAAGCCCCAGTTTCCTCATCTGTGAAATGGGAACAATAGTATATTTACCTGCAGGGAGTTAAGATTAAGCAACAAAATATATGTAAGTCATTTAGCACAGTGTCTGATATGTATAGCAGATGTTCAATAAATGTTAACTGTATTAGTCAATAACTGATCTTTTAGGAAAAAAAAACAAAAACCCTGGAGCTGTTTTGAAACATACTGTCTGAAGCTTCAAAATTTATTTCTGAAATATGTCCAGGTGGGGAAGTCAATACTAAAATCCAAACCTGACAGGTTTTAGGAGTTTCAACACCATGCTCTGTATCAATCCGGATTCAACTAGGAAAGAAAAGTAATATGGAATTATAGGAATTAGCTCTTACACAACTAATAGGAAACCAAAGAAAACCTCTTTGAAATACCAATGAAAAGATAAAAATAGAGAGTATGCATGTGTATGTATAGAAGAAACACTGGAAGGAAACTCATCGAACCGTTCATAGTGAATATTTCTGAGTAATGGGAGAGTGAGAGGTTTTAACTTACTTTCATTTACTTGCTTTCTAATTTTGTACACCGAACAGGTATTCAGATAAGAAATTATTTAATTGTTAATTATTTATTGTTCACTTCTTTCTTACCTAACATTTTTTTTTCTTTAAAAAAACCACAAGATAAATTATTGGAATCACATATGATTATAACGCTAATGATGGGGAAGAGACAAGAAGAAGGAGTTAGAATGGACATAGAATGGAAAGGCAGGGCGGATAGTTACTTGAACTTGATTTAAGTTAAGAAGTATTTCCTCAGGATTCTAAAAGTCTTGAACAGAAGATACTATCATATCCAAGTGAGAGCTTTAAAGAGGAAAATACCCAGCATGATGGTGCCATGAAATAAGCTCTCAACTGGGATGTCAGTGTGTCTGGGCTGGATCCTAGTTCCCCTAAGGAACTGACTGTCTCACCCTCCCTGTGACTCCCTTTCTCCTCTCTAAAGTGAGAGCCCTCGGCATAAAGGGATTCCTGTCATGTCTGTGTGTTTTATTTGCCCAAGCCTAAGGTCACTGGGAAGGCTTCCCCAGTGGCTCAGCAGTAAAGAATCCACCTGCAATTCAGGAGACAAAGGAGACGCAGGTTTGATCCCTGGGTTGGGAAGATCCCCTGGAGGAGGGCATAGCAAGCCACTCCAGTATTCTTTCTGGACAAATCCCATGGACAGAGGAGCCTGATAGGCTACAGTCCATGGGGTTGCAAAGAGTCAGACCAGACTGAAGCATGTGTATGAAGCACATACACAGGTACCCACAAGGTCACTGGCAGATGGAAGGACTAGGGAAGTTGGGAGGTGAGTGTTGGGTGATCACAGTAAGGCCTCTGAATACTGTGGGGGGTAATGTGCTGCTTCTGTCCTCTGTCACCCTGGCAACCCCGAGAAGAGAGAGGCAAACCAAAGGCAAGAAGCTTGAGGATCTTTTAACATTCTCTGTGAAGCAGGTCTGGGCCAGAATCTGATATTCTAGATAGAGCCGAAGAATGTCAGGATTGGAAATGTCAAAGGCTATGTAGTTCAATCCCTATCTTTAAGACAAGGACACTGAAACCCATAAAGGCAGATCACTTTGTCTAAGACCATACAGAGCCTGGAGAGAAACAGGCTCCTAGCTGAGTACACTGGCCACCATACCTTGACTTTTCCAAGGTCCCACTCATGATTGATTTAATGATGCTGATCGTGACTGAGAGAGAAGACAGCAAGAGCCATTTAATCTTAGCCTTACTTGGTAGGAACTGGAAATTTTTTCCCTTGGTTAGCCACCCTAAATTGGTTAGTTTTCTTCAAGATCTCAGACTGCCCACAGTAGCAGACACTGGGCTCCAGTGAAATGCCTTACCCAGGGTCACACATCTGGCAGATACAGCAGCATCAGAGCTTCTGATTAATAACTGCACTCCTCTCCCCAGTGAGAGGCGTGATCCAGATGTGGTCCAGGTGTGATCAGTCTAGACTCTGCTCGACAAAGCTCCTGGGTCAACCAGCTGAAAGTGTGCTCCATATCAGGTCCCTCTCCCTGATAACACAAGTGGATCTGCCTAAATTTGCTCCTGAATCTCAACAGAAACCACATAACCAGTCATTGCTCCCAGAAAACCTCCCTACCCGTAAACTTGCACATAGCTGGCCACTCAGCTAAGACAAGTAATGAGCCAAGAAAAACTGAAAAGAGTATGGTTTTGATATACAGGATTTTGTTATTGGCATTAGTCAAGTAATCGTGGGCCAGCAAATTTTCAAAGCAGTCTTAAAAAATAATCCCTTCCCTTGATTCCCAGACACTGAGCAGAGAAAGAAGGATGACAATATAACCTTCAGAAAGCTCCTTTTTTTTTCTGAGTCCTTTTTAGTAACTCCATGGACTCAGCTCTAGAGTTTAAAGACTTAATTTTAAAAGATTATTGTGTAGGGAGAGGCAGAGAGATGTAGTAAAAAAATCATACTGAACCTAAAGTCCAAAAAGTAATTTCTTTTTTTTTTTTTTGGCTATGCGATGCAGCATGTGGGACCTTAGTTCCTCATTCAGAGATCAAACCCACACACCCTACACTGGAAGCACACAGTCTTAACCACTGGACCACCAGGGAAGTCCCAAAGTGATGCTGTTTTGATGTTTCTATCTGTCAGGTGTATGACCCCGGGTAAGTCATTTCACTTTGGGGCCCTGCTTTTCCCAGAAACCTGGGGTAATATTTGTACTTCTGCCTTCAAACTCTGGTGTGTTGTTCAGAGGACCAACATAGTAGGTTTAAAACTACTTGAAGACTATTGTTTCATTAATTATAGTTTTAGTTCTAGTTTTCAACAGCATCAGGCCTCTGCAGAAAATGAAATGGGTCTCCAGGTATCAAATGTACATGCGTGCTTCTGAAGGGATTGAGAAAAGAATGTAGAAGGAGCAATTTTTTCTTTTTCTTTTTTTCCTAGAAAGCTCTGTTGTTTAATTTTCTTCTTGGAATAAAAAATCCCAACCACACTGTAGGGAATAGAGCTCGGCTTCTCTGATGTCACCCTCACCCCATAGCCAGTCTCACTTCCCCTTTCTCCCCAACAGATTCAAAACCTTTATGTTTGGGCTTCTCTGGTGACCATGTTAAACGTTTAAATCCCCTTGAATGATTATAATAACCTAAACAACTGAAAGGAAGACAGAGGACAAGGAATAGGAGAGAGGAGAAAGAGAAAGGTTGGGTTGTATTCTTTGGAAGGAGGGTAGCTAATGAGACCTATATTTTCATTTTGAGCCAAACAGTTTTTTTCCCCCCCAACACAGAAGGCTAGAACAACTCCAGACAGGAGTAGGCAGGAGCAGGAACATGAGCCCTGACTGCTCTCCAGCTAGTGATGTTACCACCCATTTGTGATTCCTAAGACAGAACAGAGGAGCAAGCCAAGCCTTAACACCTGCCTTGCATTAACAAGCATGGACCTGGCCTGTCAGGTACAGTCCATCCAGGGATGGGCCGCTCCCCTTCGTCTTGGATCCTGCCTGAGGCCAGGGTGAGTCCTGTAAAGATTCAGAACCCTCTTGATCCACACAGACCAAGCAGCCAGGCCTGCCAGTGTTGGACCGCAGACCTCCTTCATCCAGCGAGCAAATCAATGCAAACCCAAGGTAAGGCATGCGAATCAGAAAAATTTACAGGGGGTGCACAGGCCGTGTAGAGAGCCCAAGAAAAGAGTTAGAGCAGGAAACCTCTTCAGTGACTCCTTTTCCAAGCCATTCTTTAACTCCTGAGTCACTCTCCACACCCCGCAGTGCAAACCAAGACTCAACCGCCTTACCAGTTCAGGGTGGATGCTGCAAACACTGCCTCCAATGGCTATGACAATTCGACACGGTCTTCTCCTAGTTGCCTTTTAGATCTTCACATGCCTCGTTTTTCTCCAGTGGTCAGTTCTCCACTGGATCAAGGAAAGAACAGCCTGGTAGAAAGCAAAGCCAATGATCACTAGCCAGTGTTGTGCCTTGAGCAATGCATGTGTAGTTATACTAATCGGTTGATTGATGCAGATTCAGTTGGGAAATGCTACATTTTAAGGAAGTGCAACCTTTTAACTTCTGAGTTGGAGTAGGCAGCATGCCAAGGGAAGGAGGACTGAATTAAACAGGAGAGCAATTTTTTGAAGCATGGACATTGAGCTGGGCACAAACCAAGCCGGCTCCTGGGATTCTCAGAAGATCCAAGGAGAAGTGGGCTGGCAAGTAATAGTTGAGCATCACAGCAAATACCAGCTAGGTGATCATGCCCACTCTTGTGCGCCAAGTCCAGGTTTGGGCATGTCAGTTTCCTCTACTGAACTTTTTTTGCACAATGCTGCCTTTCATATTTAATCAAATTTTATAATTCATGGCTCAGAAACCTGGAATATTGATGTCTTTAGTGTTAAAAGACTCAGTTATCCCATGTACAGCATTGGCCTCTCTTCTTCAGTAGGGTTAAACAGCTCTGTTCTTTAATATAAAGATAAAACCCATTACCCACCTTCCAGGATTAGCCTGATAATATTAGGTAGAACCCAAAAATCATAAAATTGTTGGGTTCAGAAGGACTTCAGAGATCACTCCATACCTGAATCTTCTACATGATACCCCTAACAAAGTGTCCATCATGCTCCTTCTTAGATATCTCCAGGCTGGGAACTTTCTGTCTCCCAAGGTGGCCCATTCTATGGTTGATCAGATTTAGAAGTTAGGTGTGTTAAATTTGGACTTATTTATTGAGTCAATTATAGGAAGTGATTTATCACAGCAAGATAGCACTCACCAAAGATATTTGGGGCTGTGTGTAGGTTGGTGACCATAACGGATGCAAATATGATCCATGATCACAGACTATACCCCACATCCCAACCCATATGTAAGCCTTCAGTCAGCAGGGCGAACAGAAAAATATTGGCTGTTGTACACGGTGCCAGGGATAGTGATATACTTTCAAATGACAGTCTTAGGTATTTGTGATAAAGCTTGTGTGAAAATTCTTCATTGGTCACAGAGAAGAACTTGATCTAATCACCTTTGACTTTCAAGAGAACATATGAAATTCAGGTCAATATCATAATTTTTCAGACACCAATGGACATTTAATCTCTCCCATCAGATTAGTCATTTCCACAGGTTTTCTTCCTCTTGGACCTATACCTAGGTAAGGAAAATTATAGATTTGGGTGCCTAATCCAGTTTTAGGACTGGAAAATTCCCAGAAGAAATCTTATCTGAGTTCTCCATCTTAAAACTAAGAAGCAAAGGCCCAGAAAGAGGAGGCATTTGACCCAAGATCACAGAGTCCTTTTGAGATGGAGTCAGGACTAAATCACTGGTCTCCCTACTCCTAGTAGAGTGCTCTGATCTTCATTATCAGTGGTGATGTGCTGAGCATGTACAAATAGTGATGCTGTCTCCAGTGTGCTTTGGGTCAGGCTCTATAGAAAGTTTTATGGAGTACAAGAATGAGCCAACTTCTCTCAGATCCCACTGTGGCAATCTCATGGAAGTGGCTAACATACCTTTGAAAATTATCAGTACATTGCAACAACAAAATACACTGTGAACACCATCTACTTGTATCTGCATGCAAATATATCAAAATAATCCTCATCATAAGACCTGCTAGCTATTTGTGCATCTACTATGTTCCCAGGTGGCCCAGTGGTAAAGAATCCACCTGCCAAGGCAGGAGATGTGGGTTCAATCCCTGGGTATAGAAGATACCCTGGAGGAGGAAATGGCAACATATGCCAGTATTCTTGCCTGGAAAATCCATGGTCAGAGAAGCCTCATGGGCTACAGTTCATGGAGTTGCAAAGAGTCCGACACAGCTTAGAGACTGAGCATGCACACACACTCTGTTTCAAGCACTTTAAATAACTTATTAGCTCTAAGCCTCCCAACAACTTTGTGAGGTTGATGTTATTATGATTGTTTTTCATGCGAATAAACTGAGGCTCAGAAGCCACATAGCCAGTGTGGCATAGTCAAGATCTGGGACCTAGTCCTCTTGGCACCAAAGTCTGCTATTTTCACCATAGCCACTACCTTCTATAGATTATCTCAAACCTTCCCCTGTGCCTCACCCACTAAATTAGCCCTGAATATTTTCTATGACTGGTGCTAGTATGGAATGAAGTTGAGATTTTTTTTTAATTCCTTGACTATTCAACTAAGTTATCCCTTCAGTCAATTTGGGAAGCCTCTTCCCCTTTTACTGGTGTGTTCTTTTATTTAAGGAATCTTGTAGAAAACAGGGCAAACTAAGACCCTAGCATCTGGTGGTAAGTTGCAATGTTCGATATGTAAACATAAATAAATAGAAACAATAACATCCTGAAAAAATTTATTCACTGGTCATAAATTTAAAAACTGTTGTTTGTACTAAAACATATTTATATGAAAAGACTGTGAAATATAAAATCAGAATTCTTTTTTCTGTAGAGTTAGGTCCAGCATCTGTTTGTAAATTCCTTACATAAATAAAAAAATTTTCCATAATATATATGTCTTAAGATATATATTTGATATTTTAAATGGAAAACAAATATAGGGATTATATCAGCACTTGCCTTAATAAAGAAATATCTACTTTTTAGGTTAGGGTAACATTTAAATAGCAAAAAATAGAACGTGGATTCCGATAGATGCAGTGTTCTGGTAAAGTAAAAAAAAATATAATTGTGTAACTTTGGCAGAATTATCCTATGCTCCTCTTAAAGTCTTGGGTTAAAGTTCACAAACATGGAACATCTACTTGGAGTTCTGTCACATAAGAAACTGCATGGCAGCTTAGAGAAGCCAGCCCCTGGGGCAATGAGAGTACTGTCATCTTAGGAATGAAGTAGTTATAAATAAGGTATTGGATGTGTGATTTATACTCCTGATTCATACCCAAGTAAAATATAAACATCCTCTCTTCCTTTGAAAATTCACTAGGGGTTCTTCGATTCAAATGTATTGTTTGAATTGTTTGTTCAATAAAAACAATTAGAATCAATGATAAAAGTGTAATAAAAAGAGCTAACCTTCTTGTAAGCCAGGCTCGTTCTATGTTCTTTTCAGGTATTAGCTCTTCAATCTTCCCAACAACTTAGTGGAAAAGGTGTTGTGATTATCGGCTTTCCTGAATGCCCGAATCTGCAGAGCTGCTGCATGAGGGAGTCTTTGTTCAGAGTCAGACAGTGACTCCAAGAGCCTGGGGTCTCTCACCACAGTGCTGCCCTGCCTCCAGCCCTGGCCAGCGAATGGGTCCTCCACTCCTCAGACACTAGCCCAAGCAGCAAGGATGAAGTCGCCTGTGGTGAGTACTTGTGTAGGATCTTCGTGGTTTCAGCCGCCTGGATGCCACCACCTTCCTTATCAGACAGAGTTTCCTATTTTGATGGGTGAGTCATCAGGCGCTTCATGATCTTCAGCTGCATTTCCTCTTTAAGGGGAAGCCCCTGCCCCTTCGGCACCAGGCTTACCTTACTGGTCTCCTCTGAATGTTTCGTTGGTCATTCCCTGGGCTTGAGTTACCTTTACTCTGCCAACGTCTGCTCTTTTTCAGACTTGAAAAACACCAGTCGATTCTCACTTACCAAAACATAAGCATCCACAGACCAGGACTCATGTCTGATTTATTCTTTATTCAGTGTCATCTTGGAATGGGAGGGTCCCCTGGGGAGGGCCTGGCAACCCACTCCAATATTCTCGCCTGGAGAATCCCATGGACAGAAGAGCCTGGTGTGATACAGACCATGGGGTAGCAGGGAATCAGACACAAATGAGGCGACTTAGCAGGCAGCAGACCATGTCATCTTCCTAGTATTTGGCAGCTATTTGATAAATGCTGAAAGAATAAATAGTGGTGAGTAAATGTTAAAAGAAGGAACAAATGACTCCCCTTTGAGAACCTTCTAGACTAAGCAGCCCCTTACATCTGCTTTAGTACTGATTCTTTCAATTATTAACTCTGCAAATATTCCTTGAGTGTCCATGACCTGAAATAGAACTTGAAATCCTATACATAGAATGGAAGTATTCATGCTTAAAGACTCACATTTCTTCATTCATCCATGTGTTCATTCACTCAACAGCATTTACTGAGTACTTCCTATGCTAAGAATTTGCAGTAAGTAGAAGTATGGGTGTTAAAAACCGTAGATTTATACTGGAAATTCCTGGTTTTCAACTTGATTTCACCCCTTAATAACTGTGTACCTGGGCAACTTTTGTAACCACTGTGTACCCGTTTCCTTATTTGCAAAGAGGAAAATACAGTATTAGCATTCTCAGTTAGCTGTGAGGATTAAAAGAGATCACACATGTTAAGTGCTCAGTAAATCTTAGCCATTAGCTATTATCATTTCCCTGGTAAGTGAAACAAAGAGGAGTGAGACATAATCCTTCTCAAGGAACCAGCATATTCATGGGTATATAAGTTTTTAGTGTATGAGGTACAAATAAAAATGCTAAGGATGCTCAGATTATGTAGAGATGATTTGCAAACAGGGAAAAATCAGAGATGGTACCCTTCCTCGAGAAGACTGTGTTTAAACAGGTTTGGATATGCAAATGTGTAGGGGAAAGCATTCCAGGGGGTGGAAATGGCCCAACAAATAAATGGAGGTATAACAAGCCGGTATTCTGGGCTTCCGAGTCACTGAGCAGTTAATTTGACAAGACTGCAAGAGACAAAAGGGAGCTAGGGAAAGAGGCAATGATAGCAAAAAGGAAATATCTTGGGGAGGATCTTGAAAATCAGTGAGTGAGTTTGAGTTCTGTTCTATGTCAACAGGGTGTGTAGCCATGGCTTTATGTGCATCATGCATTAGTTTCATTTTTGTTTTTGACGGTGGATGGGTATGGTCATCTGTATTCAAAGCTTTTTAGATTTTAAATTATTTACACTTTCATGTTTGAGAAATTTGATCAGCTCCCAGTGTGCTTATTTATTTACTAAATTGGAGTATAATTGCTTTATAAAGTTATGTTGGTTTCTGCTGTAAAACAGCGTGAATCGGCTGTATGTGTACATACATCCCTCACTCTTGCGCTTCCCTCCTGCCTCCCCCATCCCACTCCTCTAGGTCATCTCAAAGCACAAAACAGCTCCCTGCGCAATATAGCAGCTTCTCACTAGCTATCTGTTTTTGCAGTTGGTAGTGTATACACAATGCTACTCTCTCAATTCATCCCACCCTCTCCCTCCCCTGCTGTGCCCACAAATCTGCTCTCAATGTCTGCGTCTCTATTCCTGGCCTGCAAATAGGCTCACCAGTGTCATTTTTCTAAATTCCATATATATGTGTTAATATATGATATTTGTTTTTCTCTTTCTGACTTACTTCCATTTGTATGACAGACTGTACATGAATGTCCTTCATGTCACCTGAGTGACGCGGTAGCTCTGTGCAGTCAGCCTCATGAGTAAGATAACCTGCCTGTAGCAAGAACTGGTACTTAGATGGGCTGGGCTATGAATGTCATGGCCTCTAATTACAAGACCTTCTGTTTTCTGAGGTGGGGAAGTACACATATACTGCACATGCAAACCAAGCCCATGTTGCCTGCATGGGGGAAAAGAGACAGTCTGATGACCAGGCCTCCAGCAGGGGGTTACCTCTGCCACCACCGGCTGCTTTCTTTAGCTGTGATTTGAAGCAGTAAATGCTGTGCAAAGCAAAATCAGCTATAGGTATTCCCTGCTCTCCAGACTCGACCTACATCCCCTCTGGCCTTATCCCAGGTTTCTTAAAGAGCTTCAGAAGAAATACACATCGATTGAACTCCAGGGTTACTTATAATGGAAATCTAGTCTCTCATCCCTCCCGAACCCCACAGAAGAGTTGGGCCCTTAATCTGAACCTTGGGGAATCAGAGGCCCAGTTTCCTTTATTTAGCTTTCAGGACATTGGATTTTTTTTTTTCCCCCAAAAGCTTGAAGTACCACTGAATATAAAAGTATCCTATGTCCCAACATCTTGACCAATTTAAATAACTCACCTTCTTCTCCAAATCCTATCCTCATATTCTACAAAGTTGGACATTCTCCCTTATTTCTTTTCTTGAGCAGTTGTGTAAAAGGACAGTTTGGGTAAGAACTAACTTAAGAGCATTGCTGCTGCTGCTGCTAAGTCACTTCAGTTGTGTCCGACTCTGTGTGATACCATAGACGGCAGCCCACCAGGCTCCCCTGTCCCTGGGATTCTCCAGGCAAGAACACTGGAGTGGGTTGCCATTTCCTTCTCCAATGTGTGAAAGTGAAAAGTGAAAGTGAAGTCGCTCAGTCCCGTCTGACTCTTAGCGACCCCATGGACTGCAGCCTACCAGGCTCCTCCATCCATGGGATTTTCCAGGCAAGAGTACTGGAGTGGGGTGCCATTGCCTTCTCTGAACTTAAGAACATTACCCCAGAGGAAATTTACTTAGGTAGTACACATATACATAAGAAATAATCACAGTGCATTTATCTCACAATTTATCCAGGAGTCTGTGTGGTCCTGTGAGGAGGTTCTGTGACTAAGTATTCTCTGTTCCCTAGACTTGAACACTTGTCCTTGCACATAGTAAGTGCTCAGTATATTTGTTGATTAGCAAATCAGTTAGTAAGCTGGCAAGTGTCTCTCCATGTAAAGAAGTGCAGAGCAACAACTTGTAGGCAACTCCAGTGATTTTCTTTAACTAGAATTTTCATATGCTTCTTTGCTTTTTTCCCATCCCTTCTGACAAACATGCATACATACTCACACAAATTCACTACTTGCATATTAACATTTTGCCCATGTTCTTTTGTGCTGGTGACCTTGACTTCATGTCACTCAAGACATTTCAAAAGTTTTATTTTGACAGATTCAGTATAAAGTAGGGTGGCTCACTCGTAAAGAAACCACCTGTCAGTGCAGGAGATATGGGTTTAATCCCTGGGTTGGGAAGATCCCCTGGAGAAGGAAATGGCAAACCACTTTAGCATTCTTTCCTGGGAAATACCACGGTCAGAAGAAAACGGGACAGAGGATGAGATGGCTGGATGGCATCACCGACTCGATGGACATGAGGTTGAGCAAACTCCAGGAGTTGGTGATGGACAGGGAGGCCTGGCGTGCTGTGATTCATGGGGTTGCAAAGAGTCGGACACTACTGAGCGACTGAACTGAACTGAACAGTCTGTGGGGTTGCAGAAGAGTCAGACATAATTTAACAACTAAACAACAACAGCAGTATAAAGTAATATCAAATACACTGTGTATACATCTAAAAAGTTTTCTTTTTAAATTTAATAGTTGTATGACCTTAGTCAAGTTACTTAGATGCTTTGGGCTTCAGTTTCCTCTGTAAAATGGGAATAAAAATAGTACCTTTGGTATTTGGGGCTATTGGTAATTTGGTATAGGTAATTACCTATACCAAAGGAGTCCCTTTGGTAATTGGGGCTTCCTTGATGGTTCATATGGTAAAAAATATACCTGCAATGCAGGAGACCCAGGTTCAGTCCCTAGGTTGGGAAGATTCCCTGAAGAATGGAATGGCTACCAAATCCAGTATTCTTGCCTGGAGAATTCCATGGAGAGAGGAGCCTGGGGGGCTACAGTCCATGGGGTTGCAAGGAGTTGGACATGACTGAGTGACTAACACTTTCACTTCCTTGATAATTAAATGAGATGATGGAGAATAGAGTACTTAGCTCAGTCTTTGTCACATAGCATGTGCTCAATAAATGTTTGTTAGTATGACAACAGTGATATTTTTTGTCTATATGACCATCTTGGCACAATTATATATATATATGCATTTATAAGCTATAAGCCAGTTTCCTCTTTTTTGGTAAATGTCAGATAAAAAAAATCTAATAAAAGATTTTAATTATTCATGCATTTATTAGCTATTGACTACCCACTTAATCAACATATTTGAGAAGGCTTAGAGTAAAATAGTGTAAACAGTATCATCATTAACATTTGGATTAGGAAAATCATGAGTCATTTATTGAAGCAGAATAGTTATATAGTCCTTTATTGACTTCCTAATGCTTTTTCAAACATTGTCTGTTCTAATCCTTAATTTTCACAACCCTTAAAACGGAGGCATTATTACCTAACTGATCTGAGGGGGAGTAAAGTGACTTGCTCTAGTCCTCACTGTTTAGTATCTGGTTAAGGGATTCAGAAATGTTCAAGAATTTAGTAACACAGACCCACCTTCCCCAGTAGAAGAGCTACGAGCCCTTAGTATGAACTTAAAACCCTGATCAGGGCTATGCTCTCAAGATGTGTTGTTAGATGAATGAACAGATCCCCAAATACAACTCCTAAATTCAGGTTCCAGAAAACTGACATAAAATCCTGGTTGCATTCTCTTGGTGAAAAGCAGGACTCAGATAAGACTGTTTACTTAGACATACCTACTCATCTTTTCAGAAATCAGCCTAAAGAACCCCAGCAATGGCATTTAGTCATTTACTGAGTGGTTTGCATGGAGTCCTATTTACTTTGAGAAATTCTCACACTGGCTCTTTCATGCCATGAGGTGGTAAGGTAGGAATTGTTTGTGACTAATGTTTTGCAAAGAGTCAGACACGTCTGAGCGACTGAACTGAACTGAACTGAATGTTTTGTAGAAGAGAAGACTGCGCTCTGGGTTACTTAAATAGCTTACTTGAGCTCACCGAGTGTGGAGTAGCTGAAACCAGGTTTGAAATCACCTACAGAGGCTCTGGGCCCTGTTCTCAACACCCTTTCCCCGTGTGTACCTCTCCCACATCTTAATGCCTTAGTCAATTGGACAGGAACACGCCTGCCCAAGCCCAAGCCATTCAATAACGTTAACACTTGTAGAATCAAGATAATATGATGTCCTGACAATCTAAAGGAAGATCTCCACATCAGTACAGTTACTATCAGGTGACATAGCTACATAGAACCCCTGCTGTAAAATTAGGTTCCCCAGGAGGAAAGGAAAGCACTGTCTATTTGCATATACTCTACAACTTGGTAGAAATGGCCCTACCATGGCTGTTGGAGTCAAACTTCTGCATTTTTCAAGTTTCCTCAACTTTATCTGGTTGATCACCAGCTCAGCCCTTCTATAGTGCCCTGAAATTTGCCATGCTTGGCAATGATCTCAGAGGGACTTTCGACATTCTTTGTGGTCAATGTTTTTATATATCTGAGAAAAAAGTAAAATTTTCCTAATTCAAATTATTCTGTACACATTTCCCAATAAAACAAAATAAATCAATGTACAAAATACACATAAAATATATTTTAAAAGTACTCATTCTGAGTATTCGTTGAATAAGTATTTATTGAATGCTGACTATATGCCACACGCACTTCTAAGCCCTAAAGATATAAGAGTGAATGAACACAACAGACAAGATATCTGAACTCACAGAGCTTATAATCTAATGAGAAGGAACAGATAGGAAAGACACAGACAGCAAATATAACAGGGGGTGCTATGCAGAATACATTAGGGGTTGGAAGATAAAGGGCATGAATGTGAAGGTGAGTTCTGAGTCGAGGTCTGAAGGAAGGATTGCATCCTGTTACTATCTGGGGAAAAGTGTTCTCAAAGGAGACATCACCAGAAAGGATCTTATGGTGAGAGGTTGCTTGGGTGTCCCAGGAATGGCAAGGAGGCCACTGTAGCTGCAGCAAAGTTTGTGAGGGGGAATGGGTAGGAGTGGAGATCTGATGGGCAGTTGTGTCTGGCAGGGTCTGAATGGAAGTATGGCTCTTACTCTGAGTGAGGCTGGAAGTCACCGGAGCACTTTAAGCAGAGGTGTCACACCATTTGACTTGGCTTTCAAACAGATCATCCTGGCTGCTACATAGAAAAGGAATTGAGAGGTGGGTATGGTGGGGAGAAGGGAGATAGATATGTAGGCTATTCCAAGAGATTAAGCCTAAAATGATTGTGCCTTGGACCACAGTAGGCTTTCCTGTTGGCCCCCAATAAAGAGAAATCTCTGGGCCAAACTTAAGGATAATTATCTTAAAATACTTGAACCATGGGAGAGAGTACAGGAAACTTTAAACTCCATTTAAAGTTACATGACTAATTCTACTTCTCTAGGGTAATACAAATAAGTATTATCTTTGGTAAGTATATAGGCAATTTCCCCTTCCAACTTTGGAAAATAAAGTAACATTCCATATCACTTCTCTTGGTTTTTCTATGACTTGAGTCACTAAATGGGCTATGAGCTGAATATCTTAGCCAGTTGTTAAGTGATGACGAACAAGAAAATAATTCTCAGAGCTCTACAGAAGTTCATGGTAGAGTATATTGCAATCATAAAAGATGAAGTTCTCTCAGAAATGTAAGTATTAGTATCTTAACATGTGAAAGAGACACAAGTCACTAGATGTGGAAGAGATCCCAGTTTGTCCATGAAGAAAACGAGACTCAGGAGGGAGATAAACTGTCCAAGTTACAGAGAACTTACTAAGTTTGGACCAGAACTTAGTTCTCACTCCAGCATGATGCCTCCTCCATAAAAAGTTTTCCTTATAAATATATCCTGTTGCTAATATGTAAGAAGGGTTGAAGTGTATCATTTACAGCTGCTCTTACTAAGAACTGTAGTCTTCTCCATTTCTTAGACACTTGACAAGAACTGGCTCCATCCACGCCGTCCTGACCACACCAGCTTGGTTCCTTCATCTCCCTCCCTGCCTCACTCTCCATCCTCACATAACCCCGTGGAGATTAGATGTTTTCTGCTCGATTTTCTTTAAGGAATCTGCCTGCCTGACCTGTATACTCTCACTCCACTGAGAGGGAGAGGCTGAGCAGATAACACCTGAATGACCTGATGGGTTGGGAGAACTTCCCAATTTTAATGTTTTTGTTCCTTTGCCAAAAGCAGTCACATTTTCAAGCCTTGAAATTTCAATATATGGCTTTGTTCCCACTATTTTATATGTACTCATGCATTCATTTTCTGAGGAAGGAACACAGTGTGAATTTGGATGTCAAAAAATGCATAGGATTCCTTTTGTTATGTTTATGGTGATATGAATCTGGAAAAAAACAAAAACAAAAAATCTTGAAAACAAAGATAGGCTAGCCTAGAAAAGCCCCAGAAAGCTAAACCCAGTTCTAGAACTTAGTGGCTTTGTCACCTTTATCAAGGCCATTTTTCTTCAGGGCCTCTACCATCTGATCTATGTAATGAAGAGAAAAGGAGATTGGGGCTTTACTGTTAGCATCTGCTGGGGGACCTCAAAGACTCATTCCTAAGACTTTACCACATATGTGCCAGGCTTTTCTTTACATCCCCAGGCCATTTATGTGGTCCCTTCCTCACTCCACAATCCCAATATCCTCCTTCATAATCTCAAATCTGTGACTCACACTTAGATGAATACGTATTTACTGAGAGCTTCTCTTGTGCTCAGTGCTATGCTGGGCACTGTGAAGCAATGAAAAAGGAACATAAGGCATCATTTCTTCCCTTAAGGAAAATTAAGAGAAAGAGAGGCCTTTTGCATTAGGGAAAAGTTTGCACTCTAGATGTTTTTAAGGAATGAAATTTTAGTGTCTTTATACACCTTGCACAGTTAAAAGTAAGCCAGAAAGATCTGCTTAGGAAAGCACTCAGAGGAATGCTTGAATTAATCCACCAAAATGCTTCAAAATGAACAAATCAAGGGCTCTTTGTAAATGGTGGGATAAGAGACTCAGAAAACAATTGATTCTCTTAAATATCTGAGACATTTTTGTCATAGTTTTGCAATATTAATTTGTTCTATTTTGGAAGGAAAAACAGTCTAGAGATTTTCTGAAGGATCACATTTTCAGAATGATTGGAATCTAAAATTTGAATGAAAAGTACAATTCCTCTGCCTGAAATGCTTTGTTGCCCCATTCTACTTGTCAAAATTATAACCACCTTTGAAAGTGGGAATCACATACTGCCTCATCAGCACCATGACCATCATCATCATCACCATCATCCTCTCCTTTAAATCTTCATGGTTGACTGGTTGCATTACCTTAGAGCACTCATGACCTCTACCTTGCCTCATAGCAATTTGAGAACATGATATTTTTCATCCTGGGATGGGCTCCCTGGAGCAGGGAGCATGTCTAATTCATCTGCTCTCACTGTACCTTGTAAGTAGTAGGATTCTACATGATGTTATAGCAGTGGTCTCATTGCCATTCTGTAATAGATGACTCTGTCATTTGGGAAACAATTTCACCTGTTCTATGAGCTCAACATTCAAAAAACAAAGATCATGGCATCTGATCCCATCACTTTATGGCAAATAGATGGGGAAACATAGGAAACAGTGACAAGTTTTGTTTTCTTGGGCTTCAAAATCACTGCAGAAGGTGACTGCCACAAAATAAAAAGACACTTGCTCCTTGGAAGAAAAGCTATAACAAACCTAGACAGCATATTAAAAAGCAGAGACATTACTTTGCTGACAAATGTGCATATAGTCAAAGCTATGATTTTTCCAGTAGTCGTGTTTGGATGTGAGAGCTGGATCATAAAGGTCTGAAGGCTTAAAAAAAGATACTTTTGAGCTGTGGTATTGGAGAAAGCTCTTGAAAGTCCCTTGGACTTCAGGGAGATCAAACCAGTCCATCCTAAAAGAAATCAATCCTGAATATTCACTGGAAGGATTGATGCTGAAGCTGAAGCTTCAATACTTTGGTCACCTGATGTGAAGAGCTGACTCATTAGAAAAGACTCTGATGCTCAGAAAGATTGAAGGCAGGAGGAGAAGGGGGTGGCAGAAGATAAAATGGTTGGATGGCATCACTGACTCAATGGACATAAGTTTGAGCAAGCTCCAGGAGATGGTGAAGGACAGAGAAGCCTGGCATGCTGCAGTCCATGGGGTTGCAAAGAGTTGGACATGACTGAGCGACTGAACAACAAATGAGGGATCCAAGTTAGAAACAAGTTAGAAATTTCTTTTTAAATTAAAAAACTATCCACCCCAGCAATCCCACTCCTGGGCAAACACACCGAGGAAACCAGATCTGAAAGAGACACGTGTACCCCACTGTTCATTGCAGCACTGTTTATGATAGCCAGGGCATGGAAGCAACCTAGATGCCCATCAGCAGACGAATGGATAAGGAAGCCGTGGTACATATACACCATGGAATATTACTCAGCCATTAAAAATAATTCATTTGAATCAGTTCTAAAGAGATGGATGAAACTGGAGCCCATTATACAGAGCGAAGTAAGCCAGAAAGATAAAGACCAATACAGTATACTAACACATATATATGGAATTTAGAAAGATGGTAACGATAACCGTATATGCAAAACAGAAAAAGAGACACAGATGTACAGAACAGACTTTTAGACTCTGTGGGAGAAGGTGAGGGTGGGATGTTCTGAGAGAACAGCATTGAAACAAGTATACTATCAAGGGTGAAACAGATCACCAGCCCAGGTTGGATGCATGAGACAAGTGCTAAGGGCTGGTGCACTGGGAAGACCCAGAGGGATGGGATGGAGAGGGAGGCGGGAGGGGAATGGGGGGTTGGGATGGGGAACACATGTAAATCCATGGCTGATTCATGTCAATGTATGGCAAAAACCACTACAATATTGTAAAGTAATTAGCCTCCAACTAATAAATGGGGAAAAAAAAAGGTCAAAAAAAAAAAAGGTCCAAAAAAAAAAAATAGACTGTTGTATAATATAAAACAAACAAACAAACAAATAAAAAAACTATCCACAAGGAAATTAGGGCTAGTAAGGTAGCTCTAAAATATTTGGAAACCAGTTTCCTCCTATCTTGTTCCTCTGCTATCTCTAGAATGCTGCCCTTTTCTCTGTGGTATAGAACAGAGCCTCTACCATGTCTGTATTCCAGACCATTGGAAGGAGGAAAGGGGGAGATGGAGGTACCCCACTTCCATTTAATGCACGTCTGGGCAGTTGCACACATTGCTTCCCTCGCATACTGTTGGTAACTTCATCTTCTGGTCCATTTAGTCAGTGGCGTGCTGGAGTCAGTCCCAGGGCAAGTGAAAGCCCATTGTGTGCATTTCCTCCCAACTCCACATTCAGTGAGTCATGCTGACAGCTTTAAATCAGTCTCAGGAGAATCAACACCTGGAAAATTGGCAAACGCTATGAAGCAAGGCTTTTTTTCCTTCTAAGAGAGCTGACTGCTTAAAATTTACTTGTAATATGGTGCACCTAGCTGCAAGAGAAGCTTGGAAATGTAGTCTTTTGTTACAACTCTTTGGTCCCATATTTGGAATTATTAGTTGGGCAGCATGTATTTAGCTACAATTCTATATAAAGGAGCAAGGAGTTGTATCTCTATAGAAGAAGTTAAGGATGAATATTTGTAAACAGTTAGAAATCTTTTTTAACAAGTCATCATCTGGAAATAAAGAAAAGGAAAATTGGAAAACCTGTTTTTAACTGAGAGTACAAACCTATCTGTAAATATATCCACATGTGCATTTCTGCTGCCACTTTTCAGCTGTGAGAGAGCATGCTAGAAAAATATTTAAGCTTATTTGTGTGAGCTCAAGGTATAAGTCTCTGGGCAGAGGTGACATGAACCATATTCTACTTATCTTTGACTATTGGTACTGTCCAAAAATGCAGCTCTGGTTTCCATCACTGCCAGTGTCCAGGCAGGAACTGGATGATCATCACAGGGTTTCCATACAGGACATTTCATTGCGACTGAAGTTCCCCCACCCCTCACCATCTCCAAGTCTCTGTTCCTGCTTCAGATACTCTTCTTGACCCCTCAGATTCTGAGGTCTTCCAGTACTTTCCTTTGTCCCACTTACCACAGTTGTAATTATTACTGTACTCATTCAGTTGATGTCAATCTTCTCACCCAGAGTGCAAGCCACCGAGTTGTTTTATTTACATAGTATTTGCTACACAGAGCAAAGTGCATGGCCGCCGTGGACACAAATTAAATGCGAGTGGAATGGAGGATGAATGCTGTGACCTGTCATGTGTGAAAGGGCCTTGTAAACAGCTCACAATAATTATTCTTCAGAAATAAGATACTGAGATACAAAACAGAACAGAAAGCAAGTGAAGGAAGTGACAGTAAATACTACCAGACATCTAGAAGGAACTGAATTTGATTCTGAGCTTCCTGGAACTAACTACAAAAAGAGAACACACTGTGTTACTGAGTTTTCTTTTTCTAATGAGATATGACTTGTGAAGTCATCTGCAGAGGCCAAGTTTCCCTAGTGATTTATTAAAATGAGACCATTGTTTCCTCCCAGCTAATGTTTAAGCATGATCAAATTTCTCCCAACTTAAAAAAAAAAAAGACGAAAAGAAAAGAGATGTCCATCAGCAGCTGTCCTCCCCACCCAAATTCCTTTGTACATGGTCTGTGATGTCTCCTGTCTCCATTTCCTCGCCTCCCCATCATAGTTCAGCTCACTGGAGTCTTGCTTCTGCTCTGACCATCCTACCCAAGCTGCCATCCTGAAGTGCCAGAGTCAATGTGTCTGTATCTCTGCTTCCTTCTTTATTGCAGCAGGTATTTCTTAATTATTTGAAACTCTCACCACTGCTAGACCATGTCTCTTGACTCTGTGACCCAAAATTGTACTGGTTCTCTTCCTGGATCTTCTCTCTTTCTCAGGCTTTTTTAAGGATAGTTTGAGTTCTGTTCCTCTAGTAAATGTTGGCATTCCTTGGAGTTTTGAGATGTTTCCTTTGACCCTTTTCTTTCCTCACTCTACATACCCTCCCAAGGAAATTTAATTGACTCAAATGACTTTAATTACTCTTTAGATTCTAATAACTCCTAAGTTTTAATCTTTAGAATGGATGGCCCACCAGAGTTTCAAACACACATATTTAACTACCTTGTAAATGTCACCTCAAATTCAGCATGCCCCAAACAGAGCCCATATTTTTCCTTCATCTTAACTTTTTCTTCCTCATGTGTCCTCCGTCTCAGTGAAGGGTCCTACCTTCTACCCAGCATCTATGACAAGATAAAGATCTTGTCATCCTTTTTAAGTCATTTCTCCGACTCTATTCCCCCAACAATCAACCACGAAGTCCTATTAACTCTCCTTCCTAAACATCTCTCAAATCAGTCCACTGATTCCTCTCACCAATGTCACTACCTTAGGGCAGGCCCCTGGATCTCTGTCACAGCTCTTAACCAGCTGTGCCCAGGCTTACCATGCTTGTAAATGATTTTCCATAAAGCAAACAAAGTGGTCTTTCTGAAGCAGCACTCTGAACTTGTTCTTGTCCTGCTTACAACTTATCAGTGGCTCTCCGTAGCCTCCAAAATGAAGATCTAACTCCATAATGAGGTTTCAGTGGCCTGCATGGTCTGACTCCTGCTTACCTTCCAGCCTTGTCTCCTTCTGACTTCTAAACCCCACTCCTGGAGAAGGGGATCCTCCTATGCTGTTGCTGGGAATGTAAATTTGTATAGCCACTATAGAGAACAGTATCAGTTTAGTTCAGTTCAGTCACTCAGTGGTGTCCAACTCTGCGACCCCATGGACTGCAGCACACCAGGCCTCTCTGTCCATCACCCACTCCCGGAGTTTACTCAAACTCATGCCCATTGAGTTGGTGATGTCATCCAACCATCTCATCCTCTGTTGTCCCCTTCTCCTCCTCAATTTTTCCCAGCATCAGGGTCTTTTCAAATGAGTCAGCTCTTCACATCAGGTGGCCGCCAGATGTGAGGAGTGGAGAACAGTATGGAAGTTCCTTAAAAAGCTAAAAATAGAGCTCCATATGACCCTGCAATCCCACTCCTGGGCATATGATCCATACATGATCCAAAAGGGTACATGCACCCGAACGTTCATTGCGGCGCTGTTTACAACAGCCAAGACGTGGAAGAAACCTAAATGTCCATTGACAGAAGAGTGCATAAAGATGTGGTACGTATATACAATGGAATGTTACTCAGCCATTAAAATGAATGAAATAGTGTCATTTGCAGTGACATAGATGGATCTAGAGATTGTCATACTGAGTGAAGTAAGTCAGAAAAGGAAACTGTCATATGACATCCATTATATGTGGAATCTAAAAAGAAAGGGTACAAATGAACTTATTTACAAAACAGAAAGAGACTCACAGACTTAGAGAAGAAACTTGTGGTTGCTGGGGGGAAGATGGGGCAGGGGAGGGACAGTTAGGGAGTTTAGGATGGACATGGTCACACTGCTACATTTAAGACAGATAACAGCAAACCCTGCTCCTGAACGCCATCCTCCCACCAGCTGAGCCACCTTTGCTCTCCATGGTATCTGGCTCTCTCTTGCTTCAGCATTCTGCACCTGCTATCCTCCTTCTCTGCTGGTCCCTCCACACTCCTCCTAAATCACTCCAATCATCCTCTCACTCCCACCTTAGAAGTAACCCCACTCATTCATTCATTTCGTAAATATTTGCTGAGCAAGCTACTATGTGCCAGACAGCACACAGGCACTTGTGATACCACAGCAAAGCAAGACCTAAGTGGTCTCTGCCCCCATGGTCCCAGTCCAAGTGGCCTTCCTTGACTTTCCAAGTCTGTTAGGTCTCATATGGAACCCTGTCCTCACTCTACATGGTTCTGTCTCTGGTATAGTTGGAGGACTTTTAAACTTGGGTACCAAAGAGGTCAACAGGCTTTTTCTATAAAGGGATAGATTACAGATAATAAATACTTTTGTCTCTGTAGGGCACACAGCCTTGGTCAGAGCTACTCAACTCCACAGTTAGGGAAAGCGGCCACAGACACTACACACACCAAGTGTATTAGACTTTTTTCACAAATGGAGATGGCGAGCCAGACTTGGCTCATTGGGTGTAGTTTGCTGACCCTTGGACTAAAAAGTTAAACTAGTATGTTCTCTTTTATCTTTGTATCCACAGTGTAGACACAGTACTTGGCATAGACATTTGCTAATAAGTAGATCAAGCTTTAAATCCTTTGTCACTATTCCCGAACCATTCCCCACAGCACAGTGTTTTGTTTTTCCCTTGGTATGATAGTTAAAAGTTTAGCTATATGAACAACTAAATTTCATATAATCATTATAGACTTTAGTCATTTTATTTGTGTGTATATAGATGTAGTCGATCATTTGTCCCATACGTACTTAAACCTATCTTAAACTTTTCTTGAGCAGGTGAAATATTAGAGGAAAAACACCTCAAGTCAATGAATGAAACACGGGGCATGAGGTAAAGTTTCAGTGAGCTGTCAGTGGGGACATATATAACACAGATAAGGTATTGTCCCTGGGGGGCTTATAATGCAGAAAGGAGATAAGAAGATGAGCAAATAATTTCAATTCAAAGTAGAAAGTGCTGTGTCCTTTGAGGGAGGGATCAGCCAAATACTCTGGGACTTTGATAAGGAAGTGAAACTTGTCTTTAGCCAAAGAGATCAAAGAAGGCTCTGAGAGAGAAACATTTAAGCTGGACATGGTACGGTAGGTATTTGGGACACTGATAAGTCACTAAATGGTCTTTGAGACCGAGAAAAGAACAGGCACACCCACAAGTTACTAGAAAGCAAGTTTTCATGAACCTACATCCAGGGACTGGCTGATAAAAGAACAGCCAAATCCCTTCAAGAAGGTGCCAAGTCCATTCTGGTCTGGAATGCATTGATAATTGGGACATTTTGCTCAGAGACTACAAATTGACATTCTGTCGTCATCCCTCTTGGAATAGAAACCCTGATCCTTTCAAGTAATTAGCACCAATTCAGAACATGTGTGCAAAAATAAATCACAAGTGTCCAAAAACAGATATGTTAAGTTCAATGGTTAGGAAGCAAACGTTCTTATTAGCTCCACCTACACCAACAAAATCAGAAGCAATTAGCATTTAAAAGTAGAAGAGACAAGGAGAGTTCACAGTTCCCACTGGAAAATTATTATTTATATAAACGTCCACAATGACCTCAATGCATCCTTCCTGACCTCAGTCATGTTATTTCAATGGCTAAAGGATCTGATTTCTTTTAGGAGGTTAAGGAGGGAGAACCATGGATTCTGTGCATATTATCCCAGTTAAAACTGACAGGTGTGTGGCCTCTAGCACACAGACAGCTCGGACTCCATCTCACTGGAGTGAGTCTGGGCCTCAAGCGACCCTCAGTGTAGATGACAAGAGGATCTGCTTTGTCTCAGGATGCTCAGAAGATCTGTGCCTAGAAGCCCATTGCATGAAGCAGTGTCGACCTTTGCCCACGGGACACCTGCCTGTTGGAGAAAGCCTCAGTGGTACATACTGAAAAAGGGCGGCAGCTCCGAAGAACCCAGGAGTGCACATGTAGCAGTGGCCTGTCACACGCTCTCTAGGATATGTCAAGGATGGAGTCTTATCATTGGCATTTGTGGTCAGACTGCAGAGGCAAACGGAGACCTGACGAACTCAGGTGTGATAAGAGCACCAGCCGCTGGCTCCACAGGACTCTGAGTCGAGGTTGTGTCACTAACTTGCACTGTCAACTTTGCCAAACCATTTGCTCTTTCTCGGCCTCATTTCCCCCATCCTTAAAATGAGGGGCTGAACAGGGTTATCTTCTTGCTTTATTCCATGTGGGTTTTTTGCCCTTTGAAAACTCGAGTCTTTTTCTGCTTCGTTTTATCCCCTTGCTTGGGAAGATGTGGTGAATGCCGGGCTGGGAAGTAAGGCGTAGGACTCAAATATTTTTCTATTCTTCATAAAACGTGTGAAAATATACCCCATACTTCTTTCCCCCAAAAGGTTGTGGCTTTAGGAACATAGGACCGACATGAAGGACACAGAAAGTCCACTTGGCAGGGCCATGGAACAGCCCAGCAGTTGGCATCAACCTGCAAAACAAACATCACATTTAAAGTTGATTGGACCTTGGAATCATTGAGGGCTGAAGGAGAAGAGATTCACTCAAAGTGACAAGTTAAAGACAACTGTGAGTCAATCTGTTGGTTCCAAATCCTCTTTCCAGCTTGTCTTCCTTCCTCTGGCTTCCATGTATCTAACCACAGTCAGGGCTTAGAGGTTGATGACATGTGCCCGCTTGAAATAAAATGTTGGTAGATTCTTACATGGGTGGGGAGTGAATTAAATCTTTGACCACTTGTTTTTAATTAGGGTGTCATTGAGTTTTTCATACTTTCCCCATAATTTTTCATTTTTCTCCAGTTCTCTCAACCACCATGCATACACACAAATGTTTTTTCTTTTTTTGGCAAAAATTAAATGCTGAACTCTCTCCTTCTTGTATATCTTCCCATTTGCCAGTCAGTCTCTAGTTCAACACTTTGTCCATACTTTCCTTGAGCTTTTCTAATATTCCTGTGTATGGATCCATTGCCTCTGTTAAGTCATAAGCTCTTTGAGAACTGGGAACATCTTTGTATCACTGTTTACAAGGCCAGAAATGCTGCCCACTTCTTGATCAAATGAATTCATGGAAGAAGGAGGTACTTCATTGATATCCAGATTGTGCCCTTGAAGCCCCTCAGAGTAATGATAAGCTTAGCAGTGGCCTCTGTTTCTTCTTTATGAGGAATCAGAAAAGGTCAGAAAATGGGCATATCTGGCTTGGCATCATTGGATTTCCTACTTTATGTCTCTGAGTACTCATAGGTGGCCAAGGCACACAGAGGGACCCTGCCCAGGCTTAGGAGATGGGGGAGAAGAGCAAGAAGCCAACTCTTAAACTTCTGGTTGTCAGACTCAGGATGAGTCTCATCCTGAGACTCATTCCAGAGTCAACACCCCACCCCATCCCCCACTGACTTTGGTCAGGAACCTAGGTCTGTTCTCTTAAGCATTTGTCAACCTGGCCATCAGGAGGGGATCCTGGCAACAGACAGACCACAAGGGTGCTACCTGAAACAATTTTGGATCAAGTGACATTTTCACTCAGAAACTAGGAGGAGGATAAGAAGGGGGAGATAATATAAAAACCTACGGGACTTCTGTCCAACAGTTTACCAGCAAGAGAGCAAAGGAGAGGTTTCTCAAGTAGTAGTTCAAGATGAGATGGCAGGAGGATGGGGGAGTGGAGGAGGACCTTGTGGACAGGAGGTGGAGGAAGATTCTAGACTGAGGGCAGAGGAATGAGAGAAAGAGATAAGAAAAACTGAGAACAAATAAACATGGGAAAGAAGGGAATGAAGGAGGGAAGGAAGGATGGTGGAGAGGGAAGAAAGGGAAGAAGGAGGGAAAGAAGCAGGAAGGGAAGGAAGGAAGGAAAGGTAGGAAGGAGTATTAAATGCTAAAAAGAGACAGGCAGAGACATCCAGAGAGAAAATCAGAGCTAAGTTGGGAATGAGAGAAAACTCTGAGGAGAAAGAAGAGGGATGCAATGAAGAGGTGTGGGTACCCACACAAAACAGGGACAACTAAACATCTACCTGACCTGCTCAGCTCAGAAAAATTTCATCTGTGAGTCTGGCACAAGAAAGACCTGGGACAGAGAGGAAAATGTTCTGATCCTGCCCAGGGCCTGTCAGAGGACAGAAACAGATCAGTTAACCTGGGTGGGGCTCTCCTGTGTCAGTCCTGGCACTGCCAGTACTCAGCACTGGACCAGGCCAGGCCAAGGACTCTCACATGATCATTAAACTAGTAACAGGCCATCAGCTACAGGGCAGAATCAGCCTTTACAGTGAAAAAAACTCCTCCCAGGCTGACATCCCCTCTGCTGGCCCAGTTACCACCCCTTAGCCAGGCCTAGACCCAGACCCAGTCACCCTCCCCCACCTTGGCTTGGGGATACCGATCACTGGGAATCTGAACAGGCTTCGAGGACCCTCCAGGGGCCAGCACCGCCTGAAATGTCCAGTTGATGGAGTGATATTATTTGCCGATGGAGCAGGAGGTGTCCAGACCAGAATGTTCCTGTAGATCTTGGATCCCTGGGTGCTCATCATAGGGAGAAAGATCTCAGAGCCAGGAAGGACTTTGAAATCACAGATAGACAAAGTCAGATTCTTTCATTTGCACATTCGTTATTTTTCCAACAAGTTTTGAGCATCTACCATGGAAGGAGCCCTGTGCTGGAGGCCAAAGAGATAAGTAAACACACCCTCAGGGATGAGAACAATGATGACTGCTTCCTTTACTCAACAAAACAGAAGGAAGGTACACATGGAGTGCTTCCCTGGTGGCGCAGGCAGTAAAGAATCCACCTGCAATGCGGGAGACCCAGGTTCAATCCCTGGGTTGGGCAGACCCTCTGGAGAAAAGAATGGCTACCCACTCCAGTATTCTTGCCTGGAGAATCCCATGGACAGAGGAGCTTTGTGAGCTATAGTCGCAAAGAGTCAGGCATGACTGAACGACTAACACTTTCACTTTCTTGCACAGAGTGTGTTGGGAGCAAAAAGTGACTGATTCTGTTTCCAGGACAACCAAGGTTTCTAGGAAGGGCATATCGGAGCACAGCCATAAAGGTTAAGTAGGGCACAGAGGGTAAAGAATCCCTTGGCCAATGCAGGAGATGTAGAAGACGTGGGTTCAATCCCTGGTTCAGGAAGATCCCCTGGGGGAGGAAATGGCAACCCACTCCAGTATTCTTGCCTGGAAAATCCCAAGGACAGAGGAACCTGGTGGGCTACAGTTTATGGGGAAGCAAAGAGTCAGACACGACTGAGTGACTAAGCATGCATGCATGCATGCTGGCACTAGTAGTAGTAGGGTCCTCCAGGCAGAGAAAGTGGAGGAACTCTAGACCAAGAGAAGCACAGGTAGAAGCTGGAAGGTGTGGAAGGGCAGGTGGCTCAGCTGGGGGTTGAACGGAATGAACCTCTTTAGTAGACACATGGGCCTGGCAGGAGATAAAGGTGGGATGGAGGTGGGTCCAGATAAGGAGAGGCAAACATAAAGGCACAGACACACCCCAGGTTTTAGTCAGGAGGGAGCTTAGGGATGATGGAAGTCATCTTTGTCCTTGTTACACATATTTCTAATTTTAACATGAGTGAAATAGGCTTCACTGAAGAATATCCAGGGCTGGACACAGAGGAGGGAAGCATGATAGTAACTCAAATAATTTCAAACTAGGGAATTCCCTGGTGGTCCAATGGTTCAGACTCTGTGTTTCCACTGTAGGGGGCATGGGTTCTATCCCTGATTGGGGAACTAGGATCCTGCAAGCTGTGTGGTGTGGCCAAAAACTAAAATAAAATAATTTCAAACTGAATATGTGATTCCTGTCTTCTGAAGTTGTGGACTTGTAGGCTATCTTCACTAAATGCTTTGAACCCCTAGCTTTCTGCCTTCTCAGGGGCTTTTCTCTGCCTTCTTTCCCACCTCAAGTCCTCACCTAGCCCTTCAGACTGCCCCCACCCCCAGCACAGAAACTTCTCGCTATTGGGTCTCCTTTAGGTAACAGTAAGTAATCAGAGAACAAAAAAGCCTCCTGTTTGCCCAGATCCTCCTTCCGTATAGGCAGGTGTTAGTTTGTATTTGAAAAGTTCTAAAAGCCCCCAAAAGTAAAAATTATCCTATGCTGTTCTTTTAAAAATTTATATAACAAACTTTAAGTTTCCTCCTTCAGTCTGTTAGCATTTATCAGTCAAGATATCTTCCAGAGTTAAAGCAAATATATCTCCCTCTACATACACACACACACACACACACACACACACACACACATATATATATACATATACACTCACACACGTATTTATAGAAAAGAAATTATGCCTCACATATTGATCTGCTTTTTAGTTTAAAAATATGTTGTGAAAAAATCTCCACCTCCATACCTCACAAGCAGTCTAGTCCTTAGACTAGATAGACCAAAAGTTTTCAACTATTTTCCTGTTAATAGACATAGATGATGCTTTAACATGTTTGCTTTTACAAATAACGCTACCTCAGGCATCCTTGCATGTGAATCCTGATGTGCCCTTGCTATGATCTCTAGAGGATGGATTCCTGGAGGTTAGGTTGTTAAATCAAAGACAATGCACATTTAAAACCTTACTAGGAATTACCTCATTCCCTTTGAAAAGAGTTGTACTATTAATGGTTTCCACTCCTACAGACAGTTGAATGGGGCGGCTTCTTTCACACTGGCTCTCCAGTACTAGAACCGCCTCCTCCTTTGCCAGATGAGGAAATGGCTTAGAGAGAATTAGCAGTTCTAATAACACACACCTAGGTACTGGCAATGCTGGCCCCGAGATGTCTGATCTGTTGTCACTGTACAATAATATAATGCACAGAGTATTAAGGAGAAAGCCTGGTGCAGTGTAAATGCTCAATAAATGCTGGCCATAGCTATGATTAAAGCATACTGCCACAATAGGGACCCTTCAGAAGCTTTAGCAGCTGGCTCGGCCTGGGCTTCCCTGGTGGCTCAGGTGGTAAAGAATCCGCCTGCAATGCAGGAGATGTGAGTTGAATCCCTGGGTTGGGAAGATCCCTAGAGGAGGAAAAGGTAACCCACTTTGGTATTCTTTTTTGTTTTTTAATTGAAGGATAATTGCTTTACAAAATGTTGCTGTTTTCTAACAAACCTCAACATGAATCAACCATAGGTATATATATATATATATATATATATATCCCCTCCCTTTTGAACCTCCCTCCTATCTCCCTCCCCATCCCACCCCTCTAGGTTGACACAGAGCCCCTGTCTGAGTTTCCTGAGCCGTACAGCAAATTCCCATTGGCTGTCTATTTTACATGTGGTAATGTTAGTTTCCATGTTACTCTTTCAGTACATCTCACCCTCTTCCCCTCTCCCCATGTCCATAAGTCTGTTCTCTATATCTGTTTCTCCATTGCTGCCCTGTAAATAAGTTCTTCAGTACCATTTTTCTAGATTCCGTATATATGCGTTAGAATATGATATTCATCTTTCTCTTTCTGACTTACTTCACTCTGTATAATAGGCTCTAGGTTCATCCACCTCATTAGAACTGACTCAAATGTGTTTCTTTTAATGGCTGAGTAATAATCCGTTGTGTATATGTACCACAACTTCTTTATCCATTCATCTGTCAACGGACATCTAGGTTGCTTCCGTGTTCTAACTATTGTAAATAGAGCTGCAATGAACAATGGGATACATGTGTCTTTTTTGATTTTGGTTTTCTCAGGGTATTTGCCTAGGAGTGGGATTGCTGCGTGATATAGTGGTTTTAGTCCTAGTTTTTTCAGGAATCTCCAGACCATCTTCCATAATCGCTGTATCAATTTACACCAACAGTGCAAGAGCATTCCTTTTTCCCCCTCCATCTCCAGCATTTATTGTTTGTAGGCTTTTTGATGAGGCCTGTTCTGACTGATGTGTATTCTTGCCTGGGAAATTCCATGGAGAGAGGAGCCTGGCAGGCTACAGTCTATTGAGTTACAGAAGAGTCGACATGACTGAGCGGCCAAACAACACCAACAGTCTGGAAGTTGAGTTGGAGAGGAGACAGGACAGAAGCATGGAGGCTCAGGTGGCTCCTCCCAGACTGGGTGGAATGCCCTTCTCTTGTTCTCCTTGCACTTCTTCACAACACCCCATTTAATTAATTGATTCATCGTCCCCCACAGTACTGTTCTAGGAGGACCAGCAAGTGAGAAGATGTGTTCTCTAACCTCAGAGACTAATGGCCTATGGGCTAGGATGCTGTCATTATCCTCAAATACCCCAAAGAAATTTGGAGTGATAAGCTTCTGAATTTGAGATTCTCTCACTCTATTAGTTGTTCAATGCTGAAAGCTACCTAAGAGAATGTGCTTTTGCATCATAAATTATTGTGTGATTTTTTTGTGTTTGAGTTTCCTCTCCTCAATTGGGATGTAAACTCTTCAAAGGAGGAATTGTATCTTGAACTTATTATCTTCTCTTCCACCTCGACAGCTAGTGTGCTGAGGAGCAGACAGGAAGCGCTAAAGCGGGGACAGTAAGGAACCTGGTTTTGGGTTTTGGAAAAGGGGTAGGAAACTGGTTAAGGGAACTAGTCCCTCTGTTTTAGAGTCATGCTGCATAAATGTTGATCGACTAAATTGCCAAGTGGCTGTCTATCCAAAACTCAACTTCATCTTTGCAAAGTAGTGAACATACTTTCAGAACTACCCTCAGAATGATGCTAGCCAGTCTTCTGCACACATTCACCAAGGCATGTCCCATATTTTTTAGTTGCAAGTTGTGCATTTGGGTCGGTCAGAGAGGAATGTCTGGGGAAACAGGATTGTAGAAGGTAACAGCCACTGGAAGAATTTGGCCCCAAAGCCGAGGACTCCTCAATCAATATGCATGACTTTCAGAATTCCTATTTTAATCAGTGAAACGGAAATGAAATTCCAAAGTAGCTTTTAGTTTAAAAAAAAAAAAACAAATTACAAGTGGTATATGATATTCATGCATACCATTTCCTCTGAGATTCTTTTTAAGAATTGAAGAAAATAACCATATAACATACTGGAAAGAACACTAGCCTAGGCATCCAGAGATTTAATTTCATGCCCTAAATTTATCACCTAGTAGCTCTGTGATCAAAAGCAGTCAGTTCCCTCATCTTACCTCATTTCACTCATATATAGAATGAGTGGGTTGATGACACGTAAGCTCCCCTTCAGCCACAATAATAAATGAGTCCCTAATTCCCTGATTAGCATTAAAGATCAGTCCATCCATCCATCCATTCTTTC
The DNA here is from genome assembly GCF_019320065.1 of Cervus canadensis. Lineage (NCBI taxonomy): Eukaryota > Metazoa > Chordata > Mammalia > Artiodactyla > Cervidae > Cervus > Cervus canadensis. Next base: position 55,422,910 of record NC_057392.1, on the reverse strand, counting down.
CACAAATATTTGTTGAATTCCAACTTGTGCTATGTCCATATGATTTGAGTCCTTGATAGGTTGATGGCAATCATCACCCTTCCAAGCACTCACATTCAACATCTTGAATAAATTCTGACCCCTTCTCCTCTCTCACCCTGTTCACCTTCAACCAGTCCCTGAAGTTTGTTCTTTCTCAGTGTCTATCTCCAGCCCATGTTATCCTTTCCCTGTCTGCTTTACTCTTTTTCTTTCTGCCTCACTAGCTCTCACTTGAATTGTTGCAAAAACTTTCTAAGTGGTCTCCTAGCCTTAATACCCTTCCTTCTCAATTCACTTCCATGCTCTGCCCAGAGTTATCTCCAATCTTTGATTTTAACAAGTATTTTATGAAGATTTGTTGTGTATAGTTGCTGTGCCTGAAAGCTTCAGGAGCTCACAATCCAGAAAGGCAGAGAAAATTAAAGTATTAAGTACAACCTGATGTGGAACTGTGATGGTGGAGGATCTAACATTGCTCATGTTGTATTTCTTCATCTCCTCTCACAAAACCTTCCTCTTTAGTTGTTCCCTTATCCATGCATCTCACAAGCACTTATTTTCATGCCTCTAGCATCTCACTTATCACATCCTTTTACTGTTTATTCTCCATTTGTCTCTCTCCTTGACCAGACTGTGAGCTCCTTGATAGGAATCTAATCAACTTAAGCCAACGTTCCAAGTCAGAAAGCTTCAGTGGCTTCTTTTTGCTCTTGTATGGAAGTCCAAACCTTCATACTGAGTATTTAAAGCCCTTAGGAGGACTTCCCTGGTGGTCCCGTGGTTAAGAATCCACCTTCCTATGCAGAGGACATGGATCCCTAGTTCCGGAGGATTCCCACATGCCTTGGAGCAACTAAGCCTGAGTGCCCTAGAGTCTGTGCTCTGCAATAAGAGAAGCCACCACAATGAGAGGCCCTTGTGCTTCAACGAAAACCTGATAAAGCCATTTTTTTTTTCAAGCCTTTAAGACTTTGGGTTTAACTATGTTTCCAACTAAGTATGTTAATCAGCCCATATCCAATCCCACTTCAATCCCAAACCCTCTTCTTTCCAAGAACTTTTGCAGAGAATCTGATCTACTTGTTTAGAATTAATTTTCACTTGTTCCCAAATATGTCTTATAGCAAATGTCCTAACACACCCATATCTATGTTCTACAGATACTTTGTAAACTTTTTGTCTACTTCTTTTATGATGAGCTCTCATGGGGGAGTGCCCATGTCCCTTGGCTTCTTGGATCCTTCAGAGCACAGAGCCTATCCAGGGCCTGGTTCTTGGTCTGACTCCATGCTGAGCAGTTGCCACCTGCCAGGTGCCCCTGCCACAAGCTCCGTGATATTTTCTCCTTACAGCAGACCAGGAAACTAGGCTCACAAAGAGGCTAAATAATCTGCTCAAGGCAACAGCAGGTACATGATACAATTCAAATTTGAACACAGGTGCCACTTAACAACCGGGCTACACTGCTTGCCTACAAGGGGACACGATGAATGTGAAATAGTTTTGTAGCCACTTGGAGAAGTTGAAGATATACTCAACCAGCATTTCCTGGTCAGCTAGGGAGATTTCTAATGGTTTTTTTTTTTTTTTGAATGAGTTGGCTCCGATTTTGCTCTTGTAGACTAAGTAGGAATTTGACAAAGAAAAAAAGGTAGAAGTGTTCTTGTAAGAGAATAAAATGTAAGCTAAGACCCTGATACAGTGCATAAAGGGTGTTTGGCAGGAGAAGAGCAGAGCTATTTACTGATTCACTTCCCACTCAGACAGTAAGCAGTTGAGGGAAGGAAACGTCTCTGTCTGGCTCAGGGTTGTTTGTCTGTTGCCCACAGCAGAGTCTAATATAGAGCACATGTCGAATAAATACTTCGTATGAATGAATCTACTCAATAAATACTATCTAAGTGATTTTTTTGTGTGTGTTCATGTAATTTTAAACTCACTCTGAACCTAGGAGTGTTGATTGCCTTTATCGAGGCTTTAAAAGCCCAAACCCAAACTTTCAGCCCCTGAAAGTGAAACCTGCAGTCCCTAGAAAGTTTCACTGACCAACCCAGTTTCACTAACTGACTGAGTAAAAAACAAACATTAAACCAACAGAACAAGCTACGAAAAATCAAATAAGAAAAAAAAAAATCTTTCAGTTCCAAGAAACTTAGGTATTTTCAGTAATGTGCCTCCTGCAAGGAAGCCTGAGGGCTTAGATGGTGTCAGTTTCATTTCCAGTAGAGAGTTTTGACCTTCTGTCTCCTTAGGAGAGAGGGAAAGAGTCACCCATCCCCCCACCCCTGCCCAGCAGCTGTGCCAGGGCCTTGAGTCTGGAAACACTGCAGAGAACCAACGCACAGAGAACCGAGGCAAAATCAAAGAAGTTCTTCTCACGTTGCATTAGGTTGCTTCGTGTCTCCTTGTTCTGTGTTAGAATAAGCTATAAGCATGCCTGTGTCAGGGAGCATATTCAGATCACAAGATTTGTTGAATCAGTGAGTCAGAAAATGGCTCAAAGCAGAGCTGGTGAGCAGGGAACTTAGCATGAGAAGTAGAAAATGCATTCAACTCAGGTCAGGAGGACTGGCCTGTTCCTTCTCCAACACATATGAGCTTGTGATCCTGAGCACTCACCTCTTTTCTCTGGGCTCATTTTCCCCTTTCATTTTTGACGTATTTGACAGATCCTCATTATGGTAGGAGGAGAAAAGTCTGTGAAAACAGCTATGGATTTTTTTCTTTTTTTGAAGGAGACATCCATGAAAACTCTCTATGTGCATGGGATCTGGGAATTGGAGGGTTTTTGTTTTACTCTGACTTAGGGCTTCCCAACCCTGGCACAGTTAACATTTGAGGCCAGACAACTGTTTGCTATAGAGGGCTGTTCTTTCCATTGTAGGATGTCTTTCAACATCTCTGATCTCTACCCGCTAGATGCCAGCAGCATCCTCTTCCCTCTCCCCAGTTGTAACAACCCAACCAGACATTGCCATTTGCTCCCTGGGGGCAAAATTGCCCCCAGTTGAGAACCACAGGCCATGAGTTGCATTCCCAACTGAAAATAAAAGATTCCTCAGATTAGTGTAGCTGAGGATGGACTCGGGAGGGTGTGGAAACCAGGCACAGCCTCCCTTCATGCCTAAGGATCTGGAAATGGGGCCTCCCACAGAGCTCAGGAAAGGTAGAAGTGCATGGAGTCTGGAGGCAGGAAACTAGCATTTGAGCTCTACATTATCACTGACTGGCCTTTTGACGTTCCTGTTGCTGACCTTTCTGAGCCTGAGTCCCTGTGAATCCAAGGGAAATGGTACCTCGTCTCCATGCATCTCCCTTCCATTTCCCCAGCCTCCATGCACACCACCAAAACATTGGCAGAAGGACCAAAAGTTATGCATGTGAAAGACACTGTGAGCTAAAATGTCAAGTATGTGTTAACACTCTAAAGGCTCATGTTTGGGGAGAATTCCCTGGTGGTCCAGTGCTTAAGATTCTGCCCATTCAGTGCAAGGGGCATGGGTTCAATCCCTGGTTGGCAAACCAGGATCCAACATGCCAAGCGATGCAGCCCCCCAAAAAGGTTTGATTTTTCTAAGAGAACACAGAGAAGGAACTTTATTACTGAATGATTTTCTTATCAAAAGCGGTAATGGTGCCATTGCAGGTGGCACCACAGCAATATGAGAACAAATAATAGAAAACACCTAGGGAATACTGCCGCAGTACCACTTTCAAGACTAGATTTCCACTGGGCTTGAGTTTGTTAGCATTTGTCCAGTAAAAATGAAAAGCCTCCTCTAAGAAGGTGTCATGGTGTTTATCAGGCAAAAGCAAGGAGGAGCAGATAGTTGTTCACATCCCTGGAAGTAACCTGGTCCTGAGTTGACTCTTCAATGGGGCTCTCAATCTGGAAGAGGCCTCAGGGACTCCTGTCTTTGATGACAGAAAACTTCAGGACTAAGAAAGGCTTCTGATGGCTGCTAGTTCCTCCCAGCGGGAGTCAAGGGGCTCTGGTCACAGTCAGGCCTAGAATGGGTGACCCTTCCAACACTTCAGGCCAAAAGCCAAATCAGGCCAGGCCCAGGGAGACTCTCCAGGAAGCTCAATTAGCTCAGAAACAATCTAGAGTTTCAAAGCAGAAACCTCTCAGGTCCAAGGGACAGGTTCAGGTTAGAAGGGGTAGTGTAACACACACTTGTGAATTCTTTGGTGTATGGACTGCTCTTTCACCTTTGGAGGGTGGTATAGAATAGTGGCCAAGGGAACTTGCTTCTGAGCCACAAGTGTGTATCTGGGCTCTGCCCCTTGTCAGCTGTGTGACCCTGGACCTGCAGTGTGTGCTTTGTAAAGGTTAGCTCTGCTGTTTGATGTGCTACTTGATGCTCATAGCAACCTCTGAGGTCAGTGGTGTGATCATCTTCACTTTGCAGAAGTGGAATCTAAAGTTCAGACAAGCGCGTCCCGACGCAGCACCCCCTCCCTCACAGCACCCCCACATCTCTGAGCCCTCCCCTTCCTCTGAAGTCACTCTTTCCTCTGTCTCTGCTATCTAAATGCCATCTGTCCCCCCAGCCTGTTCACATGCTAGCTCCTCTATGCGTTCTGCCTCCAGGGTTAATCTCAGCTTCCTCCAAGCTCCATAGTATTTTGCTGGTATCTCTGTTACACTAAGACACTCACTTGGGCCATGGTAGGCAAGAAAAAGGATCAAAATAAGGACAGGACACATGGCAGACTGTGATAAAACCTGGAGAGAAAAGCTCAGATGAAGAACTCAGGAGGATCAAAGGAAAAAAGATTTCCTTCCTGAAGCATACCTTCCCGCTTCTCCTATCTGCCAGTCACAATACATCATGGTACCTTTTAAAGTCCTCATCACTTTCTAGTTCCAATGGAAGCTGACTCCATACATGGTCTCTCGCTTTTGCTACGGAGTATCTTAGAGGGCAGAATGGATTCACCTCTGCATCCCTCACAGCACATGGCTCGAGGTTGCAAGCACTTAAAAATGCACACAGTTCTGAACTGAGAAAAGCTTGCTGACTGGGTGATGGTGCTGGGTTGACGGCGGAGATGATAGTGATAAGAAGGAGGTTAACTGAAGCGAAACCCAGCCGTCACGAAGGGTGATGTACGCACCACGTTTCACTATGACTGAGTGAACAACAGGAGATCCACGAATCAGACCTAGAAACACAGCCCACTCATTGGCAAACTGAGAAGAAACTGGAAAATGGAAAAGGCATTTGGGCGGGGACTATCTTATCAGCTTCGTTCTGATCTATAGATTAAGGTAGCCGTGGCCTATGGAAATGTTGCTTCCTCTGATTGTTTAAAAAATATACCTTTCACAATCATTGCAAAAACTCTATTTATTATGATTTTTCTTTGAGGAAGATACAGAAAATATCCAAAGGTAGATATAACAGAAGCAATCTCATCATGACAAATGGGGTACTATTAAATTTCACTATAGTTCCTTTGTTCTACCTGTTTGACTTTATGGAGATGATATTGATTCTGTAGATTACAAAGTATTCTAAGTTTATTTTTAGAATAAATAACACATGCATAACATACACAATTTAAAAGGCACAAAAGGGGGCAAGGGCGGAGACGGTCTCTCTCTTGCTCCTGTTTCTCATCACCCAAATTTCTCCCAAGTCTCCTACATCTCCTTTGAGACGAGTCTGATGCTTATGTGTGCTCAGTCACTAAGTCATGTCTGTCTCTTTGTGACCCCTTAGACTGTAGCCTGCAAGGCTCCTCTGTCCATGGGATTCTCCAGGTAAGAAATCTAGAGTGGGTAGCCATCTCCTGCTCCAGGGGATCTTCCCAACCTAAGGATAGAACCTATGCCTCCTGTGTCTCCTGCATTGTAGGCAGATTCTTTACCCACTGAGCCATTGGGGAAGCCCTGATGCTTATATCTGTCCATTTTTAAAGTTAATCCTTAAAAAGTCCCTTAGTCCTTCAAGGTTCCCAAGAATCAAAAACTATCTATCAGATCAAAGCATGTCACTGATGTAATGTAATCTGTGCTGAGAAAGATGTAATTATACCACCTGGATGCCAGCTACATAGCCAGAATTGCATCCTGCATCTCTTCCTAAAGATCATTCTTAACCCACAAAGACAGTTAGAGGTTCTCAACCGTGATATGCTCCCTTAAAAACAGCTCTCTGCTCCAAAGATTTATCTGAATCTTCACAAAGCTCAGAACTTGAAATCAGAGTCTCTGTGTGTCTGGCTGCAGTGACTAAGACATTAACCCCAGGCCCACGTCCCAGGCCCCTCCTACTCCCGGGCTCAGACCTGGCAGGGCCATCCTCAGGGTGTTCTGCCCTCGTGTGCTTGCTGGGCTGGGAGGTGGAGGAAGAGTGGGTGGGGGAATTCCAGCTCCAATGAAGCGGTTTTTTAAAAGTCATTTCCATAAAATCTAGCTCAAAATAGAGAAAGCCATTCTATACTTACCCAAATTCTGTCCTCTTCAAACTCTCCTTCCTGCCCTAAACACGATGAAGTGGTGGAGGGGCCCAGGATTCTTTCCTGGAGATCCGGTGCCACGTGCTGCCCCATGGGCTTATGTGGTCACAAATCCTCCCACTCCGAGTGTGTGCTGGCCACCACAGCCTTGCAGATTTCCCCCCCTGTAGGTAGTTTTCAGAGTTTTTCAGGAATCGGCTGCGATTTTGAAGTTCCTTTGCCAGTACAGTGAATTTCCCTCCTCGCCTCCGAGGATCCATCTGATAAAGTTGCAGAGGCATCTTGGATTCACAACAACCTTCCCCCCCCACCCCGCCCCGCCCCACCAGCCCCTCTCTGAACAACACATCGTCTGGCAGCAGGAGGCGTTTGATTACATTTGGCTGGAGCGCCCGCATCAACTCCAGTTGTCCTCGAATTGGAACTGATGGGCCTCACGTGCTTCAGCCAACAGTTTGCCTTCACCCACTCCTCTCTCTGAAATGAACCTTCCTCTGGGAAAACAACAAACCTACATGCCATCCTCGGTGAGAGATGAACAGGAGCTGGGTCCCAGCATCACATCCCTGGAGTGACAGGCAAGAGAAGATTCAGAGGGGTTCCTGACAGCAAGCCTAGCCTCAAGGGTATCTGGAGAAACCCTCTGAACTATGGGACACAAATGCTCTCTCTGCAAGACTAGACACTCTGTGTTCCTTTCAACTCACGGGCATCAATTGTCCCTGTGTGCAGGGTAAGGCACCAAGCAACTGTCCCCTTCAGCAAGCCTCCATGACCTCTCTCCTCTTATTCTGACATATTTGCTGAGTGAGTCACTGCAGCAGGCAGAATAATGCCCCCCAAAGATGTCCGTGTCCTAATCCCCAGAACCCATGAATATGTGATATTAAATGGTGAGGGCTAATTAAGGCTGCAGATGGAATTAAGCTTGCTCATCAGCCTACCTTAAAAACTAGGAATATTATCCAGGACTAATCATGTGCCCCCAATGTAATCGCAAAAGTCCTTAAATACGGAAGAGGCAGGCACAAGAGTCAGAAGCAGGGTGGTGGCATGGTGAGAAAGACTTGACCTGCTGTGGCTGCCCTTGAAGACGTAGGAAGGAACCGTGGACCAAGAAAGAAGGTGAGTGGTCTCTTCAATCTGGAAAAGACAAGGAAACAGATTTTCCCCTAGAGCCTCCTTGATTTTAACCCAGTGAGACAGACCTATTCAGACTTCTGACCTCCAGAGCTGTAATATTTGTGCTGTGACAGTAGTCATAGGAAACTAAGACTGTCACCATGGACTTGCCATGTACCCGGCCTGGTACCAGGTGGTGAGCAGAAGGAACTTTCCCCAAGCATGTGATTTCTACTTTGTATCAGTCATCAGGGTCCAATCAGCGAAACTGAAGCCACTCTAAGTGTCTAAAAGCAGGAAATCTAAGGCTAAATAGGTGATAGGAAGAAGCCACAAAGCCAATCCAGCCATTAGTCATAACAGTGGTTGCTACTAGGATTCTACTAGGCTGGGCTAGAGAGGCACATAGAGAGGAGGTCATATACTGAGTCCAGAGGATCACCTGGTAGAAGCTGGACCAAGGTGGGCCAGTCTATGGCAGGGACAGAGCCCTGCTATAGAAGCTTCCTGAGACAGAAAGGGGAGAGAGGTATATATCCAGTTTCACCCTTTCTGCTACCCTCCAATCTCCTGCCAACACCTTCCATTGACTGTTACCAGTTGGAAGGCGGGTAACATGGGAGCCTGGGTACCCAGCCCTTCTGTGGGTCAGAAAAGAGCTGGGAAACAACACCTAATGGATGAAAGAATTTGTTGATGAATGGGGCCCAGACTGGTACACAACTCTTTTCTACTTTGATCGCCTTGAATCTTCAACAGTTTATTGTTTAAAAATCCAAATTCTTCACTGTGGCTTCTAAGACCTGACCTAACCTAGCCCTTCTCTAACTTACTTGCCCTCATCCTATAGAGTTCTCCCTTCACTCACAACACCCCAACCATGCTGACCTTTGTTCCATCCTCAACATCCCAGGCAGGTCCCATCTTGCCACTTTGTACTTGTTTGCTGTAGGCCTCTGCTCCTCCTCTTGTCTCTCCCCTGATTACTTTTTATCCTTGGAGTCTCAGCTCATATAATACCCTCTCCCATCTAAAATAAGTCCCCTCACCCAAAGTCATCATCATATTCCCCTATTTATCTTCTTCAGAGCAGCTATTATAATATTATGTGAAATTATCTTGGTTATATGTATACCTATTTATCATAACCTTCCCCAAACTGTAAGCTCCTTGAGGGTGGGGATCTGTCTTGCTACTTGCTGTGTCCTTGTATCAGCATTGGCTAGGTGTTCACCAAAATCTCTCTCTTCTTCCTGGAAACAAAGTGAGGCTCATGTCATATTGCTTTGTGGTTAGGTGGGACAGAGTTGTAGCTAATGAAACAGGAGTGGAAACAGTCAGTGCTGCTTCCCAGGCCTGGCCCATGAAAACCTCTCATGCACACTCCTGCATGTTTTCCCCTTTCTGCAAGATGATGACAAGGCCCTTTGGGATGGTAGAGGCACAGGATGAAAGGAACCTGGGCTGTCGAATGACTAAGTGAAGAAGGGTTGCCCCAGCAACCTACATACCCATCCGGGACTGCTATGTGTATAAGAAATAAATGTGTTTTGTATTGAGTCATTACCTTAGTCTATCCTAACCAAAACAACTCCCACTGCCAAGAATTCCCAGAGCTTTGTCCATAATTGGCTCTCAATAGCTACTGAATGACTGACTGCTAAACTCTCAGTAATTATATGTTCAGCGATGGAGTATCTTTTCCTTACAATCATGCCTTACCTGCCAGACTCCCTGTATATTCATCTCTGGACTCTTGATGGCTTCCATGGAGCCTCAGTCTTCATAGATGCTTGATGGGCCTGTGTTGCATTGGGTTTCTAGGCAGCGCGAGGGAGACAGTGACAAGGCAGGGTCTGTCTTGACCTTGTAAGTTTAAGAAGGTGTTCTGTGTTGCTATAACTACCAATGTTTGTGTAGTTCTTTAGAGTTATCAAAAGTTTACTCACTTGATCCTTCCAATTACTCTGAAAGGAAATGGCTATTACGACCCCCACTTTACAGATGATGAATCCGAGCTCATAGAGCTTAATTATCTCATTCGAGATCTTGCTTTTTCAAGGAATGAAGTTGGTGTTAATTCATTGTTCAAAATCATTTATGGAGTACCTAAAAATATGCTAGGGGATTTCCCAGGTGGCTCAGTGGTGAAGAATCTGCCTCCCAAGCAGGAGACATGGGTTTGATCCCTGGGTCAGGAAAATCCCCTGGAGAAGGAAATAGCAACCCACTCTAGTATTCTTTCCTGGGAAATCTCATGGACAGAGGATCTTGGCGGGCTGCAGTCCTCAGGGTCTCCAAGGAGCAGGACACAACTTAGTGACTAAACAACAACCATAATACAATGTGGTAGGCACTGGTTAAAGCTCCTGTGCCTAGTGGGGGTGTACGAAACATGGGAACCCGAAGTTCTAAAGAAGTTGGAATAACCTCCCAGAAAATAAGAGAGGCCCCAATTCCAGCCCAGAACTAAGAGCTTTGCTTGTGTCTTGCAGCTTATGTGTTTAGCTGCGACGCTGCCACAGCTGTGTGCCTTAGTATAAGTTTCTGGGTGGTCTCTCAGACCTGCCTGGAGGCCACAGCGCGGCTGGAACCCCTCAGCGCCTCTCCCACTTGCCCAGGCTAACGGCCCTGGCAGTCTGAGCCTGCCCTTTTCCATACATTCTTTCTTCCTTCCTGTGCCAAGATTGCAGCAGACAGTTGAGAGTGGGTTCCAGGCCATTTAGCTCAGTCAGAAATTTGGGTGAAAGTCTCCCACCCACCCCAGGCCTCAGATAACCCATCAGGGTGTGACAACCTGCAAGAATGAGGAGGAAGGAACACCGTGGAGACTTTCGGGCCCGGGATTGGAGCAAAAGTTTCGGCAGCTACTGCCCTTCTCCACCCTCTCCTGGCTGTACAAAGTGTATCAGCAATGGGTCGGCTGGAAAGCTGAGGACAAAAAGGCCAAAAGGATGTATTAATAACTTGTCTAAACAGAGATATCAAAAGCCCTGAAGGGTCACCTGTAGGCTGGGTTATCTGCCAATGCAGAGGAGGCAAATGCTGGCGATGGAGGGGCCTGTGAAGAGGAAGAGGCGAGTGAGGTGGCCCGTCTCCGCCAGGGCCCAGCCTTTCCCAGCCCGACGACACCCGTGTCTGCTTGGGTGCCTCGGCCTGTAAATAAATCCCGGCTGCTCTTACAGTGCGGGATGTCCCACATACCGTACTTCTGAGGTGGGGTGAAATACAAATAGGCCTTTTCATAATAGCTTTACACCTGGAGCAGCAGAGGACGGGTTTATTGCCTTGGTAAACAAAAGTTTGAATTCAAAGCAGAGTACAAACTTTGCCCAAGGCACTTCTGACAGTGCACCTTGTATTTGCAATGTGAACTCTCTCTCTCTCTATATATATATGTATATGATGTGAAGCAATGGAAGGCTGGCCTTTCTCTTTCTCTCTCTCATCTGATTTCCAGGGTTTAAAAGTTCATGTGTTTGTGCATGTCTGTGTTGGGGGGTACAGAGAGGAAATTTGCTCTGGTTCTGATTTTTTGAGCATTTTGAAATCATGCTGTTTGGTGTGGAAAAAAAAAACAAAAAAAAAACCCTCTGAGCCAATTTATATTGTTTTCCAGGGAGAGTGTACTTCTTGCTGCTTTCAGGGTGACAATTAGGATTTGAGGGTGGGAGACAGGGTAAACCAGTTTGGGGAACACAAACAGGAATCAGGATTTGCCTTGAACTTAAATGAAATATTAAAAACATAATAAATATTTATTCAGTGCCTATTATGTGACAGGCATAGAATGATGAATTTTAATAAACATTATTATATCTTCACAACTACATGAAAAAGGAATTGTTGATGAAAATAGCCATTTTATAGATGAGGAAACTAAGGCTAACTTTGCTAAAGAAATTCAAGCCACAGTTTTATAAATACAACTTCAGAGTTCTCTGAACTATCCTCCAACTTCTATGTGGGGTCACAGACTTGGCTGTGTTCTGCCACTTGGTCTGTATCCACTATTTTTTTTTTCTCATTCTCTGCTGTACTTGGGGAAATGACTCTTCTCCATTCTTTGATGCATTTCTGCTTAGAGAGTTTCCCTACTATTTAGCAGTCACCTAGCCATCTGAGTTGCTCTCTCACCAACTAGCATTTCCATGCATTCAAGTGCAAAGGATTTGAAATATGTGGATTACTCAAAATACTCATAAGCTTAAATGCAAAGGTAGGGTTTCTCCAAAAAAGACAGACAGACGCTAATAAACACATGAAAAGATGCTCATGCTCACCCTTTTTTAGAGAAATACAAATCAAAAGGACAATGAGGTATCACCTCACACCAGTCAAAATGGCCATCATCGAAAAATCTACAAATGATAAATGCTAGAGAGGGTGTGGAGAAAAGGCAACCCTCTTGCATTGTTGGTGGAAATGTAAATTGATATAGACACTATGGAGAAGAGTGTGGAGATTCCTTAAAAAAAAAAAAAAAAAAACTAGGAAACTAGGAATAAAACTATATGACCCAACAATCCCACTACTGGGCGTATACCCTAAGGAAAACATAATTGAAAGAGGCACACATACCCCACTGTTCACTGCAGCACTGTTTACAATAGTTAGGACATGGAAGCAACCTAGATGTCCATCAACAGATGAATGAATAAAGAAGGTGTGGTACATACACACAATGGAATATTACTCAGCTATAAAAAAGGAGCATGTTCGAGTCAATTCTGATGAGGTGGATGACCCTAGATCCTATTTTATACAGAGTGAAGTAAATCAAAAAGAGAAAAACAAATATTGTATATGAATACTTGCAGAAAGAATGAAGAGACAGAGCCAAAGCAAAAACAACACCCAGTTGTGGACGGGACTGGTGATGGAAGCAAGGTCCGATGCTGTAAAGAGCAACATTGCATAGGAACCAGGAATGTTAGGTCCATGAACCAAGGCAAATTGGAAGTGGTCAAACAGGAGATGGCAAGAGTGAACGTTGACATTTTAGGAATCAGCAAACTAAAATGGACTGGAGTGGGTGAATTTAACTCAGATGACCATTATACCTACTACTGTGGGCAAGAATCCCTCAGAAAAAATGGAGTAGCCATCATAATCAACCAAAGAGTCCAAAATGCTGTATTTGGATACAATCTCAAAAATGACAGAATGATCTCTGTTTGTTTCCAAGGCAAACCATTCAGTATCATGGTAATCCAAGCCTATGCCCCAAGCAGTAATGCTGAAGAAGCTGAAGTTGAATGGTTCTATGAAGACCTACAAGACACCTCTAGAACACCCCCAAAAGATGTTCTTTTCATTATAGGGGACTGGAATGCACAAGTAGGAAGTCAAGAAACACCTGGAGTAACAGGCAAATTTGGCCTTGGAGTACGGAATGAAGCAGGGCAAAGGCTAACAGAGTTTTGCCAAGAGAACACACTGGTCATAGCAAACACCCTCTTCCAACATCACAAGAGAAGACTCTACACATGGACATCACCAGATGGTCAATACCGAAATCAGATTGATTATATTCTTTGCAGCCAAAGATGGAGAAGCTGTATACAGTCAGCAAAAACAAGACCAGGAGCTGAATGTAGCTCTGATCATGAACTCCTTATTGTGAAATTCAGACTTAAATTGAAGAGTGTAGGGAAAACCACTAGACTATTCAGGTATGACCTAAATCAAATCCCTTATGATTATACAGTGGAAGTGAGAAATAGATTTAAGGGACTAGATCTGCTAGACAGAGTGCCTGATGAACTATGGACGGAGGTTCATGACATTGTATAGGAGGCAGGGATCAAGACCATCCCCAAGAAAAAGAAGTGCAAACAAGCAAAATGGTTGCCTGAGGAGGCCTCACGCATAGCTGTGAAAAGAAGAGAAGTGAAAAGGAAAGGAGAAAAAGAAAGATATACCCATTTGAATGCAGAGTTCCAAAGAATAGCAAGGAGAGATAAGAAAACCATCCTCAGTGATCAGTGCAAAGAAATAGAGGAAAACAATAGAATGGGAAAGACTAGAGATCTCTTCAAGAAAATTAGAGATACCAAGAGAATATTTCATGCAAAGATGGGCTCAATAAAGGACAGAAATGGTATGGACCTAACAGAAGCAGAAGATACTAAGAGGAAGTGGCAAGAATACAGAGAAGAACTGTACAAAAAAGATCTTCATGACCCAGATAATCACGATGGTGTGATCACTCACCTAGAGCCAGACATCCTGGAATGTAAAGTCAAGTGGGCCTTAGGAAACATCACTATGAAAAGGAGGTGATGGGATATCAGCTGAGCTATTTTGAATCCTAAAAGATGGTGCTGTGAAAGTGCCGCACTCAATGTGTCAGCAAATCTGGAGAACTCAGCAGTGGCCACAGGACTGGAAAAGGTCAGTTTTCATTCCAATCCCAAAGAAAGGCAATGCCAAAGAATGCTCAAGCTACTACACAATTGCACTCATCTCACATTCTAGTAGACTAATGCTCAAAATTCTCCAAGCCAGGCTTCAACAAGACGTGAACTATGAACTTCCAGATGTTCAAGCTGGTTTTAGAAAAGGCAGAGGAACCAGAGATCAAATTACCAACATCTGCTGGATCATCAAAAAACCAAGAGAGTTCCAGCAAAACATCTATTTCTGCTTTATTGACTATGCCAAAGCCTTTGACTATGTGGATCACAATAAACTGTGGAAAATTCTAGAAGAGATGGGAATACGGAACCACCTGACCTGCCTCTCGAGAAATCTGTATGCAGGTCAAGAAGCAGCAGATAGAACTGCACATGGAACAACAGACTGGTTCCAAACAGGAAAAGAAGCACATCAAGGCTGTATATTGTCACCCTACTTATTTAACTTACATGCAGAGTACATCATGAGAAACACTGGGCTGGATGAAGCATAAGCTGGAATCAAGATTGCCGGGAGAAATATCAATAACCTCAGATATGCAGATGACACCACCCTTATGGCAGAAAGTGAAGAAGAACTAAAGAGTCTCTTGATGCAAGTGAAAGAGGAGAGTGAAAAAGTAGGCTTAAAGCTCAACATTCAGAAAATTAAGATCATGGCATCCAGTCACATCACTTCATGGCAAGTAGATGGGGAAGCAGTGGAAACAGTGACAGACTTTAGTTTTTGGGGCTCCAAAATCACTGCAGATGGTGATTGCAGCCATGAAATTAAAAGACACTTGCTCCTTGGAAGAAAAGTCATGACAAACCTAGACAGCCTATTAAAAAGCAGAGGCATTACTTTGCCAACAAAGGTCCATCTAGTCAAGGCTATGGTTTTTCTAGTGGTCATGTATGGATGTGAGAGCTGGGCTATAAAGAAAGCTGAGCACTGAAGAATTGATGCTTTTGAACCGTGGTGTTGGAAAAGACTCTTGAGAATCCCTTGGACTGCAAGGAGATCCAACCAGTTCATCCTAAAGGAAATCAGTCCTGAATATTCATTGGAAGGACTGATGTTGAAGTTGAAACTCTAACACTTTGGCCACCTGATGCGAAGAGCTGACTCATTTGAAAAGACGCTGATGCTGGGAAAGTTTGAGGGTGGGAGAAGAAGGGGATGAAAGAGGATGAGATGGTTGGATGGCGTCACTGACTCAATGGACATGAGTTTGAGTAAACTGTGGGCATTGGTGATGGGCAGGGAGGCCTGGTGTGGTGCAGTCCATGGGGTGCCAAAGAGTCAGACACGACTGAACGACTGAAGTGAACTGAACTGAAGGAATGTAGAAAGACGGTACTAATGACCCTATTTGCAGAGTATTAAGGGAGATGCAGACATAGAAAACAGACTTGTGGACACAGTGGGGGAAGGAGAGAGTGGGATGAACAGAGAGACTAGCATTGAAACATATGCATCACCATATGTGAAATAGATAACCAGTGGGAATTTGCTATATGATGCAGGAAGCTCAAATCCAGTGCTCTGTGACAACCTAGAGGGGTAGGATGAGGTGGGAGGGAGGCTTATGAGGGAGGGGGCATATGTGTACCTATGACTGATTCATGTTGATGTGTGGCAGAAACCAACACAATATTGTAAAGCAATTATCCTCCAATTAAAAATAAATACGTTAAATATAAAAGAAAACAAAGGCAGGGACAGTGGAGCGCATATTAGGTTTGGCTGGCTCCACAAATGCCTCTGCAGCCCCCATTCCCAGCTTGAATAAATCAGATAAGCTTCCACAAAAGCATCTGAATTTGGGAGGTTTTTTCCAAAACAAATCTTTCAACCTGAAGAACTTTGCCCATTGCTGTTGGTGCGTTCACTTGTCAGTTGTTCAGTGGGGGCTTGCCTGCTGTATAGCTCAAGCTGGTGAAATTTTAACTCTTCATCCACAGATTAATTCCCAGGTCTCTAAAATGAGAGTGAACTCATTAGGCTTATTTTTTTAAAAGTTTCTATGAATGTGTCAAATTGTGCCTGTCTTCCAGATGAAGGATTCCTTGTGCGAACATATTAAACTGAGGCTAGAGAGAGGTGATGTCATTAAGGCAGTGTCAACTCAGCAGTTTCAGGGTACCAGAGCTGTGACAGCTTGTGTCTTTACCTTTTGAAGGGAAAGCTGAGTCCCCCTCCTCCATCTCTGAACTTTTTCTCCCCTCCTATCTTTACCCTCTACCATTAATGCATCTTTAATTGCAACTCATTGAAGAATGCTTTTGGCTTTAGTTATTGCAAGCTTTTAAGAAATTATTGGGACACAAATACTCATTGTAATGAAACAGATATGAGTTGCAAATGGATTTAAGAGAATCCCTGTGCTGGGAACCTTGAGGGAAAAGAGATGTAGGGGGAAAAGAAAAAGGGGGTCTCTGGGCTGTGAGACAAAGATTGGTCAAGGATGCTAGCTTTGGGGACTCTGCTCTAAAAACTCAGATAAGCAAAATAGTGGAATGTTAGCCCTTAAATAAACTTCAAAGAGATTTAACCCAAGCTCTTTCTCATACAGAGGAGGAAACCAAGGCTCAGAGTGGAACATACAAGACCAAGGCTAACATAGCCAGCCAGTGACAGACCTCCCCAAAACCCTGGTCAGGGCTCATAGCTCTCCCCTATGCTATCTTTCATCCTGGAGAAAGTGAAATTGAATAAAGACAAAAACCTTGTCTTAAATCCTAACCTGGACCCACTTAGTCTAGCTTTTCACTACTGTTTATCAATATAGATTCATAGATTGAGTCCATGGAAAGTGTTTACCCTGAGAAAGAAGACAGATGAGAACCATGGAATACTTCTTTAACAGCGAATGGAAATCTTCAAGTTTAAGAGAACTTGGTGTTTTCTTACCTGGTTATGATTATAGACCAGATAAGCAATGCTTTAAATACCTACACAGTATTCCTTTCTTACTTTCAATTTCATTCTCAGTCATTAACTTTTGTGATTTTCACGCTAGTGATTCTAGGTGGTCAGGGTCCCTATTGCTCAGAAGTGTAGCCAGTCAGTCCATGATCAGGTCCTAATTTGAAGAAACTGATGAAATGTTAGACTATTAGGGCTAGAAGGAAGCTCGGGGATTCTCTGGACCATGCTCTTCCATTTACAGATGAGTATAATGGAACTGAGAGGAGGCAAGTGAGTTATTCAGCACATTCATGGACCACACCAGTGATTCTCCCCACCGCATGGAAGGAGGGTCCTTTCACCTGAGAATTAGAAAGCAGCACCCTTTGTAATACTCAGGTGTTTTTTATAAATAGTTAATGGTTGTGCCCAACTCCAGGGAGCTGAATGCTTATTGCAGCTTGGGTGTGACTAATCCACAGGCACCTCCATGAGGTATGGATCATAAGTCATCCTTTCCATCTTTTGCTTCATAGAAAGATCAGTAGACAGAAAACAAGGACGTTTTCCAAGATTTCATGATGAATCAGCAAAGGCTCTGAAGCAACACACTGCTACTGGACGAGGAATCAGAAGACATAAATTCCAGTCCTTGCTTTGTGTCTAGCCATGTCAGAGATCTAGGGCTAATCACTTCCCTTTCTGACAGTCTCAGTCTCCCGCTTCACGGAAGGGTTTTGCTGGGTGACATCTAAGGACCTTTCAGTTCTGATGGCCCATATGTCTAGGAGACAAGACTCAGAGCTTTGTCATGCCTAAAATGTGATCCTTTGAAGCCAGAAACTGACTGCTACCATGATATACCTCAAGATTCCTCAACCTGTAAAGGATAAATGGACTCTGCATATGAAACATAGTAACAGTGTCTTTCAGCAATTTGCATACAAAAAAAATAACTAAGTTCAGTTTTATTTTTTTCTATAACTTTTTTTCCCCTCAAACTCTTTGCGCCTGTTATCACTTGTCTGCTTACAAGCATATTAACACAACAAATAAATGAATAATCGGCAAATAGCAATAGGAGAACTCAGAAATATGATCTCTTTATCATTTTTACTTTTAAAAGCAGAACAGAAAAATAAATAATATTCATTGAACATTTCCCGCAGTTTATATACAGCATCTTATTTAAGATCTTTAAGCAATCAGTGTTATCCTGCCTTTTTTTTTTAATCAGAAGAAAGCACCAAGACTCAGAGATGGAATAACTTGCCTCCTATACACACAAGTAGTAAAGCTCAGATTTGAAGTCAGTTTTTCTGACTCCAAAGCCTACGTGAATTTTCACAATAAAAAATTTGCATGATAAACCACAGCCATGTTGTCTGAGCAAAAGTGACTTACCATAAGAGAGAGAAATTAAATGTATCTGTACTTTATTGGGTTCCACAAAGAACAACATCATAGCTTCCCTGCACTCCCACAAGAACATCTTCGGAAACAGGCAAAGACTGTGAGGCTTTAGTCTGACATTCCCCAAGAATTTTAAAGAGAGGGGATACCTATGTCTAGAAATATTTCTTTTTTTTTTTTTTGCTATCTAGAAATATTTCAATCAAAATACTTATTAATATAGCCACAAGTTAAAAGGTTAGGTGATTACTTCTTTGTTTAGTATTTATGTCACTTCAAACACATACCAGACACCAGGCTTTTGTCCTGACCCCTTCCCTCTTATTCAATCCTGTAGTCCTCCCAGGAATATAGGGCAAGATTAGAGTGGCTGGAAGAAACTTTTGCAAATTCGTAGGTTCCGCTAAGACAGGAGTCTGTATAGTGTCTTCTCAAACCATACATCAGTTTCCAAATCTATGGAGAAACTGGGACCAGATCACAGGTTCTTTCATCCAACATTCTTTGACAGCCCTGGGTGCTTCTGGCATACTGCAAGGCTAGTGTTACCAAAACAAAGACAATTTAGTCCTGACATGACGTTGGACACCCAACTCATGTTAGACGTGGACCCCAGAAAGAGTTGTGGGAGGCTGCATTGACCTGTGCCTGCCTCCAGGATCTAGAGATAACAGCCAAATGACATGGCAAAGGGTCTTGCATTTTGTGTTGGCTTTAACCAGAATGAAATATCTGTGTCCTTTCTGTCGCCTGGTAATTGCCTGAAAATCAGAGAACGTCAAAGTTTGAAATGACTCCAGAGAGCTGGCTATCGCTTTGTCTCAAATTTCTCCCTTTAGAGATGAGGTTACTGGGGTTCAGAGAGTAGGAGGGTTGTCCCAGGTCACTCATAGAGTGAGGGACAAGGCTGGACCTAAGACCCAGGTCTCCTGGCTTTAGGCTCAATGCTTCTTTCACTACTGTTGTCTAATTGCCTTGGTAGTGGGTGAGACATTAGCCTAGAAGGAAAAGAAGTCATTCTTTGTTTAATGAAAAATTATAACTGAATGGATAGATCTGTATTTCCTCAGTCTGCAGTGGCTCATGGTTACGTTGGACAAGTTCTATGATTTAGGAACAAAAACACCTTTTGCTGCCCCATTATGAACATCCTGAACACACCAGACCTTTTCATGCTCTGAAAATTAAGTTCTCTGGGTCTGGGATATCCTTCCCTTCCCCCCTTGTGGCAAACACTCTTTCAGAACCAATTCCATTACTTCCTCTATGGGACTGTGGAGGATTTGTTCTGGGGGCAACTTAGTTAAGCTGGAATTATGTTCCCAGTCTCCCTTTACATGGTAGGGTTGGCTACAAGAGATATTTTTCCACAATATTTGGAATATAGAAGTGAAGCTGTTATACTATGTTATAATATTTAGAAGGTTGGTGTAGGGCACCATATGTTAGAGTGAAGCATTGGCTGAGTCCTTGGCTTCTCCAGTTCCCATCAGAGCTATCGTAGTGCCTCTGAGTCCTGGGCCAGCAGGTAGGGCTTCATGGGGGAGGCCAGCTTCTCCTGCAGGTCACCAAGATCATCACTTAAAGGCAATGAGAGGTGGAAATGGACTCTAGGTGGTCCTTGAAGGTTGCAGTCCATCATCACTCTCCCCCCCCCACTTCATGCCCATTTCTATTTCCTAATCACCTGACCTGCTGTTTCCAAGTCTAGTGCCAAACTCTAAGCAACTGCCTTACCTCAACTGGACAGGTAGATCCTACAATTGTGAGGACTGAGCCCTGATAATGGATCTCTAATTCTGCACCACATGCAGTGGTCCTGCTTCTCTGATGGAACCCTCAGTGATTAAGAGTCTTCTGTAAAGCCTCTGAAGTCCAGCATTTCTAGCCTGAACCCTTCTAGTAAGGCACAAGACACAGTGTGTTGTACTTTCACTATGGACAGTCTCTCTGTCTCATTAGCAGGGACAGCTGACATTTACTGCTTGCTGACTTTGTGCCAGGCACTATTAATTCTTACAACAACTGAATGAGGTAAGTGTTGTTGTTATTATTTCCATTTTATAGACTAGGCAACAGGGGACCAGAAAAGTTAAGTGATTTGCCTAGGCTTTCCCGACTAGAAAGAAGAGGACCCAGGATTTAAAACCAGGCAGCCTGGTACAGAGCCAGCACTATGACCCTCCCTGAATGAGTTCTTCAAGGAGCAAGTCTCATCTGTTACCCAGCTTTGGCTCTAGAATGAAATAATGATCCATCTACTTCATCTGAGGATAGAATGACTTTTCTACCCAGTTGATGGAGGGTGAATGACAATGGAAGCTTTGGGACCTAGGGTCGTATAGTACTTTGAATGCTATCCCTCCCAGACTAGAAGGTGAGATTGTAAACAGTCCATAGTCAAGGTCTTGTTAATAGACCAGAGACCTGTTTACACATGAAGTGTGCATCACCTGAAGGCCATCAGCATGCTTGCTGGAAGCAGCAGACTGACAATGAGCACAGCACCAGATGAGCCTGTTTTTCTCTCCAGTCCAGGCAGACACCTCCCCTGGGTGGAGCCCTCTCAACCCGTGAGTCTCCCAGAATGGAGGACTGAGCCTGACTGGAAGGCAGAATTCCCACACGGGTTCCCGGCATACAATTCTTGTTTAATACTTCGTTTCTTATATGAAACCTCAAAACTGCCTATTTATATGTAGCAAATATGGACTGGGACTACCATTTAATTTTTAAAGTGACTGCCAATTTCCAGATAGCAAATGAGTGAAAATTCAAGTTTGGACTTCATACCAGAGTACCTTGGGCCATAGAGTCTGTCAATATTAAATTGGTTGCTTCCTGTTCCCTCATCTAAAACAGGCAGGGAAAAATTGATGGCCTCTATCTTATAAACAATGCACCAATTTACAAAAAGAAGAAAGAAAGAAAGAAATGCAAAAGAAATTAAAATGTGCAGGATAAATGGTAAGAAACAAAACTCAGCTACTACATCAGTGAGGTACAATGCCTGGACTGCTCTTCTGGGACACAGGAGGAAGGCACATAAAGGTCTGGAAGCTTCATGCAGCTTGAAATGTTCCACTATTCACATAGGAGGAGAGAACTAACATTCAGTGCACCATTAATGGACAGTATCAACGTAATGCACATGCTCTATATAAGCCAAACAACCAGAAGGGTTTATAATATTCAAATTTAGGGCTTTTATTTGAGGCCAGACTTGGAGAGGACCTAGTTCATTCACAGATGAGGAAACTGAGACTCTAGAAGATAGATCCTCAGATCCTGGACTGACACTAGCCATCTTGGGAAGAGGTCCAGAGTAAAGGTGTCCCAGCCTAGAAGAGGGGAGTCAGGTGGGATCCAGGACTCCAGCTCCAGAATGGCAGCTGCCATTCTTGCAGGGTTCCACCTGCTCCCTGGAGCCCTGCAGCACTCCCATGCCTCCCATGAGGGATGCTAAAACAAGGGGTTCTGAGAGGGCTGACCTGGGGCTCTGCTGGCAGTAAAGTCCTGTTGCCCAGGAATGTCCTGTTCACACCTTCCAGGGACTTTAGCCCAAACTTATAAACCCTTTTCATTATCGCCACACCTTCTGAGAACTAGCTTTTGAAAACAGCCCCTGCCATCCCACCCCGAACCTCCAGAAAGGAGCTTCAAGAGCTCCTTCTTCACTTCGAATCCAAAGGAAAAAAGGGATCCAGAGGTTGGGGACAGTACCGCTAAGGAGATTTATTTCCCTTTCCCTTACAGACCTTCCCATCCAGGACCATGTCCTCTGGAATGAAACAGCACCAAGTGCAGAGTGTCTTTAAAGACATTCCAGTTCAATTCACTCATTTATTGGAACCCAAAGAAAAGGCGTGCATTGCCTAAGGGCTCACAAACAGTGAGGTAGGCTGGGGCTGCAGAAGGGTCCCTGGTCTCTGGGAACCACTCCTCCCACCAGGAACATCCAGTCAAATGTGTGTGTGTGTGTGTGTACATACCTGTACAAGTGTGTATTTGTTGCCAGGAACCTGGATTGCTCTGAGAGGTTTTCTTGTACATCATGGAGGGGTGGAGGAGAGAAGGGGTTTGCTTGCAGATAGGTTCAAAAGGACTTGCAGATGACACTCTTATCTTCCATTGAACAAGAAATAAAGACTCCACCTTACAATTTTACCTATTACCTATTTTGAACAAACAGTAACTGTTTTTGAAAGTAATGTATGTTGATTATAAAAAATTTAGAAGTTAGAAGAAATGTGAGAAAGTTAAAACTACCCATCATTCCACCACCTAGAAACCACCCTTATCAATGTTTTGGTTTATGACTCTTTGTGACCTTATGGACTATAGCTCGCCAGGCTCCTCCCATGGGATTCTCCAGGCAAGAATACTGGAGTGGGTAGCCAATCCCTTCTGCAGGGAATCTTCACAACCCAGGGATCGAATCCAGGTCTCCTGCATTGCAGGCAAATTATTTATGGTCTGAGCCACCAAGGAAGCTCTTACATTCTTCCTAGTCTTAAAAAAAAAAAACAACTGCAATTATGTGGCATGTTTGGTGATCTAATATTTGCATGTTCTAGTGAAATCTTGTTTTCATAATATTAAATACTCCCCTGTGGGGTGTTTTCAATGGTTTCCTACTTATTTATGCTGTTGGTTTATCCATTTAACCCAGTCATTACTGCCGGACAGTTTAGTAATACCTCTTTTCTCCCGTCACAAATAATAGTGAGATAAATGTCTCTTGATCTTTGGTTATTCTTGGATGAGAGTCTTAAGATAGAGTTAGTGGAATGAAGTCACTCTTCAGAAAACTTGAATCTACATTTTCAAATTCCCAGCAACAGTGTAGCATCGGAGCATTCAGTTCAGTTCAGTCGCTCAGTCGTGTCCAACTCTTTGTGACCCCATGGACTGCAGCACACCAGGTTTCCATATCCATCACCAACTCCTGGAGCTTACTCAACTCATGTCCATTGAGTAGGTGATGCCATTCAACAATCTCATCATCTGTTGTCCCTTGCATCTTGGGTCTTGCCCAGCATCAGGGTCTTTTCCAGTGAGTCAGTACTTCTCATCAGGTGACCAAAGTATTGGAGTTTCAGCTGCAGCATCCAATGAATATTCAGGACTGATTTTCTTTAGGATTGACTGGTTTGATTTCCTTGCAGTCCAAGGGACTCTCAAAAGTCTTCTCCAACACCACAGTTCAAAAGCATCAATTCTTTGGTGCTCAGATTTCTTTATAGTCCAACTCTCACATCCATACATGACTACTGGAAAAACCATAGCTTTGACTAGGTGGACTTTTGTTGGCAAAGTAATGTCTCTGTTTTTTAATATGCTGTCTAGGTTTGTCAAAGGTTTTCTTCCAAGGAGCAAGTGTCTTTTAATTTCATGGCTACAGTCAACATCTGCAGTGATTTGGGAGCCTCCAAAAATAAAGTCTGTCACTATTTCCATTGTTTCTCCATCTATTTGCCATGAAGTGATGGATGCCATGAGGGAATGCCATGATTTTAGTTTTCTGAATGTTGAGTTTTAAGCCAACTTTTTCGCTCTCCTCTTTCACTTTCATTAAGGGGTTCTTTAGTTCTTCTTCACTTTCTGCCATCATGGTGGTGTCATCAGCATATCCGAGGTTATTGATATTTTTCCTGGCAATCTTGATTCCAGCTTGTGCTTCATCCAGCCAGGCATTTCATATGCTGTACTCTGCATATAAGTTAAATAAGCAGGGTGACAATATACAGCCTTGACGTACTCCTTTCCCAGTTTGGAACCAGTCTGTTGTTCCATATCCAATTCTAAGTGTTGCTTCTTGACGTACATACAGATTTCTCAGGAAGCAGGTAAGCATTAGCTTCATTATTCATTTTGCTTACAATTCTATGGAATTCCAAGGAATGTTAGAATTATTTAATTACTGCTATGTAGATATTCACTATTTTCCACTTGACTTTTATAAAAATTGTAAAACTAAACAATACTACAGAATACTTTGTTCCATTTTACACTGTTTGAAGTTTGATCTTTCTTAATAAACATGACTTTTCACAGAATTGTAAATAAGTATCTACAGGCAACTTAGTATTCTTTGATATAAATGCTTTAATTTGCATATTGACTTTTTAAATTTATTTTTTAATTGGAGGAAAATTGCTTTACAATGTTGTGTTGGTTTGTGTTGGTTTCTTCCACACAAAACCATCAGTTATCCATGACTTTACATACACTTCAGGGTTCTGAAGTGTAGTAGCCCGTCGTTTGGTGAGCCAGGTCTTTATTTTTGAGTATTTGAGTTGTTTTCAATTTGATTGGAATGAATAGGTAGAGAGTATGAAGTCTTTCTTAGTTCCCGCTGCGTTTTGGTAGGTCATACTGAACTGTGCTCTGTGCATCACTGGGAACAAAGCAGCTTCCATGATTGCTTCTGCATGCCAATTTTTGAAAATATTTCAATCTTTTTATGAATTAATATTGCATTTTTTCTCAAATCCCAGATCTCTATTTTTCAGTTTACTGTGATTGCCCAGAGAAAAATTGAATGATGTATTGAAGACAAAATTGTATATTAATCTGTACAGTTTCAATTTTTTTATTATACAGTGAATGCATGTTATATGGAGAAAGTTATAGAGTAGAGATAAAGAGGAAGAAAATTAAAGTAACTTGCAATCACATCATAAAAAGATAATGCTATTACTGTTAACAGTATTAATATCTTTCTAGTCTTTTCTCTAAAGAAATATATACATATTGTCCAGAGTGCTTTTATAACCCACAATGATATGCTGTGAATATATCATCATGCCAGTAAGTACAATAGACCCTCTGATCCGCAGGGATATGTTTCAAGACACCCAGTGGATGCCTGATACCACAGATAGTACCAAACCCTAAATATACTAGGTTTTTTGCAGGTAGCATATAGAGTTAATGGACAGAGGGGTGGTTCATGATCTGGGTGGGATAGAGCAAGATAGAATGAGATTGCTACATGCTACTCAAAATAGCTCAAGTCTTAAAACTTATGAGTTACTTATTTCTGGAATTTTCCATTTAATATTTTCAGACCAAGTTTGACTACAGGTAAGTGAAACCCTGGAAAGTGAAATGACGGATGAGGGGAGACTACTGTATCTACTTTCAATCAACTTCCTAGTACGCGACAGGCGCAGTGAGATAGTTATGAGCAAAACAAGATCCAGTCCTCAGGGACTTAACAGGCCAACTAGGAAGAAAGGGAAAAACCACACGGTCCCTGCACCCTGATCCAGCACCCTTTCTTCTGGGTTGCTCTCACTACCAGGAGAAGTTTGACTCCTTAGTGAGTTTTTTATTTATTTAATTTTATAAGCCTAGCAATTTTAGATCACGGTTTTCTTAAATTTGTCTTTAGGTTACAGTGTCCTACTTATTTACTTTTTTCTTTTTTTGGTTGCACCACAAAGCATGTGGGATCTTAGTTCCCCAGCCAAGGATCGAATTCATACCCCCTGCACTGAGTCTTTATGGAGTCTTAACCGCTGGACCACCAGCGAAGTACCCATATTTATTTACTTTTGATCCATAAAGAATCGAGCATCTGAGAGTTCCCTTGTATGTTATGCTGCTTTTCCCTTGTTGCTTTTAATAATTTTTCTTGGTCTTCAATTTTTGTCAGTTTAATTACTCAGTGTCTCTGCACATTCCTCTTTGGGTTTGTGCTACAGAAACTCTGCTCATTATTCTGTAATAACCTAAATGGGAAAAGAATTTGAAAAAGAACATATACATGTATATATATAACTGAATTACCCTGCCATACCTGAGACTAACACAACGTTGTTACTCAACTATGTTACGCCAATACAAAGAGAATCGGAAGTCTTAGTTAACCTGCCTTTTATATTCAGCGAGACCTTGAATGGCCTAACAGAGCCAGTTCCCAGGAAGCTGTGGAAGCAAAGCTTTTCCCACGGCAGGCGCACCTGAACGCAGGTCTACAGGTGGAAATAAATCTTGGGTTTTGGAAATGCAGCTCTTCGTGCTGGAGGATCCTTGAAGCACAAGGACCCTCCCGGTTCCAGAGAGGGCGTTCTGCTCCCTGATACCTGCCAGGACCCACACAGACTTCTGTGAGGAGGGGCAAGAAAGGGGATGAGTGGCTGAGGCCCAGGCTATTGGAGAGAGAGCAGGGTCAGGATGAAGCCAAGGCCTGGTGATGCCAGTGTAGTGTTCTTCCTATGCTCACCCCCCTCCATTGGAGGCATGGCTGACTGGGCTGAAAGATCTGAATGGATCAAAAACAGGTCACTACTGTCTGCTCTTCTTACATGTACATGTACACACACACACTCACCCCTGAAACACACACATGAGCACACTCAGGTAGAAACAGGCAATCTTAACCAAAATGCTCCCAAGCATTCTGTAAGTGCTCTCACCCTGGCAGGATCTGTCTCATCTGGTGGTCTTTGGACCATTGCTGGAGCCTGATTCATACTTAATGATTATTGGGACCAGATCCCCTCCTGCCCCCACCTCCCACCTCTGGCAAGAGACCATCTCTAGACATGCTAGGATCCCTTCAACAGGGAGTTTCCAGGCCAGCATCACATGTACCCCAGGGACATGATCTCCGCTAGCAGGTGGAGTCAGCAGCCTCAGAGCAGAGAGCCCTAGATGGCCGACACCCAGCAAGAACCTCTGAAGAGCAAGAAGCAGGGCTGGGCTGTGGAGTGTACCCTGAGATGATCTAGTGCTCTAGAAGGCACTCCACATACATTAGAATCAGATCGCCTCACTATATATGATTGGGTTCTCTGATTCACAGGCATTGTCTCGTCTGCATGAGCTCTGAGTGTGTGTGTCTGTTAGTTGCTCAGTTGTGTCTGACTCTTTGTAACCCCATGGACTGCAGCTCGCCAGGCTCCTCTGTCCATGGAATTTTCCATGCAAGAATACTGGAGTGGGTTGTCATTCCCTTCTCCAGGGGATCTTCCCAACCCAGGCATCGAACCCATGTGTTCCACATTGCTGG
This sequence comes from Cervus canadensis, assembly GCF_019320065.1. Lineage (NCBI taxonomy): Eukaryota > Metazoa > Chordata > Mammalia > Artiodactyla > Cervidae > Cervus > Cervus canadensis. Next base: position 55,395,552 of record NC_057392.1, on the reverse strand, counting down.
CAGATTCTTTACAATCTGAGCCATCTGAGTAGCAATTACTCTTGCCTGGAAAATCCCATGGACGGAGGAGCCTGGTAGGCTACAGTCCATGGGGTCGCGAAGAGTCGGCATGACTGAGCGACTTCACTTTCACTTTTCACTTTCATGCATTGGAGAAGGAAATGGCAACCCACTCCAGTGTTCTTGCCTGGAGAGTCCCAGGGATGGCAGAGCCTGGTGGGCTGCCGTCTATGGAGTCGCACAGAGTCGGACACGACTGAAGTGACTTAGCAGCAGCAGCAACAGCACAACTTGACTCTAGAACGCAGATCTTCTGACTCCAAAACCATTACCCCCCACCCTCTCAAAGGCTGACCTCAATGTGTTCTGTGTATCTCAATTCTTACTGTGACCCAGGTGGTGAGGCTGCTACAGCTCACTATTCTCATTTAACAGGTGGGGCAACAGGCTCTAAAAGGTGAAGACAGCCAGTCACCAGGGACCTTCTGGCTCTGCATCCACTGCGCTTTCCTCCTCACCTGGTCCCTGCTGTGTAATAGCTCCCCAGAGAGGAAGGAATTGTGAACAGGGCAAGAATAACAAAGATTCAGAACTGATTGGGCACTCCCTAGGAGGGCTGCAGACAAATGCTTTGGGTACATCTACTGAGAAGCTTCCTGGGGGAGTCCCAGCCCCTGCCCTGCAAGAGGGTATAATGTATGTTTTGAGGTCATGTCCACTTCCTCTTCGATGTTGTTGCCTGTGATCTTCCTGCTGGTCTGGGTCAGGATATCACTTTCTACTGACCAGGCATAGCGTCCTACTTTAGAATGTCTGACTGTCATTCAGCAGTGTGGTTTCTTTGAAGAAAAATGTGGACAGAGGAAGGTAGGGAGGAAGTTGGTAAGAGAGGACAAGCGCGCACACACTGGCATTATCTGCTTGTTGTCAGAAAGGGTTTTGAGCATGTTACGCTGGCCCTGTCCTTCCACCCTGTATACAGCAGAGCCAGGCATCACACTCTTCATTTCATAGAGACGCTGATGGGAGGTAACACCAGGGAGACCAGTCAGGACACTACCACAGAAACCCAAAAGGGATGTGATGGGGACTCAAAAGTAGCAGCAGGGTCAGAATGTGGACACCGACCAAAGACAAGAAAGACATCAGAGGAAGAATCAACCAGTCTTAGGGACTGTGTGATGGAGAGAAGAAAATCGAGTCAGAGAACCCATGCTGACTTCTGGGTTACTAACTTAGGTAACTAGGTGGCTGAGCAGACCAGAAGCAGGGACCACAGAAGAAGGAAAAAGTCTGGGGAGGGTATAATGAGCTTAATAGTTTATATGCTAGGGGTACATGTTCAGGGCATATTCTCATGAAGCTGACAAAAACACAAAATGCTCAGAAGAGAGGTCCTCTGGTTTCACCCTTTAAATTCATAGACATTGCTATAGCCACCACTGCCATTGCAGGCATAATAAAGAGGGATTTGAGAAGAGGAATTGGGAAAGAGGGTGCTGTGTTTATGGAATCCATCATGAATAAAGGAAGGATCCTGAGTAGGAGTGAGTCGGCTTCCCTGATTCCCTTACAGCCCATTATTTTCATGGACTGTGTGGTAGACAAGTACCAATGTCACGTTGGCAATGTTATAATGTAAGGACTTGGGCATCTTGAGTTGAAAGGTCTGGATTTGGTGTTATAAATTACTAGCTGCATAATCTAGGGCAAAACACTTAACTTTCCTGATCTTTCTTTCTTTATAAAATGGTCATCTTGTGAAAATGCTGTGTAAATTATAACAGGTTGTTCTTGGAGAGATAATCAGTTTAATATGTCACACCAATAAGCAACTAATTTTGTAACTGAAATTAAAAGCTTACCAATTATAGAAGTTAAAGCTTTAGGAGGAAGTACTAACAGATTGGAAAAACCCAGTGAGTTTTTTTAGAGCAAATTATAGGAAACCCTCAGAGCTCCAACATCCTGTAGTGATGTCTTTAGGGAAAGGAAGATGCAAGAGTGGAAGTCAGGGGTTGTCCCACCAGCCTCTTTACCCCACTCCAACTCACCAGCAGTGATGATGCTTGCAAGTGGAATAAATCTCTGTGCTCTTGAGGATGCTGTGTTTGCTGCTCTGGCATGGGTATATGTAAATTTCTTATCCTTGAGTCTCACATAGGGTTTTAGTTTGTCACTTTCTTGGGCACCAGCTGCTTATTATCATTCAAGTCATCACTTCAGCATCAACTCGTGAGGCAATAAAATGTACAGAGGGCATGGATTTCAATTTAATGAAAAACCAACTGTTTATTGAACTCCTTGGACATGTCAGGCACTGTGCTAAGCAATGGAGATAGAATGCTGAGCCAAACAGTTAAGGTCTCTGCCCTCATGAAGCTTTTACTCCACCATATTTCAGAGCTCGGAAGAGATCTTAGAGACTGGGAGATATAATGGGAGAAGAAATACGAGGCAACAAATAGAGGCCAGAACTTGGAGTGATAATTCAGTCTGTCCGTCACAACCTATACGGCCTTGGACTGGTTCATGTTACTGCAAAATGAGAATGATGATAAAAATAAAAGTTACCTTCCTTACAGTATGCTGGCAAGAGAAAAACAAGGATGTGTGTTATCATTGGCAAAGTCCTGGACAAAGAGACATTATTAGAGAGATGTTTTATTTTTTAAAAAAGAGAAGGAAGAAGGAAATGGGGAAGGGAGGAAGGGAGGACTATCTTTAGTCCTTCTATGAATATTTTTAAAATAAATACTAAATGCCTAACAAATCCTTTCCTGATTTTCCTACCCCTCTTGTCCCTATTCACACTAGTATTCTGTTACCAGACTATGAATCAGTCAAAATGGTAATACTCATTTGTGCGATATAAGCCAAAATTACTTTGAAAAAAGAAGGACTTATTTTCTGTTGGCACATACTTTATGAAGAAACTCCAAGAAAAATACATGTGCATTGGAGGTTGGTGCTCTCATTCTTAGTTTTATTAACAGAACCCTCAGTGAGTTCCCTGCATTCTGATGGTTCACGAAGATTCTTCAGTCCAGGCTCCAGTTGTGCTGAGAATCCTGGTGTGAAAAAGCCTAGAATAGTCAAAGAGGGAAAGGTGTGTAGAGGTCATTAGAGGTTACAAAACAGGTAATAACATTGTGTTCACTTAAATCTGAAGTCAGAAGATAGTACATTCCTGTGTGGACAAGGAAGAGTGCTTGTTTTATACCAAAAACATTTAAAAAGGTAAATACATATGTATATATATATATATACATTAAAAGATGTATCTGAAAACTGAAATGTAGGTTTTTCCAATAAAAAAAATCTATGCCTTGTCTAGAATATCATAAATCAAGCTGTGGACTTCAGTCATTTTAAAGCCATATTACTAAAATATATTTTTTCATCTTAAGCTTATATCTCTAGTCTTGAGTTTGAGAAAATAAAATCTATAGGTGTGTTGTTGGAAGAAAAGGGCAAGTGATGGTTGAAGGAACACATGAATGAGTTATTGAATGAGCCAAATATTATTTGTCTCCAATTTTCAGGTAAGAAAAATGAGGCTCAGAGAGGGTTTGTAAGTGATCACCCTATAGTAGATGTTTGTTCTAGCAAATCTAGGATTTCAATCAAACTGTCTGACTCTTCTTGCTCTTACTGTCGACAAGAATGGGAGGATCCTGAAGTCCTCCCCTGATCTCACTTTGTTGTTCAATAGTAAGAAAGAATGAATGAAAAACAGAGACCTCAAAGTATCTAAGGCCAACCGATGACGTTGTTGCTGTTGTTTAGTAACTAAATCGTGTCTGATTCCTTCGTGAGCCCATGGACTGTAGCTGGAGCCAGCAATTAACCTTGAGCCCCCAAATACCAAGAGCTTCTGCTAAGCCCAGAGAATTGAGGTTGAGGTCAATAAAGTCTCAGCATGCATTTTCTAGTGTCTTACGTGTGTTTCCCCATGCTGTAGGCTGTGGGGAATTTGGAGATGGGTTTCAGATACATCTTGACCCTCAGGCTGCTTCACAGGCTCTCCAGGAGTGTCAAGAAGGCATACAAGGTGAAATAGCCTCAGGTCGGGGAGGTGATAAGAGGAGCTTGGCTGGAGGCCTGCCTCTGCCTTTTTCTACCTGTGACCTCTGGAGACCCACTTGCATCCCTCAGTGCTTTAGTTTCCACACCTGCCAAATTTAGCCAATGGATTATAACTGGGGCAGTGAGCAGGTCAGATCTGGTTCTCCGATTTGTGTTTGTTTTTTTTTTGTCCTGCCCATATATTACGGATTGAATTGTGTTTCCCTCCACATTCATCTGTTGCAGTCCTGACTGTTAACCTCTCAGAATATGACCTTAGATGGAAGTCTTTACAGAAAGAACCAAGTCAAAACGAGATTGTTAGGGTGAGTTCTAATCAAATATGACTGGTCTCTTTATTAAATGGATGTACCTACAGGAAGAATGCCATGTGAACTTGAAGACTGCTATCCACAAATCAAGGAGAGAGACTTGGGGCAGATTCTTCCCTCGTAGCCCTCATAAGTCACCAACGCTACCAACACCTTGGTGATAAATTTGTTTAAACCACTCAGGCTGTAACTTTGTTATGGCAGCCCTAGCGAACTCCACCTTTGTTGTTGTTTTTAAATTAAACACTTTGGGGTCTTTCACCACATTCCTCACTATTCTCTATATATTTTCTTCCACTGAGGTGCTTGGCCCATTTACTTTCTCAACTGGTTCTTCTGGCATTTAAGTCTCTCTTTTCTGGATAAAGATCAACCCAAAGTTCTTCTTGAGGGCTCACATTTCATGACTATCCCCTGGAAGTCTTGAAAGCCTGAGAAGCGAGGGTCACATTCCACGAGAAGGTCTGTTTCAGGACCTGATAAAGCAGACTCAACATACCAAAGCCAGTGGTGTTTAGTAATCAGCTCTTGTGGTGAGGGAGAGGGGAAGCCCTGATCTGTAGTATTTGCCAGTTTCCCACCAGGGTCAATTTCAAGCTTTCGACATGAACTCATTGAAAGGAGAGATGGGAGATGTGTGCTGAGGCTCTAGCAGGTGGCAGGAGCAACTCTAGCACATGGTGGCCGCAGCCTTCCCAGGGCCCTACAATCCAGACAAGGAGCTCTTTACACCTGAGGACCTGACTGCTAAGCTCTTTAAGCCACCTGAGCTGAACAGCAAGAAGTCAAGGTCCTAATCCTGCCTATTCTTTTGATGCACTGGGCCAACTGGGATAAGCCTTGAGGCCTCAAAGGTCATCATCTGTAAAATGAAAAGTTTTGAACAAATTAGGGGCTCATGGGTTTGTTAACTTGGTTTCTGCATCAATGAAGGTGAGTTAGGGGGGAGGTAAACTGGGCCCCCCAAATGCTCTTCATCCAAAGACACCTCACCTTCACATGCACCCTATATTGGGGATGTAAATTATGTTTGGGGGTGGGATGGGAAAGGAGGAGGTTTCACTTCTTAGAAGAAAAGGGTGGCTTCTGTAGTCTCCATTGCTGAAGTGTTTTGTGCTCCCCCATGATCCTAGGCCAGAACTCTCAGCCTCACCCACAGACTTTAAAAGAGAAGGACAAAAGGGTGTGATCTGGGAAGAAAGGCCAACAGGGTGACCAGTTCCAAAGAACAAGGCTATGAATGGGGGCAGACCCAAACCATTGGATGGCCCCGGAGATGCTGCAAATTTTCTGAGCCTGTTTCTTCCAGAAGTCTCCTCCATCAACTGATGTGAAGGAAGGAATATTTTCACCTGCCCTTGGATGGCATCCATGTCTGGGGTGGAAGGTGGCCGCTGTTTAACAGCCCACAGTAACGCTGCACGGCAGTTAGGGCAGGAAGTAAAGAAGGTGGCATGGTGCTGAAACTGCCGAGGTAGAACTGAGGTCAAGAGACTGCAGTGCCTCTCAGTGGCACGCGGCCTCATGTTCCAACTGAATGTTCTCCACCACTGACAATGCACCTGGCAGAGTGAGGGTGAGGGAGGTTCTAAAGAGGAGAGTCCTTAAAGCTGTGGCCCAGCATAGATTCTGGGGAGCAAGGACAGGACAAGAGCAGAAGAATGCATCCCCATTGTGCTTGGGAACCAGGCAGCTGGGGGCAATGAGGAGGGGCGGGAGTCATCACTGGGTCAGGGGCCCAGGTAGCAGATTACAGGAATTATCTAGATGACGGATCATACATGTCTGTCTTAGAAACAGTGACTTGGATGAAGTTTTTTCTTAGGTGACCAGACTCTTCATATGGAGGACACCTTCTTACTCAGCTATTTTCTGTGGACACTTTCAGCCTCTCCATTGTCCTCTGGGTTGGCCTCTGGGCTTGGCAGTTCCTTTGGTAGAGAAAAAGACAGACTTCTGTCCGATCTTTCTTGCCATATTCATACTTGGGCACAGAATAGGACTGAATAAACGTCATCCCAGAAACCTTGAGCCATGGAATGGGAGTCACAACTTCCATGTGGGCTTAATAATCATGTCGAAAAGCAAAAACACTGATTCGAAAAGATACATGCACCCTAGTGTTCATAGCAGCATTATTTATAGTTGCTAAGACATGGAAGCAACGTGCTTGTCAACAGATGAATGGATAAAGAAGATATGCTATATATATATATATATATTATATATATATATAAAACACACAATGAAATACTGCTCAGCCATCAAAAATAATGAAAATTTGCCATTTGCAGCCACATAGATGGAGGTAAAGGGCATTATGCTAAGTGAAATAAGTCAGGCCAAGAAAGACAAATATTGTGTGATATTACTTAAATATCGAATCTGAAAAATATGACAAACTAGAGAATATAGCAAAAAAGAAGCAGATTCACAGATTTAGAGAACAGACCAGTAGTTACCGCTGAGGAGGGAGAGAGGAGCAGTATAGGAATGGGAGGGCAAGAGGAACAAACTATTGGAATCCAGAAAAAATACAACAAGCTAGTGAATAACAACTAAAAATAAATAGATACAGATATAGAGAACAAACTAGTAGTTACCAGTGGGGAGAGAGAAGGGAGGAGGGGCACTATAGGGGTAGAGGATTAAAAGGTACAAACTATTAGGTATAAAATAAGTTATAAAGATGTATTGTACAACACGGGATGTATAACCCATATTTCATAAAAAATATAAGTGGAGTATAACCCTTAAAAATTATGAGTCACTCTACCATGCACCTGTAACTTATAAAATATTGCACGTCAACTACACTTCAGTTTTTTTTTTTTTTAAAAAAAAGAAAAGGAAAGGAAAAAAAAGTCATGTAAAGAAGCAAGATCTTTGAAAGAATCTGTATCTATTTTTAAAAGTAGCCTGGTGTCTGTATTTCCACACTTGGGCAGAGTAGTTTGTGGAGGTGATGATGGAATTCTAGTACAAAGGGTTTGGGGACTGGAAGGAGCCTTAGAAACTGAATTTGGGTCAAGATACTGTGTTGGCTCCACCTTTAGAATACAAATCCCAAACCTCATCACTTTTCACCCCCTGTAGCCATCTCTCTGGATTGTTGCAATCGCCGCCTACCTGGTCTCTCTGCTTCTACCCTTGTGCTCCTTGGTACATTTTCAGAATAACCCTTGTGGGATGTGTATCAGATTGTATCACTCCTCAGCTGAAATCTCTGTCTTATTGCCCCATTTTTCTCAGAGAGGAATCCCAGGGCCTCCAAACAGACTACATGGGCCCACAGGTTGTGGCTACGCAGGGCCCTGCTGACCTAATCTCCTCGGACTCTTCATGCCACAGTCCAACCATGCTGCTCCAGTCACGCTGGCCTCGTATCTGCTGGCCCATAGATTCTTCCTGGATATCTGCTTACTCAGGCCCACCTTGAGCACTGATGTTATCAGCTGCAAGTCCCTCCCCACCACCCCAAACCTAGGACATCCGTGCCCTCTTCTGCTATCCTACTTGTGACACTCTCTGATACCACAGGTGCTTTTCATATTTCTCGTGATGATTAATATTTATTTCTGCCTGTTGGAACGTTAACTCTACAAGGCAGCGATCTTCCTGAGGTCTGCCTGCCTCATGGTGAACCAGGCTGAATGAAACAGAATATAATTACAGAGAATGTAGCATTTTTAAAACATTTTATCTGGAAGTGATTTTAAATTTACAGGAGAATTGCAAAAATAGCACAAAGGGTTCAAATATATCCTTCAGAGAGAGATATTAATATTTTACCACCATGTTGCCTTTGAGAATGGTTAATTGCCAACAATGACCATTCACAATGACAACAGCACCAAAATTCATATGTTGAAATCTTAACCCCTAAGGTGATATTAGGAAGCAGGGCCTTTGGGAAGTGATTAGGTCAGGAAGGAACAGTTCTCAGGAATGGGGTTAGTGCCTTATGAAAGAGGGCTCTCTTTCTCCTTCCTCCATCTGAGGACAGTGGGTTGTCACCAGAAGGCCACCATGCTGACTGCACCCAGACCTTGGACTTCCCACCTTCCTGAACTGTGAGAAATGAGTTTCTGTTCTTCAGAAGCCACTCAGCCTGTGGTGTTAAGTTATAGCAGCCTGAACAGACTCAAACACGTGTGTGAATCCCTCTAGATTTGCAAAAGGCTTTTTTTTTTTTCTTTCATGCGTTAGCCTACCGGTCACTCTCCACATCGGGCAATGCACCCACGAACATGTGAGAGAAGCCGGGTTCATCAAGTCCAGGTGACATCATGCCCGAGGTCACACTGCTGGCCCGGGCAGGGACAGGGCAGAGAGGAGAGCTGAGGTTTTCTAGCTCCCTGGTGGGCGCTAGCTCTTCTGCCCATTGACAGCCTGATTCCCCCTCCTCTGCTCTTACCATGGTGGCAGCCGAGGCCAAGAGTGACCCCCTGATGGTGTGAGGCTGGCAGCTGCCTTGCCTGGGCCAGGATGCTCTGGGAACAGCTGTGAGCGGCTCTGTACACGGCGTGAGTCACTGCATTCTCGGCCTCTTCGTGCACATGCTCTCTTCACTCAGCGCCTCTGCTCTGTGCCTGCAGCAACGACGTGGAGACGGGCTGCCAGCCTGGGGCTGACCAACCGCGAGGTCCTCAGGCGCCCTCGGCCCTGTGGCTGAGATGCCATCTGGCACTCGCCACAGCTGCAGGGCCTCCAGCCTGGCCCCAGGAAGTGGGAGGAGGGGAGCAAGATGAAGGTGTAGGGAGAGACTGCCTGACTCTGGTCCAGAGGGGACAAGATTCTGATCCCCTCTAGACTCAGCGTCTTCACCTATAAAGTGAGGAGAATAAATAGTCCCAACATCAATCATGGTTTCTTGATTCTGAGGTTGTCTCAGTCCATGATTTTTCTTCAAGGAATAAGTCTCAAGCCTTGATCCTCTAATAGGAAAACTGCCAGGCATGCGGACCGATCAGTAGAGATAAAAGGGCAAGAAATGTCAGAAGGACAGAGCTCAGTTGTAGAAGCTGCTATCAGGATTAAATGAGTTAGGATAGTATTTCCTGTGGTCAGAAAACCTTTGCATTAATAGTGGTGAGAAGAACATCAGCTTTGAGTCTCCCTGCAAGTCTGCCAAGCCTGGTTTTCCGAGATTCCTCAGTAGCCTCTGGTCATCAATACTGATGAGCTAAGCGTGGGCTCTGGGTTAGGAATCTGGGTTAGGAATGCTCCCCTTGGATCACTTTCCGGGGGATAAAGGCCCCAGAGAGCCCAGGCCAGAGTGGTCTCCGGCATCCCGAGCCCTAGGTGCTGGAGCAGGTGCAGGTATGACATCCAAGGCCTGGAGAAGGCAGAGAGAGCCTGACAGAGAGTGGGGTCTCTTTGGTAAGTGCTGTGTGCTAAGTCTCTTCAGTCATGTCCAACCCTTTGCAAGCCCATGGGCTGTAGCTTGTCAGGCTCCTCTGTCCATGGGATTCTCCAGGCAAGAATACTGGAGCGGGTTGCTGTGCCCTCCTCCAGGGGATCTTCCTGACCCAGCGATCAAACCCATATCTCTTAACGTCTCCTGCGTTGGCAGGCAGATTTGTTACCACTTATTAATAGCACCTGGGAAGCCCGGGGTCTATTTTAGCTCACCTCTAACTTGCTAAGAAAGCCTGGAGGAGTCACCTATCCCAGCTCTGAAGAGAAAATTTGGGCTAGATCCCTGGTTCTTCAAATTTGTCCCCAGAACAGCAGCACTGGACTCTCCTATGATCTTATTAGTAATACAGACTATCAGCCTCACCCTGAAATACTGAACCAGAAACTTTGGGGAAGGACCCAGACATATGTGTTATAACTAGCCCTCCAGGAGATCTGAGCCATGTTTAAACTTGAAGAGCACAGGGCTAGTAGATGGGGGCTTTTAAGGTTGCTTGCATTTTTTGGTTTGTAATTTCAGTGGATTCTGGTTTTGTTTGTTTTTTCCCCCCTGGTGAAATCCCAGGCAGATGCCCAATATGTAAAGCAGATGAGGGCAGAGCCCCTCTTTTCGATGGCAGGGCTGGGCCCACTGACTCTGACTCTTCCCATCAAGCACATTCTGCCTGATACAAGCTGTCTAACAGGCCTCCAGCCAACCGATGGGCATAGGATTTGGGGCTTGCCAAACCCTGGGCTGCCAGTGGGCTGTGCCTCCCAAGAAGGCACCCTTTGTTGGCTCCTTGCTCAGTGTCCCCAGCAGACACTGCTGTATACCCAGGGGGCCTAACAGGAGTAGACCCCCAGCCTCACAGAGGGTGGTGTTGAGGCCTGGGGGAGCCCCAGATCAGGACGGCGGCTGAGACTCAGTGGCGCTGACCTAGATGGCATCTGTCCCGAGGCTGCCCCGCCAGCCACTGAGCCACGTTTGAGTCCTCAAGGCAGAAGCTGCCCTGCATTTTGGGGAGGCGGCAGTCACACTTCATTTTCACTCTAGCTGCTTTTGGAGACAATATGGCATCGCTCAGATTTTTATATCTTCCCTCTAGTGAAGTGCAGCTGATCATGGGAAGCAGGCAAGAGGCCTGCAGAAATCCTCATCTGGACCCACAAACTCACTTTCTCTGCTTCTCCCCTTCCTGCCATGTGGACTGATGAGTCATTTGAATTTCTCTTTTATTTCATTTTCTGAAATGAAGATGATGGTGAGGGGGAGCCTGCGGGGGGTGGGGTGGTGTTGGGGAAACCCATGGTTAAAGAACTTCGCAGAAGAGGCCACGCTGGTGGGGAAGCAGAAGGTAGAAGACTTTGGGGACTGTTAGAAGGTGTAGCTGATGGTGGGACCTTCTCTGAGGCAGAGAACCAGACAGAGGCCAGAGATATTTTTCCCTGATTGGAGGTAGCACTGGAGGGTGCAACCTTTGCTCAGTAGTAGGGACTATCGTAACAGTGGGGGGTGGGAGCGGATGGGGGGGACAGTGGATGTGTGGGTAGAAGAGAGGTGGGTGCCAGGGCTTCCAAATGAATGTGGAAGTGGCCATTTCCTGAAACCCTGCCAGGGTATGCATACCTCACACCACCGAGCAGAAGAAACTCCCTGGTCTGGAGCACTGCCCCAGACAGGCGTGGAACGGGGTCAGTCTCGGGAGAGGAAGCACCTGGCCATGGGCAGGCACAGGGGTTCCTCTCAATGTGGGGAGACCCCTTCTCTTAGTCCTGGCACTAAGGAATGAGACCCACATCCCGTCACATCTCTGTGCCTTGATTTCCACATCTGGAAATAGAGAATCATACAATAATACTATCAATTCACTTCAGGAAAAACACAAAGAAGGCATGACTCTATTAGCCTCTCCCATTTGTCTAATGTTAAAGTGCTTCACCAATGGACATGAATCTGGGCAAACTCCGGGAGACAGTGAAGGACAGGGAAGCCTGGCGTGCTGCAGTCCATGGGGTTGCAAAGAGTCAGACACAACTGAGTGACTGAACAACAAAGTGTTCACATCCCTCATCTCACGGATCCGCTAATCAAGCTTGGGTGCAAATTGTCATCCTCGTGAGGTTAACTGTTAAGGCTCTGAAAGGTTAAGTGTTCTTCTGAGATCACACAGCAAGTCGGTGGTGGCCCAGGTTTTCTGATTCTCAGTTCATTGCTTTCTCTTAGATCCTGCTGCTTCCCCATCTGTGACAGGCAAAGACCTTTCAAAAGAAAAAGAGTGCTCCTAGCTGTGCTGTTATTATTTCTTGCTGCTCCAAATACTTGCAGCCTTAAACTTTATTACGTTTGTCCCACTCCTGGAATTCAGTCTTTTCCCGCCACAAAGACTGGCTCAGTGCTTCCTTGGAGCAAGCTGGCAGGAGACTCGGCTGTGACTTCTGCCCTATTTATCCCTGAGCCCAGACAATTCCTTAGGATTCCCTGGGACTCATTCCATTTTCTAGTTCTCAATTAGAGTCAGTGGGAAACATTACTTTCCTGTGGCTTCCAGAGCCCAAATGACTCCATGACTTCAAAGGCTATTCAAATCCTGAGATTGGGTGACTTTATAACCTAGAAAGGAAAAACTCAAAGGCATTTTAGGGGTGTTGGTGTCACTGCTGGTGGTTGGAAATCACTGAGTTCCGATCCGGTTGAGAAGTGTGTTGGCTCAGGCCCTGGGCAGCTCTGGAGCTGGGGGCTTCTTTGCACCTGCTCACGAGGTAGCAGGCCCCTCACCTGTCTCTCATTCCCTTTTCACCACATTTCTGAAATAAGGGTGGTAACAGCTGCCTATGAAATGCTTTGTGACCAAGCAGCAGCCGTTGCATTGTGGCCAAGTATTATGGAACAGACGAGTTTTGTCTGAATCCATCTCCCAAAGCATTCATGTGGGGAGAACTTGGAGGCACATAAAATACCAGCCATTGCTGGAAGGGGTATTTTAGCAGTAATCTAGCCAAATCATCTACTATCTAAATATATGCTTTGTACACCATTCTCAAGGAGGGATGGTCCAGCCTCCAGTGATGGCAAGTTCACTAGTCTGGAAGGCAGCTCACTGCTCTGTTATACATCTGTCAGGAAGCTCTGTCTTATGATGCTGGCTGCCTTTAATTTTCATCCCTTTCTTCTATTTCTGTCCTCCAGGGACTCCCCAAAGTAAATCCAGCATATACCCCCATTTCCATCCTTTATGTATAAGATGTACTTGAAGGTGGCTTTAATGGCCTTTCTTTCAAGGGAGCCCATGGGTGCCTGGTCTGGATGCCATGTTCAGAGGAGGTTGGAAGGGTGGCATTGTGGAACTAGGCCCTGCCTTTGTCTCTTCTAGCCCTCAGCGACTAAGAATGAAGCATGAAGCCCTTCTCCTATGCCTTTACATCCCTGATTCCAGCAGGTTCAGGCAGCCAGACCATTTTGCTGTGCAGCTTATTGTCAGAGCACTGTGGATTGTACCTCTGCAAAAGGACACAGTAAAACATTAATAAGAAAATTTAGAAAGGAGGGATTAACTCCTTGGAGGGTGGAATGCTTCTAAGATGGTTTCAGCACTGAGGCAGAAAAAAAAAAAATGCTTGCTCTCTCATGTGCACCTGTGGCCCTTGGAAGGGATATTTATCACAGATGGACTGGGCTTCTGCTTGGTCATCTAGGGATTAGAAGTCACTGGTCCCTCCCTCCCATGCACAGTCCTCAGGACTGCGGGCTTATATGAAACAGCATTTCAAAGACACCCCGTTGGAGACTATATATTCTATGCCTGTGGTAAAGAGTTTCTGATGGCTCAGATCCCTGACCTTCTACGATTCATTCTGTGTTGAAGGAGCAGAGTGAGGAAAGATTAAGGGATTTGAGTTCCAAAGCCTGGGCTTGGCTATAGGCTCTGTTACTTCTTGGCTATGTGATTACTGGGCAAGTCACTTCACCCCTGTAAGCCTGGTTCTGAATCAGTAAGTTGAAGAAAAAAAATTTCTAAACAGTAGGGTGTGTGGTTGTGTGTGTGTGTGTGTGTGTACAAGTGTTCAAGATCATTCTTTTCAGGATTAAGTGTGGTAAAGTTTCTTCTGTAAATGGTGCCGACTACTGTCATCTTTAGAATGGTCTGTCCAAACGTCCTTCTCCACCGTTTAACATAGCAAGTGGTAGTTTGTAAGGTGACAGCCTTTACCGCATTCGGGTTTTTTTGAAAGTTAGATTACATAAACAGGTTTAAGTTTTTATCAGCCAGTCAATACTCATTAAAGAGCATAACACAGCTCTTAAGTGCTTTTATAAATCTTGGGAGATGGAATTCGTGTCTTCCATTTTAATTTGAAATCTTTGTAATACATTGCTGACCCACACACGTGGATCTTTGTAGTTTGCTCCTCAGGCCACCAGGAAACACCAAGTTACATTCTAAAGAAATCACACCTGACCTAGGACCTTTGTTGCTGTGGGTTTTTTCCATCCATCCATACCTTCATCCATTAATTCACCCACTCATTGGACACATTTACTATGTCTCTGCCATTGTGCTGTAAAGTATTCAGTGTGGTCCCTTGTCTAAAGAATTTACTATATAGCTGGGGATTTGAGAGATGAGTACCCATAACAGCAACATATAGCAAGGTGAAGTAAGCATTACATAGTATTTACAAAGGAGCTGCTTCGGAAATTTGAGGAGAGAACATCTCCTTAAGTTGAACAACTTGAGAAGAACTCCTCAAGCTTCCCACAAGTAGTAACAGGGGGAGGGTTTAGTGTAGGCTTTACCTGTTCAATCAAATCAAAACACACATACAGTGCTAGAATGTGGGAATATTAAGCCCTTCTGAGTTTGGTTCCTGGTTTCCCCATTTCTTAGCTGTGTGGCTGTGGGCAACTCTCTATCCATCAGCTTTCTCATAATAGTACCTATCTCCTGGAATTGTTGTGAAGATTAAATGAGATAATGCAGTGTCCAACATGTAGTTAGGAGTCAGTGACTGTCTGTGGATGTTGTTATTATTTTCCATGGAAAGTGGAGGCTGAGGTGAGCTTCTAGGGCTGAGTAAAATTTCAAAAGATAACAAGGGAAAGCAAAGGTGTTCCAAGCACAAGGAAGGTTCTGGGCAAAGGCTTAGGAAAATAAAGTTTTCAGAGAAAGATGTCTGGTTCTGTGTGTTTGCGTAGTGCGATGTGTGGGTGATCATGAGAATGGGTAGGATTAGCGATGGTTGGAGGCATGGCTAAAGAAGTAGGTCACCAGTCTTAGAAGTTGAGGGCTCTGACTTTGGTAGATAAAGATTTCCAAAGAGGCATGCATGCTCCCAGGAGGGTGTGCAAATATATTGGAAGCTTCATTTTTATCTATTTTCATTTATATAAAAGAAGTTAAAATTCCTATTATTTCCAACATAGGGAACCCACTTTAGATCCCTAATTTGAATAATTCTATGTCACATCTCCAACTGAGGTTCTTCTGAGGGAGATGTAGGGATTCTATGCCCCAGAGTGTCCAAGAGGTACCCATACTGTTCTTGTTTAGCTAGTTTCTTGTTTGGAAACTTTACCTGGATTTAAGAAATAAATCCTCACAAAATGGACAAATGGTTTTGAAAGATTCCCACAAAGAACTTGAGAATTGAGAATGATTTGTGTAAAAAATACAAGCAAACAACAAGAAAATGCAGAGCTAACTTTTCTCCTATTCTTGGCTTCCCACTGGCTGCATTTCAGGGGTTAAAGCCAATGATGATCTAATCACATATAACAAGCTGTAGGCAAAAAAATAAAAAATAAACCTCAAAATTCTCAGGAAGAATGCTTGAGATATGGGTTTACATTCCTGTGATTAATGGTGAGCCCTACCTACAACGTTAATTATGTCTTGAGATGGTAGAAAAGATAGTACGATGTGATGAAAATTAGCATACATTTTAAAGCATTCTTTATTTCATAGTTAACTTTCCTTTTACCATTTCTAGTTTTTATTTATTTTTATAGTGTGCATAATATATTGGCATGGTTTGATACACATGTATACAACATACTATAAATCTGTTTGGGCACACAAATTATGAGCCTTTTGAACCAGCAGGGCTCCATACTCAGATAAGTTTGGAGACAGCTGATTGGAGACATAAGAAACACTGGAGGTCCTTCAATAGGGGGAGACATAAGAATTATTGGAAGTCCTTCAACAGTGGGAAACATGATCAGAGCTGTGTTTGGGGTGATAAACTTAGTCATGTTTTCTCAAGGGAAAAAAAAAGTGTTGCACAAGAAATCAGAGAGGTGGAGTCTGGAAGACAGTCATTAAACTTGGAACTTCCTCTTTTGGAGATGTTGTTCTCTTCCCTACTAAGGTAAGCCACGGGTGGCCTCCATCCACCTACAGGAGCTCTGTAGGACATGTTCCCAGAGCCAGGCTTTCTTTGGCTGCCTGCACAGGAAAAAGATTGCCTAGAACATCCTTCAGTGCTTTCCTCTCTTCCCTAGTTCTCGCTTTATGAGAAGCCATTCCTAAAACAGTCCTCAGCTTTGACTCACTGCAGAGGTGACTGAGATCATCGTTGTGACCTGGAAGCTCCAGGCTCTCCTACCTGAAGGAAGCAGAATGGTCAGAGGCATGGACTCTGACAATCTATTGATACATCTACAGTTCTACCAGATATTCCTGGAGTCACTCACCTTAGCCCAGTTCCTTACTTTCTTTACACCACAGTTTCCTCATCTGTAAATTGAGGTTAACCATCATACCTGTGTGGCAGTGGTGAGGAGTAAATAAGGCAATGAGTGTGAAGACAGAGTAGAATTTTTGGCATAGAATAGATTCCCAAGGAATGTGAGCTCTTCTCATTACAAAGAAATGAATTGGAGCATGGTCTGAAGGGCCCCAGGGAAGAAATGAAAAAGGAGGCTTCCAGGAATACAGATCCTTTAATCTCCTTAAAGCAATATCCAAACAAAAGTATAAATCTCTATAGAAGCCAGCACACTCAAGGCTGCCAGTTGTAGGGGGTTGGTGGGGGCTAAGATGGTTGCCTCTGAGTCAGTCTCTCTCCTTGACTCATCTGTCACCTCTGTCATCTCTGGCTATTGCCACAGTTTCTTGTGAGAAATTATGAAATAAATGGCCTGTGAAGTAATGCCTGGTTGACTAGGTGAGCCCTGGGCATGTGGCCAATGCTCCATGCACTTTAAATATCCTTAGGTTTAGTGAACTCCACATGATTCAATTTCCTTAAAGAAAAAAAAATTGCAGAAAATCAAGCTTAGGAGGACTTATAGATGCAAAGGTAACATTCTGAGGCCTTCCAGGGTGAGGTTTACCCAAAGTAAAAAAATGTGGTGAATGACAGGAGTGAACCATGCTCATTCATGGCCAATACTTCTGTTTCCAGACATAAAGCATCCCAACTGTGATGAAAGTCTTCGCACCAATAACTTTGCTCATGAGTACAGGGACAGAGAATTTCCAAAGTGTTTTTGTATCTGGTAATGATGATAATTAATAATCAATTCTTTGACTTGGCCCTTTATCACCTCCTTTCTTTTTAAATCTCCCAGCAGTTCCTGTGCCAATATTATGACCCTCACTTGAATTTTGACAAAATTGAGGCCCAGAGACTTTGAGGAATCTGATTCCCATCACACAGCTGGAAATGAGTAGA
This sequence comes from Cervus canadensis, assembly GCF_019320065.1. Lineage (NCBI taxonomy): Eukaryota > Metazoa > Chordata > Mammalia > Artiodactyla > Cervidae > Cervus > Cervus canadensis. Next base: position 55,378,072 of record NC_057392.1, on the reverse strand, counting down.
ATTAGATGAAAACCTAGGTCTTCCAGCTAAAAGCAAAGTCTTCTTCCCACTCTACCACTGCTAACTCCCATTTTGTTCATGCGATCCTCATAAAACACCCCAGATCCCTTTGGTCTAGAGGGAAGTTTTCTTTTATGTTACTCCCTTTGCTTTTCCCAGGCAGATCTGGCCACTGCATGACCATTGCTCTGTCAATTTCTCTGGATGGCATGTGTTACACCACATGCTGTGGATCTTCTTATGAGTGTCTCTCTCACGGGACTGTGATCTCCTGAAGCACTATTTTTAACTCATCTGTGTATGCCTGGTACCTAGCCCAGAGCCTGCTATGCAGTAGATGCTTATAGATTGAATGATAAATAAATTAATGCCTCTAAACTAAATGTCCTTTGTACACCTTTCTGCCTCTTCTATTTTTATCAGTCTTTCTAGCCCCATCTGTGAAGGCCCATGATGTTATCCATCTCTCCCGAACTTCTGAAGAGTCATAGACTCTCAGCAATATCTTTAGATTGCATACATCTTACTTCTTCAAAGGGTTCTTGAGGGTAAAGATTAAATCTGAGTGGGTCCTTCATGAGATCTAGGCCAATGCTAGGTAGGGTGGGTGTTTGAAGAGTACCCATGCCCACGTTCACATGGTTGCCTGAAGTTTGGCAAGAGCTGGTGGAACAAGTTGGTGGCAGAACCCAAGGTGTCCTGCAGAGATTTAATTGATAAGAGGCAGAAAAGCAGATGGCCAAGAGCCCAGTCCTTACCTGGCTTATCAGCATGGGCCTTTCACAATCACTGAAACTATGTCTCATGGACAATTTTGTAGATGGGAAATTCCTTGAAGCCAGACAATAGATCTGTGGAGTGATGAAGCTTCAGGGAGAAAAATTACCACTGCAACTTTTTTGTGTAAAAATATGTGAACCAGAGGTTCATTTTCAGAAAGAGCAAATATGAGGGACTCTGTGAATCAGTAAAATGTGAAAAGGTACAAACTGGGAAACTAATTAGGTGACTTGGTGAACTAGTAAGGTAGTTTTCTTAAATGAGAGAAGACCATGATTAAAAAATAAGTATATTCAAGGAAGAAACCATCAAAAATTTCATCAAGTTCCCATCTCTTTAGGCTCAACTGTTGCACTGTTGGAGATTTATTCTAAGAAAATAATCCAAGCCTAGGAAAAGGGACAGCAGGAAAGTGCCCATTGAGGTATTATTGAGGTGAAATGGAGGTAACATAGATATCCCAGTTATTTGAAGAATCATTCCAAAATGCTGATATAAATGACAATATATTCACTAAAGTTATATTTTGAAGGTGAAGCTCCAATACTTTGGCCACCTGATGTGAAGAGCTGACTCATTGGAAAAGACCCTGACACTGGGAAATGTTGAAGGCAAAATGAGAAGGGGGTGGCAGAGGGTGAGATGGTTAGATAGCGTCACTGAATCAATGAACATGAATTTGAGCAAACTCTGGGAGATAGTGAAGGACAGGGAAGCCTGGTGTACTGCAGTCTTTGGGGTCACAAAGAGTCAGACACAACTTAGCAACCGAACATATTTTGAAGCATTCGAATAGGTTGTTCTAAAGACCACATTGGAATTGCTCATTGTGTGGTGCTTATGACAAAGATTAGAATGCAAAAGTATATTTGTGCTACATGTCCAATGCTGTGAGAAAATATGCTTTTTTGGAAAAGACAGGAAAGAATGGAAATAGATGATTTATAAAGATAGTAAGTTTGTGGGTGGCTTTTTATTTCCATAATCATGGTATATTATGTATTTGTATAATATAAAAAAATTTTATGTTAATCAGATACTTAAAAGGAAAACACCTTAACATAAGGTATGTTGCACCCAGCAGTATTTCAGTGATGCTAAACATTAGATATGATCCTTTCCATTCCCTCATCTTGAAACACAGGTCCAGATTAGATTTCTTTCACTGGTGACAAGTTTGAAATTGTGCACTTGAAAAGTCAGAAAGACTTTGAACCCACAGCTATCAATATGGATATGGATACAGATATGATACACATATAGATATGGATAGATAGACCTCATGAGTCCTCTCATGAGTATCAAATGCCTCATGCAAAGTGATACCTGTATATGAAGAGTGGAAAGATTATGAATGTGTGGATTTCAATGCCCTGCAAAAAGCAAAAGAAAGTAAAAATTAAGGGAGACCGTGGTTAAGTGATCCAAGTGGGAAAAAGTTTTGGTGTTATTTTCTAGTGTTTCCAGATACTCAGATACTACCTGTCTTTCTCAGGTCTCCTTATCACTTAGTCCTGCGAGTTATTGCCAAATATCTTAGCAACGGGAAAACCCAGATATCTTTGAGGTCACAGAAGATTAGCAATCTGTATTCTCAATAAGTAAAAAGTCAACAATAAGAAGGAAATAATCACAACAAAACCAGAAACACTCCATGCTCATCCTCAAAGACCTGGATATCTGTCTTTCAGGAGTCCTATAGCTCTCAGAAAGGAATTTTTTAAAGGGAGGTAGGGGTACTCAGCATCAGGCTATCCTATTCATCCACTTGCCCCAGATAATTAGCAACTGGAATTGTTAATAAAATGATTAAAGAAATATTAGATTAGAAAATGAACCAGTAAGTTTTACATATCACTTTTAAGTATTATTATGGGTCTCATAAAGTATCACCATCACAGAAAGTAATTTTATATCTCTGTTGCTACATCACAATTTTCACAGACCTGTAAAGTTCTGATGCCCACAGCATTTAATTTTTTTCCACTTTTAAAAATACTGGAATATCATTAACAAAAGATTGAACATAAAAACATATTACTCAATTTATTCAAAATTCTCTTTGATAGAGTCCATACCTTGATCTATAATAGCCAGGAAATAGATTCTATAGTTAGTTTGGGGATGATTTATATACAATTTGTATCTCTTATGATCTTTTCTTTTGACTTTATATTTTATTGGAGTATCACTTATATTGCATATTTGATATTTTCAAATTTAGAAAACTTTTTCAATTTAGAGAAACCATTTTCTTTAAATAAACAAGTAAACATTTAAAAGTGAAAAAGTCAAGCTTTGTTTGGTTGTAAAAGTTTGCTAGGGCTTCCCAGGTGGCTTAGTGGTAAAGAATCAGCCTGCAATGCAGGAGATGCAAGTTCAATCCCTGGATCAGATCCTCTGGAAAAGGAAACGGCAACTCACTGAAGTATTCTTGCCTGGGAAATCCCATGGACAGAGGAGCCTGGCGAGCTACAGTCCATAGGGGTCCCAAAAGAGTCAGACACGACTTAGGGACTAAACAACAACAAAAGTTTGTTAGTAGTATTAACAGCAAATAATCATTTATACCAAATAACAGAAGGTAGAGTCAAAATTAATTATATTTTTCTTCAAAGACCATAATTCAGTGTTTCTTTGAGAATATTCTACTTTTTTCTTCTTTCTTCTAGAGCATTTCATATCTTATGTCTATCAAATCTAATTGGATAATTGCATTCCCTATCATATATTCAAGAATGCTTGGCAGGTCAAATATGATATATGTTGCTTTATTTTTACACAGATCAAGAAAAAAAGGAATATAATCTTTGAATTATTCCAAAGAATGTGATTTCAATGGACACAACGGAGGCCATGAACCATATATATATAGCACAAAGAGTGCTTTGGATTTGGGGGTCGGATCCCAATTCATAAACTTTTTCCTTATTATCGTTGTCATTATTTCCTTATTATCCAAGTCATTATTTCCTTTTTATCCAAGTGTCATTTACACTTGCCTTTGGCAACTTTTTAAACCACTTTATTGAGATATAATTGACTTACAAAAAGTTATACTTATTTTATGTACATGGTTTAATGAGTTTGGAAATAAGTATCCATCCATGAAATCATCACTACAATCCATGTCAAAAAACATATCCATTCCCTCCAAAAGTTTCTTTTTGCATTCTTATTTGTTGTTAATATTTTTTATAAGGGTTATTGTTTTTAATGTGTGTGATAAGAACACAACATAATATCTACCCTCTTCACAGTATTCTAAGATTACAATGTAGTCTCACTAGCTACAGCCACTATGCACTACAGTAGATCTCTAGGACTTGCATCTTCTATAACTGAAACTCTGTACCCTTTGACTAATACCTCCCTGTTTCTCTGGCTCCTCAACCCCTAGCTGCCCATCATCCTACTCTCTGCTTCTATGAGTTTGACTATTTTATATTCCTCAAATAAGTGGTACTATGTCAAAATAGATAAAAAAACAAACCTAAACATCAAACCTGAAACCATAAAACTTCTAGAAGAAAATATAGGGGGAAAGCTTCTTGACATTGGCTTTCACAGTGATTTCTTGGGTTCAGCATCAAAAACACAGGCCATGAAAGCAAAATAGTCAAGTGGGGTTACATCAGGCTGAAGAGAGAATTTCTGCAGAGTGAAGGAAACAATTCACAAAATGAAAAGGCAACCAGCAGAGTGGGAGAAATAGTTGCAAATCATGTATCTGATAAAGAGTTATTATCCAAAACTTATAAGAAACTCCTACAATCCAATAGCAAACAATAAATAATCCAGTCTAAAAATGGGCAAAGGGACTGAGTAGACATTTCACCAAAGAAGACATACAAAAGGCAGTTGTTTAAATAAACACCAAAAGATGAAAATTCCTTTTTTATTTTTTTACTTAAATCAAAACCTGAACTTTTTTTTTCTACAAGAGACATAAAACCAAGGAAATTAATTTTGATTTCTTCATTTTCTTAACTGGTAGAGCTCAAATAGCATGTATAATAACTGTTAGTTGTTCATGACATTTATCCCTGAAATAATCTGTTTGTACTGGGTGCTATTTACATTTTAAAATTTTGCATATCTTTTTTTTCACTTTACTATACATTTAATGAATAATATCATTTTGAAATTGCCATCCCAAATAATCAAAATTCATTTTGTTACTTTTTAACCTGTCTTCCAACCTCAGATATGCAGATGATACCACTCTACTGGCAGAAAGTGAAGAGGAACTAAAGAGCCTCTTGATGACGGTGAAAGACGAGAGTGAAAAAGTTGGCTTAAAACTCAACACTCAAAAAACTAAGATCATGGCATCCAGTCACATCACTTCATGGCAAATTGATGAGGAAAAAGTGGAAACAGTGGCAACTTTTATTTTCTTGGGCTCCAAAATCACTGTAGATGGTGACTGCAGCCATGAAATTAAGACAATTGCTTCTTGGAAGAAAAGTTATGACAAATCTAGATAGTGTATTAAAAGCAGACACATCATCACTTTGCTGACAAAGGTCCATATAGTCAAAGCTATAGTTTTTCCAGTAGTCATGCACAGGTGTGACAGTTGGACCTAAAGAAGGCTGGGAGACAAAGAATCGATGCTTTCAAAGTGTGGTGCTAGAGAAGACTCTTGAGAGTCCCTTGGACAGGAAGGAGATTAAATCAGTCAATCCTAAAGAAAGTCAATCCTGAATATTCATTGGAAGGACTGACGCTGAAGCTGAAGCTCCAACACTTTGGCCAACTGATGTGAAGAGCAGACTCATCAAAAAAGGCCTAATGCTGAGAAAGACAGGGCAGGAGGTGAAGTGGCTGACAGAGGATGAGATGGTTGGATGGCATCACAGACTCTAAGGACATGAATCTGAGCAAACTCCACGAGATAGTGAAGGACAGAGGAGCCTGGCATGCAGCAGTCCATGGGGTCACAAAGAGTCAGACACGACTGAGCAACTAAACAACAACAGCAACATTTGGGACATTCCAAATAGTTTTTACTAAATCCAGAAATTTTCCTGAAATGATTGATCCATTTATGCTGTGAAAATCGACATTATGTTTGGCTAAGTATTGGCTAAATACTATTATCCTAAAAACTTCATGCTAATATTCAAAGCAAATGTTAACATTGCTTTGTCTCTGTTGTATTTTATCAATTGCTGTTTATTTTTCCAGCCTTTAAAATTTTTCAGTCCACATAATCTTGTGTGGACTTTTCTGTGTATGAGTCAATTTGCTAACTTTCATCATTTCTATTTTAAAGAACTAGGCAGACAATCTCCCTATTTCTTTTTATCCTTAAACTTTCATCTTTTCTGAAGTCTTCCAGTACTTTTTCAATTTCTATTATCTAGATGTATTCTTATTTTTAATGATCTAAAAACATGCAGCTCAATATAATCGCCACAAGCCACATGTGGGTATTTAAATTTAAATCAGTTACAATTGAATAGAAATTAAAATTTAAGCTCCTCAGTTGCACTAGCCACATTTCACATGCTCAGGAGCCATACGTGTCTAGTGACTACCCTTTCGGCAGCACAGATGTAGACCACATCCATCGAGGCAGGATGTTCTACTGGACAATACTGATAAAGGATTATAAAAGAAATTGTTAATAGTATTCAAAGTGTACAAAATTTGAATATATTTTCATCAAAAATGTAAATGAAAGTAAATGTAATATATTTAAAAATTAAAATTACCTTGCATGCATGTTTTGAAAAATATTTCTTCAAAAATATCTCAAATATCAAAAATTAATAATTCAAGTTAAAAAGGAAATGAAACATGTTACAATTAGTAGATGTTAACATTTTAATAAAAATTAAGTAAAGCTAATATTTATTTTTAACTTAATCAAACTGTATTTATTTCTGAAAAAAATTAAACTATTGAAAATACCAGCTTTTAATGCCTACTTTATGGCAAATGTTATGCATCTATGTCACACTCGTCAGAGAGATTATGTCTCAACCTGAAAGTTAAGTGAAAATGTTAGTCACTCAGTTGTGTTCAACTCTTTGCGACCCCATGGACTGTAGTCCACCAGGCTCCTGTGTCCATGGAATTCTCCAGGCAAGAATACTGGAGTGGGTAGCCATTTCCTTCTCCAGGCAATCTTCCCCACCCAGGGATTGTACCCAGGTCTGCTGCACTGCAGGCAGAGTCTTTACCATCTGAGCCACCAGGGAATGTGCAAATTTAAGAGTAATATGAATTGTTTTGCAAAATATTCCTCAACTGCCATGAAAAACTGCCAGAAACCCATACTAATTCAGAACTACTTCCAGAGTCATGAATTAGAGCTTGAAGAGAAGCAAGGAAATGGACACTCAGCACTACTTTCTTATTAAGGATGTATTACATTTATGCCATCTGAGAGGAAGGATGTGACAAGGTAATTAATTGTTTAATTCCTCTTACCTAAGTGCTTTAACTATTCAAATCTTCCCTGTTCTCCTAAGCAGGATGCATTTGCAAAGTTGATAGTGACACAACCCCCAAATTTCACAACATCCAGACAGAATTGCCTGTTGTTTCAAGGATATAGGGCAAAAGATCTGAAGATCTGGGGATCTGAATGATGTTTGTCACAAGAGCTGATGTTTTTGGTTGGTTTTTGCTGTGTCAGCTCTGAGCAACAAATTCTGAATGACAGAAGAGCCCATTCCTTCTTTATTGGATTTATTTGTTTTCATGTTTGTGATATGCTATAATATCTTTCCTTGAAGGTAACCCTGTGGCCTTCTTGCCTGTCAAGAGTCACATGGATGTGATAAGTAACATGGTTAAGAGACACTGATAGCAAGGCTGGACAGACCTTTAGCAGATACAATTGATGGAGCACCTCAATGTGCTACAAATCAGGTCCTCTTCAAGGAAACCAGCAAGGAAGGCATTATTGTCCTTCAAGTCCATTTCACATAGAGCAAAATGAGACTTTAGAAGAGGGAAATAATTTGCTCAAGATAACAGAGTTGATAAGAGTGGTGGTGGTGTTGGTGGTGGTGTAGTCACTAAGTTGTGTCCAGCTCTTATGAGCCCATGGACTGTAGCCCAGCAGTCTCCTCTGTCCATGAGATTCTCCAGGCAAGAATGTTGGAATGGGTTGCCATTTCCTCCTCCAGGAGATCTTTTAGACCCAAGGATTGAACCCATGGCTCTACCAGGGAAGCCCCAATAAGAGGCAGTGGAACTTTTTAAGACCAGGGCTGTCTGAGGCCAAAGCTCTTAGCCTCCCACTCTGCATTCCACCGCAGACAGATGGCTGGGCCTCTAGCACCCTGCAGTTGGTCATCTGAAGAGAGGCTCATTCTTGGAAGCGGCTGGGGCTGAAAGCTGCCTTATTTGATGACTGAGAAGAGTGGGGCTGAATGTTGATGAGATGAAACCTGAGAGTGTGAACCTCAGCAGGAAGATGATTGAGGAAGAGAATTGCTGCCATTGCCATGTGGATCTTCTCACATCTCTCCCTTGGCCAAAAGTCTCTTTTTGATGCAGTGGTGCCTTCAGGACAGGCCACACACCTCAGCAAGATGTTAAAAACATCCCCAGGGACTTCCCTGATGGTCCAGTGGCTAAGATTCCAATCTCCCAATGCATGGTTCGAACTGGATCTTGCATGCTGCAACTAAGACCAGGCGCAGCCAAATAAATAAATACTTTTAAAAAAGTAAAACAGAAACCCACAATTTTGCTCCAAACAACTTATTCAGGGACACTGCCCCATTTCCACCTACCCCCAGCATAGTTCTGATTTTAGTCTTCATGAACACCGTATTCTCAGAGAACAGTCTCCTCTCTCAGCCCTCCCACCTGTGAATTCACTGCCCCTCTACCTAGAATGCACTGCTTCCTCCCTCCTGTCTGGAGAAACCTTAATCATCCTTCATGTTATAATTCAAGTGTCGCCTCCTCAGTTATTGGATCCTAGGCACTGCTTATCTATCCTGGGTGGCCCAGATGGTAAAGAATCTGCTACAATGCAGGAGATATGGGTTTGAACCCTGGATCAGGAAGATCCCCTGGAGAAGGGAATGGCAATCCACTCCAGTATTCTTGCCTGGGAAATTCCATGGACAGAGGAGCCTGGTAGTTTACAGTCCATGGGGCCGCAAAGAGTCAGACACGACTGAGCAGCTAACACTTTCACACTTTCAGACCCTCACAAGGGGTTGGTCATCTCCTCCCCTGAGGTTTTTAGAACTTTATTCAGGCCTAAGTTAGACTGTGCAGCACTTTCACAGCATCATCTTTCAGGATTTGAAAGAGCTCAACTGGAATTCCATCATCTCCACTAGCTTTGTCTGAGTGATGCTTTCTAAGGCCCACTTGACTTCACATTCCAGGATGTCTGGCTCTAGGTGAGTGATCACACCATCGTGATTATCTGGGTCGTGAAGATCTTTTTTGTACAGTTCTTCCGTGTATTCTTGCCACCTCTTCTTAATATCTTCTGCTTCTGTTAGGTCCATACCATTTCTATCCTTTATCGAACCCATCTTTGCATGAAATGTTCCCTTGGTATCTCTAATTTTCTTGAAGAGATCTTTAGTCTTTCCCATTCTGCTGTTTTCCTCTATTTCTTTGCATTGATCACTGAGGAAGGCTATCTTATCTCTCCTTGCTCTTCTTTGGAAGTCTGCATTCAAATGGGAATATCTTTCCTTTTCTCCTTTGCTTTTTGCTTCTCTTCTTTTCACAGCTATGTGTAAGGCCTCCTCAGACAGCCATTTGACAGCCATTTTGCTTTTTTGCATTTCTTTTCCATGGGGATGGTCTTAATCCCTGTCTCCTGTACAATGTCATGAACCTCCGTCCATAGTTCATCAGGCACTCTGTTTATCAGATCTAGTCCCTTAAATCTATTTCTCACTTCCACTGTATAATCATCAGGGATTTGATTTAGGTCATACCTGAATGGTCTAGTGGTTTCCCCTACTTTCTTCAGTTTAAGTCTGAGTTTGGCAATAAGGAGTTCATGATTGGAGCCATAGTCAGCTCCTGGTCTTGTTTTTGCTGATTGTATAGAGCTTCTTCATCTTTGGCTGCAAAGAATATAATCAATCTGATTTCTGTGTTGACCATCTGGTGATGTCCATGTGTAAAGTCTTCTCTTGTGTTGTTGGAAGAGGGTGTTTGCTATGACTAGTGCGTTCTCTTGGCAAAACTTTATTAACTTTTGCCCTGCTTCATTCCGTACTCCAAGGCCAAATTTGCCTTGGATGGAATTCCAGTTGAGCTATTTCAAATCCTGAAAGATGATGCTGTGAAAGTGCTGCACTCAACATGCCAGCAAATTTGGAAAACTTAGCAGTGGCCACAGGACTGGAAAAGGTCAGTTCTCATTCCAATCCCAAAGAAAGGCAATGCCAAAGAATGCTCAAACTACTGCACAATTGCACTCATCTCACACGCTAGTAAAGTAATGCTCAAAATTCTCCAAGTCAGGCTTCAACAATACGTGAACTGTGAACTTCCAGATGTTCAAGCTGGTTTTAGAAAAGGCAGAGGAACCAGAGATCAAATTACCAACATCCGCTGGATCATCAAAAAAGCAAGAGAGTTCCAACAAAACATCTATTTCTGCTTTATTGACTATGCCAAAGCCTTTGACTGTGTGGATCACAATAAATTGGAAAATTCTGAAAGAGATGGGAATACCAGACCACCTGACCTGCCTCTTGAGAAACCTGTATGCAGGTCAGGAAGCAATAGTTAGAACTGGACATGGACCAACAGATTGCTTCCAAATAGGAAAAGAAGTACATCAAGGCTGTATATTGTCACCCTGCTTATTTAACTTATATGTAGAGTACATCATGAGAAAACGCTGGGCTGGAAGAAGCACAAGCTGGAATCAAGATTGCTGGGAGAAATATCAATAACCTCAGATATGCAGATGATACCACCCTTATGGCAGAAAGTGAAGAAGAACTAAAGAGCCTCTTGATGAAAGTGAAAGAGGAGAGTGAAAAAGTAGGCTTAAAGCTCAATATTCAGAAAACTAAGATCATGGCATCCAGTCCCATCACTTCATGGCAAATAGATGGGGAAACAGTGGCTGACTTTATTTTTTTGGGCTCTAAAATCACTGCAGATGATGATTGCAGCCATGAAATTAAAAGACACTTATTCCTTGGAAAGAAAGTTATGACCAAACTAGATAGCATATTAAAAAGCAGAGACATTACTTTGTCCACAAAGGTCCATCTAGTCAAGGCTATGGTTTTTCTAGTAGTCATGTATGGATGTGAGAGTTGGACTGTGAAGAAAGCTGAGTGCTGAAGAATTGATGCTTTTGAACTGTGGTGTTGGAGAAGACACTTGAGAGTCCCTTGGACTGCAAGGAGATCCAACCAGTCCATCCTAAAGGAGATCAGTCCTGGGTGTTTATTGGAAGGACTGATGCTGAAGCTGAAACTCCAGTACTTTGGCCACCTCATGTGAAGAGTTGACTTGTTGGAAAAGACCCTGATGCTGGGAGGGATTGGAGGCAGGAGGAGAAGGGGACGACAGGGGATGAGATGGCTGGATGGCATCACCAATTCGATGGACATGAGTTTGAGTAAACTCCGGAAGTTGGTGATGGACAGGGAGGCCTGCCGTGCTGCGATTCATGGGGTTGCAAAGAGTCAGACATGACTGAGTGACTGAACTGAAATGAAGTTAGACTGTGATGTTTGCCAGCGTGTTCAGATTTCTCACTTGGCTGTGAGCTCCTGCAGAACAGAAGCCATTTTACATTCCTTTCTGGGTCCTCCTTGTCCCATCCCCTGGCTCTAAGCACATTCCCTAAAATATATCAAGCTCTTCACAAGTCAGACTGGTTCCAAATTGGGAAAGGAGTAAGTCAAGGCTGTATATTATCACCCTGGTTATTTAACTTATATGCAGAGTACATCATGCGAAATGCCAGGCTGGATGAAGCACAAGCTGGAATCAAGTTTGCCAAGAGAAATATCAATAACCATAGATATGCAGATGACACCACCTTTATGGCAGAAAGCAAAGAAGAATTGAAGAGCCTGTTGATGAAAGGGAAAGAGGAGAGTGAAAAAGTTGGCTTTAAACTCAACAGTCAAAAAACTAAGATCATGGCATACTGTTCTATCACTTCATGGCACATAGATGGGAAAACAATGGAAACAGTGACAGACTTTATTTTCTTGGGCTCCAAAATCACTGCAGATGGTTACTGCAGCCATGAAATTAAAAGACACTTGCTCCTTGGAAGAAAAGTTATGACAAACCTAGACAGCATATTAAAAACAGAGACATTACTTTGCCAGCAAAGGCCCGTCCAGTCGAAGCTATGGTTTTTCCAGTAGCCGTGTATGGATGTGAGAGTTGGACTATAAAGAAAGCTGAGCACCAAAAAATTGATGCTTTTGAACTGTGGTGTTGCAGAAGACTCTTGAGTGTCCCTTAGACCGCAAGGAGATCCAACCAGTCCATCCCAAAGGAAATCAGTCCTGAATATTCACTGGAGGACTGATGTTGAAGCTGAAACTCCAATACTTTGGTCACCTGATGCAAAGAACCGACTCATTGGAAAAGACACTGATGCTGGGCAAGATTGAAGGCAGGAGGAGAAGGGGACGACAGAGGATGACATGGCTGGATGGTATCACCGACTCGATGAACATGAGTCTGAGCAAGCTCTGGGAGTTGGTGATGGACAGGGAAGCCTGTCGTTCTCCTGTCCATGGGGTCACAAAGAGTCAGACATGACTGAGTGACTGAACTGAACTGAATTCACAAATGTTGAGTGTTGAATAAGTGCACCTTCAAGGGAGGGTGAATTCGAGGGCTTGGTTTCCTGGGAGGAGACTTTACCTTCTGCACCCACAGCCCTCTTTAAGCAATGTCCCATCTGAGGCATTGAGCCACTTCTACACCATTGCAGCAGCAGGAGCCTAGGGTGGGGCTGGTGGGAAAACAAACAGGGAAGACAAAAACAGGGGTGTGTTGAAATCTTGAAAAAGCTCTATTCCTTGGTGTTCAAGCTTGCCACACCTTCTAAGTCAAGTGGGTTCTCAGTCCAGGGACTCTGAGAGGATCCATTGTAGGTACAAAGGCTTTGGGATCACGGCCGAGGGGCAGGGAGAGACCAGGGGATGTGAAATCGGCTTCCTTGTTTAGCTTTTCTCTTTGTAAGCCTGTTTGTCTTTCCAGACAGAAGAAACCCTACCTTCCCCTGCTTTAATTGCTTAATTGTTTTGACACCTTCTGCTGTTGCATCAGCACAACACACTGTTTTGTCAGGGATCCTTCACGGGGGTAGATCTAGGCTGGAGAGAGGCAGCTGGCAGCAAACAAGTCCTAGTAGCCAGGGAAATGTTGAGCAGAGGAAGAGATCTAGGCAAGGGAAGGCAGGGTGGAACAAAGAAGAAAAAAGGAAATGTTGGGATGGTGGGAAGAAGAGATCTTGTGAAAGGTGGCAGTTAGGTTAGCAAAACTGGATGTCTCTGTCTGGAAGATTTCCCAGACAAGGCCTCAGGGAGATTGTGCCCAAGCAGGCAAACCTGTCTGCTACAGGTCCCCGAAAGGAACAAAATTAGAGAGCTTGGATTGCCATGCTAGGGACTACATCTGCCTGAGAAATTTTCTTCACTCTGGGTCTCAGTTTCTCTCCTCAGAAACAGGACCAGATTTGGGATCTTTCTCACAAGCCCCCAGATACTCCTTTTTGTTGTTGTTTAGTTGCCAAGTCATGTCCAACTCTTTGCGACCCCGTGGACTGCAGCACATCAGGCTTTTCTGTCCTTCACTATCTCCCGCCATATGCTCAAACTTACGTCTTTTGAGTCAGTGATGCCATCCAACCATTTCATCCTCTGTCGCTCCCTTCTCCCCATGCCTTCAAGCTTTCCTAGCATAAGGGTCTTTTCCAATGAGTTGGCTCTTCGTATCAGTTGGCCAAAGTATTGGAGATTCAGCTTCAACATCAGTTCTTCCAATGAATATTCAGGGTTGATTTCCTTTAGGATTGACTGGCTTAATCTCCTTGCTGTCTAAGATGCTCCTTACTGAAATACTTTTGAGACAAAAATGGAAGAAACCCACAAAACTCTCATAGAGCCCTTCGCAAATATTCAAATAATTAGTATGAGGGATTCTGGAAACAAACATGGTCAAACAGAGTATTTGTCAAAATAATGAAACACAGTCCCAGCAGAAGACACCTCCAGTAAATTTGCCTTGGCCTCTGGGTACTATGTGGAGAAATCAGAGAAGTAAACGTAGGGAAACCAAAACCTCGAAGATCTTGAAACAGGAGGATGAAGAATTGTATGAGCCTGGGTTAGGGATCGGGAGACCTGGCTTTTAGACTAGTTTGGCTTATGGCTGTACAGATGTAAACCTAGATTTCTCAACTGTAGGATAAAAGGCTAAATCTCTCTAGGGCTCGTGTACCTTGGGGTGGGTGTGCAGGGCTATGCAAACAGATGTTAGAGGCCACCATCAAGCATTATACATCTTTCTGAAACATCAATTTTATCTGAAGGGAAACATTTTAAAACATTATTTTTTAATTCAAAAATTAATTCACTTTGTTGGCAAATGCTTATTGAGCCTTGGTTATATGCCAGCTACTGTTTTAAACACTGTTTTAATAGCAAAGTAAACATGGATATATTATGGAATAATGTACATAATTTATGTGATCTAAGGTAAATGACAATTCCTAAAACCATTTTTCACACACAGGTTCCTTTCTGGCCATGTCCATTCACTCTCAGCTCCAACCAAATAACACCTATTTGTTCTCCCTTTGCCCCTGGGCACATACCAATGGATAAGTAAGCCAGTAGTCTTAGGCCCCTTTCCAGTTCTACAGCCTATCCCATCAGGACCACCAGAAATTAAGCAAATCCTTATTGTTGACAACAGGCTTGATATTTATATCCACCAGATGAAAGTAAGATAAGGGAACTAACTTCCAATAACTATTAATCATTTTCACCACTACCTACCTTACAGGTGATGAGTGTATCACTGTTTTTAAAAACGATTTCAGATGATCTTCACAATCATCCACCTGCAAAATTGGTATCATTTTCCCCATTTAAAAATTCAGGAAAGGACTTCCCTGGTGGTACAGTGGATAAGAATCCACCTGCCAATGTAGAGGACACAGTTTCGATCCTTGGTCTGGCAATATTCCGCATGCGGCAGGGCAACTCAGCCCAGGGACTGCAGCTACTGAGCTCACGTGTTGCAACTACTGAAGTCTGTGTGCCTAGATCCTGTGTCCTACAACAAGAAAAGCCACTGCAATGAGAAGCCCACACACTACAATGAAAAGTAGCCCCCTCTTGCTGCAACTAGAGAAAACCCATATGCAGCAACAAAGACCCAGTGCAATAAAAAATAAAAAAAAAAAATCAGTTGAGGAGGCAGAGGTTCAGAGAAATTGAATGATTCTCTTGAAGTCTCAGTGCTTAGAAATGGGAAGAGTCAAGATTTCATCCTGCCTTGGTCTGGCTCCAAGTCAATCCCTTTCTCCCTCTCTGACCCCACCCCCAGAAGGTAATAGTGATCATGTCACTTTTTCCTTTGATGTTTCTCTCTGCCTCACAGCTTGGTAATATAATCTTAACTCAGGTTCTGAGGGCACAGCATTAGAGAGAAAATGCACATGACCCACTCCATAGAACTACAGAATGTTAGAATGGGACCAGATTGCAGAGATTGTCAGATATTCTTGGTTCCAGAGAGGAAACCTGGGGCCTAGGCTATAAAGTCAGCATTTGTGGGAAAAAGCCCTGAGATCGGCACAACTTATATCCAAGTTCAGCACTGCCGTGTACCCCTTGGATCCTTGTAGTCCCATAAACTCCCTGAAACTCAATTTCCTTCTCTGTAAAATGGGCTGGAATGGGGAAATGATGCCACGTGTAGAAGGCTATTGTAAAGATGACATAAAATCATGTATTTACAGAATTTTAAATACTGAAGTGCTATGTACAGATGTCTGTGACTCACCTAAATTCTCCCAGCACAGACCAAGTGCTCAGATGTTAAATATTCTTGTCCTGCCCTTCAATGCTGGAGACCTTCCCTGAAGCTGCAGCCACCCCAACTAACCTTGAGAATAGACTCAGAATCCTTTGCAAAATGAGTGTACCCTTTTATAACTTGAGAAAATGGAGCAAGTAAACTCAGTTCATCCTCATCCTAAGATGCTCATTGTGGGAGGGAGGAGGCATACACCATAGACACATGGTTAGTTCTTGGAATGAACTGGGCTCTGTACCCTGAGGTCCCTAACCTCCAGGAACAAGTCCAGGTGAAGGGAGTTATCCCAAAGGAAGTGACTCACTCAGGGGGTATCCCTTTGGTATGATAGTACCAGGCCAAATCTATTTTGATTCCTACATCATCAAACCTGTACACAGTGGGAATATGGAGTTTCCCCTGCCCTCACGCCCCCCACTCCATCCCCCAGTCTCTCCCAGGCTCACCCTGAATTCCACAAAGTGAGCTCATGGGCAGGATGCTCTTGTAGGGTCACAGGGAACATACCATGTTAATTCCAGCTTCTCTGGGGCACCCTCTCCAAAGTTCCCCAAGTACAACCTTGCCATTACTGCACCAGCCCCAAGGGGAGAAATGGGGAAAACACCCCCTCTTGGTACCATTGGAGAAACTGAAGCCAGAAAACATGCAACATCTGCCTGTGAATCTAAAAACACCAGGACCCAGGAATCAATTCCAGCTCCTGCTTCTTACCCTCAGCTGCCAGGATCTTCCCACTTAGGTCTATGTCCTCCTGGAGAGCAGAGGCCCGAGATTCACAGGCTGGCACCTCCCAGCACCAGGGATGCTAGATAATAGGCAATTCACATGATGCTGATCAGTGACTGAGATGCCTCCTTACTCCTCTCTGACTTCCTGTTTTCCTATCTGCAGAATGCCAGGGTTAAATTAGATGATCTCCGGGACACTTCTCATTTCTAACTGGTATTTTTAGGCCAGCTGAGGACCTTAGTTTAGCAAATGGTAAGTGTGGAAATCAGATTAGGAAAGTAGGTTGGGGTCCCAAGGATTGACGGAGGACCTAGCATTGTGTGAGCAGGAGTTATAAATGAGAACATAATGTGAGAAAGGTGCCCTCACAGAGCCCACAGCCCAGGGCAAAATAAGATCCTTAATAAGTATGGAAACTAGCAGGCAAAACTGCTCAGAAGAAACTCCAGAAGTTTGGAAGTCAGAAAACCTGGGTCCCTATGCAGAGCTTGACTTTGTCTCGCTGGAAAGATCACTTCCTTTTTCTGGACCTCATTAATTTTCTGGACCTGATTTATGGTTTAAAGTCATCAATGTACACTCTTCTGTAAGGTCATGAAAGGCAGATCTTCCCTCCTTTTCCTTGGTAGGGGTGGAGCAGGTAGAGTTCCTCTTCCAATGCCCGGGACTCTTTCTTCAAAGCACAGGTGATGTTACAGACTTGATCTTCTCTAATTCCTTCAAATGGGTTTCCTTTATCTTCCTTTTGTTATTAGTAATATTTTAGGTCAGACACCCTCTACAGAGGAAACTACAGACTCTTTGGGTTGGAAGAGACCTGAGAGTCTTTACATCTTGATCTTCTTCTATCTCAACATCTACCATCCAGTGTCTGTCTGAACATCCCCAGGAGCAAGGATCTCAGCATCTCCCAAGGCAGTTAGTTCCATCTGGGACAGTTCTATTTATTAGAAAGTTTTTCAAAGGAAACCAGACAGCTCCCTTAATTAAATCAAGCCTAATACTATCTATGGTCAGCTCACCAGCTATTTCCTTGGGAACTGTCTCTAACAAGACAGTTGGGTTGAACCCAGGAGGATTATAATCACAGTTGTAGATGTTTTGCCTTAGTTGGTGTTCCCACCTCGAATCCTAACTCTTTGCCCTTAGACTTTAGGTCCATCTTGATTACTCACAAATCCCATAGTAACTTGTCGCTTATTAAATAATGATTGATTTTTTGATGTTTTTTTTTTTCCCTACTTCACTTTTTAAGGGAGTATAACTCAGTGGTTTATTCCATGAGCTGATTCCATAAAGTGGGTCATGTGTGAGTTTTGATGTGATTTGGGTCTCAGTTCTGGCTCCCTCAGTCTTGGTGTGC
Source organism: Cervus canadensis (assembly GCF_019320065.1). NCBI lineage: Eukaryota > Metazoa > Chordata > Mammalia > Artiodactyla > Cervidae > Cervus > Cervus canadensis. The sequence goes on along the minus strand of NC_057392.1, from coordinate 55,360,152 downwards.
CCTTAGCCAAGTGACTTTCTTCTCTCTTGAGTCTCAGTTTCCTAGTCTGTAAAAATTAATGACATTTAACCTGTTGAGTTGTTGAAAGAATTAAAGAGCTTAGTTGAGGTGTTTGTCCTAGTAAGAAGGAGTGTTAAGGAGTCCTGTTTTTTTTTTTTTCCTTAGTGATTTGGGTCTCAGTTCTGGCTCCCTCAGTCTTGGTGTGCCCTTAGCCAAGTGACTTTCTTCTCTCTTGAGTCTCAGTTTCCTAGTCTGTAAAAATTAATGACATTTAACCTGTTGAGTTGTTGAAAGAATTAAAGAGCTTAGTTGAGGTGTTTGTCCTAGTAAGAAGGAGTGTTAAGGAGTCCTGTTTTTTTTTTTCCTTACAGTCCATCTTTATGTAGAATCCAAATCCATCTCTCTGAAGCAGTTACCATCTTGTTTGCCCCAGTTCCCTCCTCTGGGACCGTGCAGAATGGGCTAAATCCCTCTTCCATGTGGCAACCCTTCAGATATTTCCATTTGACCACAACGTCTTTACATGGCAAAGGACCTCACCCAAGAAACTGAGGTGGGATAAAGTGAATCCACCACAATCTCACCACAATCTGGAAGGAGAAGCAAGAAATGCTGACTTCCCTGGCCTGGAGTGACCACTCCAACATCTGCCTCCAAGAAGAGTGGAGTGAGCCAGGGCTCTTGGAAAACTCAACTCTGGCAACACATGACATTGAAGTGTTGAAATATGCCACTTTGATGTGGCATTAGCTCATGATATTGCTTTATTTTCTTAATTTAGAAGAAAAGCACAGCTGCTAGAATTTCTAATATAATAATAAGTATGGTGGTATACCAAAGGTTTTCAGGAATTTTTCCACAAGAGCACTTCACCTAATTGTGTAACTTTTTAAAACATATTCTTGCAAATACATTTTTTTCTATTATGCAAAGACTGTCTTTTAAATCATTTTCTAACCTTTCAACTTTAAAATATTGAATCCCTGAAAGATCAATATACTCTGTCTAGTTGAAACAACTTCTAGAGCAAGACAGGGTTTAATTAAGTAAACAAATAACTAGACTGAAGTGCTCTTTTTGTTGAATGAAAAGCTCAAGAAATCTACTACCTTTCTACCTTTTGGGATATGAGCATTATGTTTTGAACTAACAAGACCACTGTATAAATGCAAACTATTAATTCTTATCAGCCAGCTTTGTAACATATTCTTTAGGTAAATTTCTTGTCTCCTGGGTTGATTTTCAAACTTTGAACTCAGTGCCAGTGACTTATCAGGAAAATTATAGACTGTACTCTTTCACTGGGAAGAAGAGTAGACTAGAATCCCTTTAAGGATACCTTCAAAACCACTTCTTCTTTTCCAATAAATTGCTGAGACAATGTGTTGGGGAACAAAAAGAGTGCTAGTGAAGGCTTGCTCTTTAGAAGATAACAAAAAGAATCACATCCAATCATGCTGATGGTAAAAAGTTCAGGGTGCAATTATGTTACTTTGTATGTAATACTAGAAATTTCTTTATCCCATGGTAGATCACCTGGTCAAAGTCATACCAATTAAGGACTATAACAATTTCCTTTTTTTCTTTACCAATTTCAGTGCCCAATTCACTGATTATTTATCATGCAGAATAAATCCAGTAACAGTTTCTACTAATCATTTTATCTACTAGTAGAATTTCCCACATGGTGTTTACCCAGTGGGTTCCAAAAGTGCCCAGAAATTGATCCTTTCAGCATTTTGGACCATTAGTAGGACCAGGAACAGCCAGGGCTCTGAGCTAGTTGTCTCCAATAACATGTGGGTCTGTTTACTCCAGAATAACAGAGAAATACTATCAGTTTCTTTGTGTACCATGTCTTGGAAGGGACTGGGAAGCACTGAGCTTCACTGTAAATTTCAGGCCTTTCAAAATACATAATATAATTTTACTATTGTGGAGACAATTGAAACTGGTCAATTTTTGTCTTCATGTTTGTTTTTAAAATAAAACTTACAGGGAAACCTGTCTCTTTCATGTGACCTGCTGGCCATAGATTGGTCATCCCTGCCTGGCTCCATTTTCCCACATGAAGGAGAGTAGCTATACCTTAGAAGACTCAAAGAATGAATATATATCCATATATATATATGGATATATACACACACATACACACACACACACATATATATAAAGAATGAATATATGTATATATATAACTGAGTCACTTTGCTCTACACCTGAAATTAACACAACATTGTAAATCAATTGTAATCAATACAATTAAAATATTAAGAAAACACTCTCAGAAGCTCCCCATGTAAAATGAGTAAAACATTCTCACCAACACACTTCCCCCACTGCCCTGAAATAGCTCCCTATCTCAGAGACCCTTTTCATTCAACTCAGATGAAATTTCCTCCAAGAAGCCTTCTCTGACTCCTCAGAGTCCACCTCTGAAGTCAGAAATGATTTCCCCATTCTTTCCTCATAACCCTTGTTCTGTTTTCTTCTTTTAACACTGAACAATTTTTGAATCCTGATCAGTCATATGGTAATAAGTGTACTGGAATGTAAACTTTAGGGAGTTAATAGCCATGTATTATTTTTAAGATCCTTTAAAACATTCCTAACAGAACTTGAATTACACAGGAAAGGCACTTAACCAGCCAAAGAAAAGACAAATTAGTCTGACACTGCTCTTTGATTGATTATATCTGATTAATTTGGAAAGTTAAATTCCTTAATAAATATTTTGGGGGACACTTGGGGAGAGTTTTCAAAAAATTCTCAATATTTATGTCAGTTTACTTTTAATTTTAATAATATGATCTAGACAAAAACAAAAACACATGAAAAACATTAAACTTTGCTTTTAAACAGAGAAGTGCTGATGAAAACAAATTTGAAGGACTGTTTTTGATATATTAAAATAGGAAAAAGCTCTAAGCAAACAATTAATGCTTGAAAGAGCTGTGGTTAAATTGGCTAGTAACACTTCAAATTAACACTGTTTTTTAAATAGTATATAAGAACTATGAAGATCCCAAGCCTATTTCCCCAGTCATCCCATTCATAGGAATTTCAGAATTCGTGCACAGGTAGCAATTCAACAACAATAAAAAGCAAAATGTACAAACATGTCTGTAACAACATTCACTATAATAGTGAAAAAAGCAAACAAATAAACAACATACAAAAAAAATTGAAGAGAAGCCAAATGTGCCAGAGTAGGGGAATGTCTTTATTAATTATAAAACAGTATCAAAATTATATTGTAAAGTGGTTAAAATATAAACTTTAAAAGAAAAATTCCTATTACACAATTTTTAAAAAATCAGGCCATAAGATAAAATGTGTATTATGCATACGTGATGACAATGAGAAATAGACAAGAATGTGCAAAAATAAAAGTAGTTAAATATGTTGTAGGATTCTGGCTTGTTTTCTGTTTTAAAGTCATTACATCATCTTTTCAATGACAGACTACATTTTAAGTAATTGAAAACAAAGTCTCATTAGCTTTGTCCTTGTATAAATTCCCAGAGAGAACACATTATTCTTATTCATTTCTACCTCTGCCACTTGTCTCTGATTTGGACCTGCTCCATCCTGTTCTCCCACCTCACTCCCCTAACTAGCCTGGAAAGAGACCCTCCCCAAACAAGGAAGCTACAGGCACCACGTTCAGCAGAAGCTGTGTATCCAAATCTGTAAACATCGGAGGACAGGCTCTAATGCCCCTACCATAGCGAAGGCAGACCCAGATTCTTCAATGACCACAAGTGGCCTTGGTTTAACAAACCTTGCCAACAAGGCACAATGTTCCCGTCCTCAGAAATAGTCCCCGGCAGAGCTTCCAGGGGCCCATAAAAGTCTGCACTCTTGGAAGAATGTGACAACTCTGGCATCAAACACAGATTCGTCATTTTCTATAATAAGAGAATGTTCAGTTGCATCAGGCTTTTTTAGCAGGGCCAACACAGTAAAATTGTGAGGCTGTGCAAGTGAATTTGCACCCAGCCTTAGACTCCTTTCCCTGCCTCCAGATGATCCATAAAATCAGTTTATAAAGCCCTTTAGCATCCAATCTCTCACTTGAATCTTGTAGTCAGCCCGGTGAGGTCAGTTTTATTATTAACTTCACGTTTCAGAACAGGACACTGAGGCTGAGGGAAGTTCAATGACTTGCGGAAGTCCACAGCAAGTCAGTGACTGAAAAAGAGCATAAGGCCAGCCCCGACTTCTCCTGTGTGCGGCCTCTTCTTCCAGTCCAAGGGGATGCACTGACCTAGTGCACCCACTCACACCACTATTCAGTCTACTGCTCCTGGGACACCTAGGGGTTAAAGAAAGGCAGAGTGGGAAGAAGAGTGGATAGCCTTTGAGAAGTCGAGAGGTTTCTAAGAAGATGCTGAACTAGCCTGAACTATTGGCTCCTTTCCTTGAGATCCACTCTGAGGAACTACAGAGGAAAAACTTTAAATTGCAGGGAAAGCTGTAAGAACTCCCTGGAGATGCAGAAGCCGTTTTTATTTGGCATATACATGTGTCTGAAATGGGCTTTACCTGTAATAGGATACCCAAGCAGCTGTTTCAGAATAAGACAAGAAAGTAGCCGTCCCTTCAGAGGATCTTCTTCCCTACTTACCTGCCCACCCTTATTGCTTTGGGACAGACAAGGACTGGAGTTTACAGTTCTTGAGCAAGTGTGCCTTCGTTGTAAAGCAGGGGAATGCAAGGTTGGTGGGTTATAGTCTCCTCTTCTAGAGACTAATTTTCCCTGAAATAAAGAATAATACATCTAAAGAGCTATTTGGTATGGTGATGAGTGAGTAGCTTTGATTTTCTCATGCCTGGAATGCTCCACTTGTGGGTTTATCCCCTGTCCTCAACCCCCATTTTTAACCCATTGCTGCTGACACAGAGAGGCTTCCCCGGTGGCTCAGCAGTAAAGAACTTGCCTGCAATACAGGAGCCGCAGGAGATGTGAGTTTGATCCCTGGGTAGGGAAGATCCCCTGGAGGAGGGCATGGCAACCCACTCCAATATGGAGAATCTTATGGACAGAGGAGCCTGGTGGGCTACAGTCCATGGGCTCGCAAAGAGTCAGACATGACTGAAGCAACTTAGCACACACACTGACACATAAGAAGGTCTGGCCTTTATCCCTTTCGCCATCAGAACTGCTGAGCCAAGTAGCCCATAACCCCAGAGGAATGAAAGCTCATGGGAGATAAGAGAAGTACTAATATTCACAAAATAAAAAATCCAAACTGAGTTACAAATTCCATAGGAAACAGAGGTATTAAAACTGACAGATCAGGAATTTACATATATTTTTGAGAATTTAATTTTTTATATTTACAAAATAAGAAGTGATTTTAGCAATATATAAAGAAAACAAAAACCATAGGAGGAATCAAGTAGAAATGTTGAATATGAATATATAATAGTTGAAATAATGAGTACAATGATAATTAGTAGAATGAATTCACCTGAGGAATGAATTAGTAAACTGGGAGATCAGATTGAGGACTTCTCCTTAGCAGGAAATTATTTTAAAAATGGAAAATATTTAAGGTATAAGAAGGAAAAAGAAAAAATATATCCAAATATCCAAATGGAGAAGAGGAAATATTTAAAAGGATAATGGAGATAATCCCCCCAGAATTAATGAATGATGAAAAGCCTCAGATTGACAGGAAACATAGAGAGCAGAAGGGGAGTGATAAGGAAAATCATGCTTCTAGACATGTTATGTTAAAATACAAGACTATCAAAGAGAAGATAAAATTGTAAAGCAAAAACCAAAAAACTTCCAATAGAAAGAAAGAAGATCCCTTACAAAAGAAGAAGAATAATACTGATATCAGGGTTTTCAGCCATACGTAAGGATAAAACTATAGAATTTCATACCTAGCTAAACCTTCAGTCAAATATGAATGATAAAAATTCTCTTAAGACATACAGAGTTTCAGAGTATTTGTCACATCAAGACCAATATGTAAAATATTTTTTAATGATGTACTTACATAGATAGAAAGCAATTTAAGGGATGATGGAAGAAATAGGTGAAGAAAGGGTGATAAAAGATCTTTGTAAAGTCTGTGGTCGTCTTCAAAAATAACTAAGGCCAAAGAAAAGAGAAAACAAAAGCAGGTCCATAAAAACCAAGAATGAAAAGTCTAGATGAACTCAGTATAATAGAGTAAGGGAAAACCAAGGGACATCAGAGTATATTAATGTCCTTATCTAATGTGAGAGAAAACAGAGACAACTTTAAAATAATAAACAAAAAATATAAAACATGGGGAGAAAGTGTGACAAATTGAATTAACAAACTAATAAAGTAGAAGAAAGTCTTAATATGTGAATAACTACTAGAGATGAAAATGAACTAACTTTCCAAATTAAAAAAAAAAACAAAATCTATTTGTTTGCTATTCGTTAAATACATTCTAAAGCAACATATATGCAAAAAAAAAAAAATAAAAGATCATAAAGTGATTAATCAGGCAAGTAGAAGAAAATAAACTTGTGTTAATATAATACTATCAGATACTATGAGGATCATAATTTTTGTACCAAAACTAGCAAAGAGCAGTAAGGATAATTGTATAACTATGCCACTTATTGCTATAAATGTAAAAATACTCAAAAAGTTTTTAGTAAATCAGATCTAATAGTGCATTAAAATGATCATATACCACACTGGGCTTCCCTCAGATATATGAAGACTGTCTGAACATTAGAAAATCTGTAAGCGTAATTTACCATGCAGCTAAATATTGCTATTACAATAAGAAAAAGAAATTCAATGCTCAACAATTGAAAAGAAGAAAATAAAATTACCATTATTTTCAGATGAAGTGATTTTGTGATCAACTTTCACATTTGTTTTTTGTGAGATTAGTTATGGCTGGAACTGGAAATCTGTAAAACCACTTAGAAAAACAGTTTGATATTATCTCATAAAATTGAAATTTATGGCCTCTATAACTAACAATTCTGCTCCTATGATTATGCTTAAAGGAAATCTTGCATATATATTCCAGAAAATTTGGGTAAGAATGTTCATTGCACTGTTATGCAAATTAACAAACAAAAATTTCCTGTCAATAGAGAATCATGAATAAGCTACAGCATATTCAAATTAAATGAATACAACAAGTAACAACATGGATGTCTCCAAAATAGAATATTAATTAAAAAGTAAGGATATCAAAACTATTTGTGCATGATATTCTTTTTGTAATATTAAGAACAATATTAATAAAATATACTTTTTAAAGGAATACCTATAGATGAGACAAAACTATTTAAAAATGAAAGCAAAGCAATGATGAATACAAGATGCATAACCGTTGTTACCCTGGGAGGAGAGTGCCAGGGGTTGAGCAGGGGAAGATCACGGGAAAAGATGTGGTCAAGCCACTGTCAAATTCCTAGCTTTCACATGTGAAGGGTCATTTACAAATGCTTAATACATTAGATTAACTAAATAAGTAAATACAATAGTGCCATACATGAAACAAGGATTATAGCTAATCCAGCTCTAAGTCCATGAGATCTAAAAGAAATATTTCAAATGGGAGACTTCAGGCACTGAGGCCCTAGAGGTGGAGACTTCTTTGAGCAGAACTGTCTGAGTCATGTATTTAGTGGCCATTTGATCCATTAGCCCTGGAGGCCTGCCTAGTTCCATAAATATTGGTACCAAACCTGTTGTAAAGATCATGTGCAAAGACTAAATTTCCACGCTCAGACACTCTGACATTAACCAGAGGTCGGCAATTGCTTCTGCTGCAGCAGTGATATCCTAGCCAGTCTCCTGACCTAAGCCCCAACCTCCCTTACAGTTCTTCTCCATACTGCCTCCAGAGTGTTACTGCTAAATTGCAAAACTGATCAGATTACCTTTTCTGTATCACTATCTCTAGATCAAGTCTCTGGCTGGGAATTATAGGATTCCCTCAGTGTTCCTTCCCAAGCAGAATAGCACTGTGTATCTCACTAAACCCTCAGTACTTTCTGCAATTCCACACGAGCCTGCCTTTGCACATGCTGTTCTGTCGAAAATACACTTATCCTTACCAGCTGACATTTTACTCATTTTCAAATCTCAACTCCTCTTCCTCCTAATCTATGAAGACCTGGAGGGAAAAGATTATGAGCAGGGAGGGTGGGACTACTCAGGCAGTCAAAAATACCTGCACCTGTAACAAGGACAAAATTTAGATACACAGAGTTAAGTCACTGACCGAGCTTGCATATTACATCCACGTTGCAAGGGAGGCCTGATTCCGGTGACCTGAATCTGTGTCAGCCTAGGTGGGACTGAAACTCTCATCCTTTTCCCCATCTCCCAGAGTTGGTTTCCAGGCAACAGTGTAGAAAGAGCCTGGGCTTTGCAGCCAGACTGACTTGAGTGAATTCTGGATCTACCCTTTAAATGCATCAAATCTATGATAATTTAAATATCAGCACTCTGAAAAATGAGAAAAAATTTAAAGCATGCAAATAATTCTGCCCATCATTTCACTAAGCTAGTGATGTATCTCAGCAAGCGTAAGAAGACACTAGAATCTGTCGCTTATGCAAAACCACATACACTGTACTTGTTGTTGCTGTTTAGTCACTAAGTCATGTTCGACTCTTTTGTGACCCCATGGACTGTAGTCCGCCAGGCTCCTCTGTCCACAGGATTTCTCAGGCAAGAATACTGGAGTGGGTTGCCATTTCTTACTTCAGGGGATCTTCCCAACCCAGAGATGGAGCCCACGTCTCCTGTTTGGCAAGTGGATTCTTCAACCCTGAGTCATCTGGGAAGCCCATACACTGTATTTACTGGCAAATTAAAGAATTTTCAACATAATTTTGACAATGAGCAATGTTTACCTTATTCACTGATTTTGAAATCCTAACTTATTGGTGAGATACTACTTCAGTGCAAGAGCTATGACTTTGAACAGGTCTCTCAATCTCCCTGAGCTTCGATTTTCTTATTCTTTAACTTTTTTAGGAGGATGGCAGGTTGTATTTTCCAAAGATGGTCACAGCAACATCTGCCATCCCATCTGAGCTCTCTTTCCATAAAGAGTGGGATCTATGTCTATCTCCCTGAATACAAGTGGATTAGTGACTTGCTTATAACCAACCAATAGTGTGAAATAAAAGGAATATAATCTGACTTCAGAGCCAGGTCATGAAAGGTGACTCAGCTTCCATCTTTTTTTCCTGGAACACTGACTTTTAGAGCACCAAGCCTCCATGAAGAAGGAATTAGAAAGAAATTCAATTCAGTTGAATTTCAATAAGAAATCCAATTCTCTCAAGACCATCATGATGTACAGAAACCGAGGCCACAGAGAGAGAGGCCACATGTAGGTATTCCCATCCCAGTGGACAGAGTAGCAGCTGTCAGACATGCAACTTGTATGACCTCCAGATCATTCCAACTCACAGCTGTTGAGCCTGCCAGCCTTGGTATCTCCCAGATGAGGTCTCAGATATCATGGAACAGAAACAAGGTACCCTTTTTGTGGGCCTTCTGAGTTCCTGACCCCCGGAAAGTACGCTCATTATAAAATTGTTATTTTATGCCACCGAGTTTTGGGGCCTTAAAAAAAAAACAACTTTTATATATTTATTTTATCACTCGGCTTGGGTGACCTCAGTTCCCCGACCAGGGATTGAACCCAGGCCATGACAGGGAAAGCACCAAATCCTAACCTCTAGACCCCCACGGAACTCCCTGGGGTCATTTTAAAACACCAATAGAAACAGAATCAAAGATTTTTCTGAGGCCTGAACAAAGTAATCTACATAAAGTATCTGGCATGTGTGCAGAAAATGATGGCTGGGACCAGTATTGTGTCCTATGCCTGGCCTAGCAGCTGCTCTATTTTTCTGGGACTAAGGCTTCTCTTTAGGAATACCAACTGAGTAACTCAAAAGTTTGTCATGTGGATCAAATAGGATGATGGATGTGAAAGTGCTTTGGAAACTGTGATGCTCTGTACAAATCAAAAGAATTCTTACGTTTATATTTTATCCATCCACTAATGGTTCAGAATAGGCGGGCACTCGTAATCCTTTGGTGACAGTGTCTGAAATTCTGAGAACAAAGGACTTTGGCCTGAGGCCACATATTTGCTCCCTGTTGGAGATCGTTAATTTCAACCTTTCATATAATAAGCTTTTATTAAGTGCCTACAGAAAGCAGAAAACTGTTAAATGTTGTGAGTTTTCTGAAGAAATTAGGGTACTCAATTCAGTCCCCCCAAGAAAATTCTGGATAGTTAAGAGGACAAGAAGTAAATGTAATGCTGCTAGAATGAAGGCTTTCTGTCGAACTTCCTAAAAGAGAGGGAGGAGGATAAGAACTAATGAGGCTTGAGAACCTGCAGTGTACCAGGTACTGTGCCAGGCTCTTTGCATATTGTCTTACCCAATTCTGATGATGACTCTATGACATGGGTTATTTATTAGTAGACTTTACAAATGAGAAAACAGATGCTAGGAGAGATTAAAAATCTGGCTCAAGTTCACAGCAGTAGTAACTCAGCCCTGAAATCCTGGTTTGGAGAAACTCCACCTTACTGCTACCCTTGAATATTGTTTTCTGCCTCAAAGAATTGTTTCTCCATGCAGACCACCAAAAAATTTCTCTGAGATTCAAATATTTGCTTATTAGATGATAATGTGTACATGCTAAGTCACTTCAGTAGTGTCTGATTCTTTGTGACCCTATGGACTGTAGCCCCTAGGCTCCTCTGTCCATGAAATTCTCCAGCCAAGAATATTGGAGTGGATAGCCATGCCCTCCTCCAGGGGATCTTCCTGACTCAGGGATCAAACCCATGTCTCCTGTATCTCCTGCATTGCAGGTGGATTCTTTGCTGCTGAGCCATTAAGAAAACCCCATTAATAATAATATTCTTGTTCAATTCATTTTCTTCTGAAATTTTATGTTAATTAATAAAAACAATAGTATCCCATCAGCACAGAGCCTTAGCATTTACAAAGCATGTTTGTTTCTTTCTCTTCCTGGGTCCCCCAAAATTGCTGTGGGGAAGATGTAATGGTCTATCCAAGGTCTCACAGATAATAAGTGAGCAAATGATTGCACCTGAGTTTGCTGCTACATTGTAAGAGAAATAAGTATTTCCTCAATGTTAAGTATTTTGTCTTATGTATTACCTGACTTTAAGCACTACTGAAAATTTTATAAAGGAGTGTCATCACGTTCAAGATGTTTTACAAACATTTTGGACAAGAAATGTTGCACCCATTTTTTAAAATATTAATAATTTTTATTATTTTTTCATTGACCTTCTATCAGCTCAGATGATGACTTCATTTTCCTAGAAATGTGACTGACAGAGATTTTTTTCAGGAGTAGAAGGGTCAGTACTTCCATTTCCTTATTCAGTTATGCTTGCAACATAGGTATCTTCTTCAATCCACTGCTCGTCAAAATCTTTTATTTTTTTTATTTTTATTTTTTTGAACTGACATAGATTCTTTAATGCAGACATTATCCCAGAGATAAGATCTTATAACACCTGATAGTTAAGTACACCCTAATGACAATGAAATTGCATTTTTGTAATATTTCTTGAGTAGTAGGTAGAAAAATAAATTCTCAAGTCCTTGATTCTGGTATTGTAATGAAATGTCATACAGAGAAACAGCCATTTCATTAAATCAAGAGTTGCACTGAATTCTTTCCAAGCAAGATTATAATTCATTATCATCAGAATACCAAACATGACTTAGAGTGACATCTTGAACGTGATGACACTCCTTTATAAAATTTTCAGTAGTGCTTAAAGTCAGGTAATACATAAGACAAAATACTTAACATTGAGGAAATACTTATTTCTCTTACAATGTAGCAGCAAACTCAGGTGCAATCATTTGCTCACTTATTATCTGTGAGACCTTGGATAGACCATTACATCTTCCCCACAGCAATTTTGGGGGACCCAGGAAGAGAAAGAAACAAACATGCTTTGTAAATGCTAAGGCTCTGTGCTGATGGGATACTATTGTTTTTATTAATTAACATAAAATTTCAGAAGAAAATGAATTGAACAAGAATATTATTATTAATGGGGTTTTCTTAATGGCTCAGCAGCAAAGAATCCACCTGCAATGCAGGAGATACAGGAGACATGGGTTTGATCCCTGAGTCAGGAAGATCCCCTGGAGGAGGGCATGGCTATCCACTCCAATATTCTTGGCTGGAGAATTTCATGGACAGAGGAGCCTAGGGGCTACAGTCCATAGTGACATTATATTTCCTAATCTAATAACTATCATTTCTTTATCACTAGAATTTTAATAGTTAACTTCCATTTCTAGGCAAACAGATATCTACAATTAGAAACATGATGAAATGTGAGGATATTCTGTGCTTTAGAACCAACTGAAATCTTTTAAAGCAGAAACCCTTTTAACTCATTTAAGTTCATTTTGGAAAGGTTAACTTAGCTGAAACTGGATAATACAATCCATAGGTTCACTTGATGAGGCTCCTATAACCTTAAGAATGTTGTAATACACTGAGAACCCAAAAATAACCTGATTGCCACACTGTTCAACTCCAGTTCTGCCTTCAAGACTTTCCAGGTGTGTTACAAAGGTACAATTTTCTCATGTAACCATGAACACCGACATAGGTAGCAGCACCCCATCCACTTACTAAACATTGGTAAAGTTTTCTTCACTTTTCAGATTTATAATATAAAAACATATATTCTTGGTAATAACATAAACCTACATGTGTGAAAAAATTGCATATACTATACACATACATATACACACACAAAAATAAGCGTAAGTAAACTCTGGAGAAATCTAAATAGGCTCTGTGGACCATACCAGTGTTAATTTCCTTCTTTTGATGTTAGACTATAGTTATACAAGACACTACCAGTGGGTGAATGATATAATTCCATCTCCTTCAATTTTTGCAACTCCTTGTGAATCTGTAATTATTACAAAAATTATATAAATAGAAGTTCTAATATCCTTGAGGCAACTCAGTGAACTGTTGGATGTACCTCCATACATGCCCTTTATGAAGACCATGGTTCTGACTCATTGTGAGACCTGGGAGAATCCTCTCTTCAGGCCTCATTTTTCTCATCTGTACAGTGGATAGGTTGATTCAAAACTCCACGTAGCTCTAAAATTCTAGGATTGTATATGCACAGTTCTGGGGAGGTATGCGTTTCTCTAGGGTCTTCCCTGGTGTGTCAGTGGTAAAGAATACACCTGCAAGGCAGCAGAAGTGGGTTCAGTCTCTGGTTCAGGAAGATCCCCTGGAGAAGGAAATGGCAATCCACCACAGTATTCTTGCCTGGGAAATCCCATGGACAGAGGAGCCTGGCAGGCTACAGTCCACCCGGTCGCAAAAGAGTCAGATACAACTTAGCAACCAAATAACATCTCTCTCAGGTTGTACAATGGTGGAACTTCTCTAGCTGTTAGGAGGAAATATGATCAACTGTTTGCTATCAAGTCCTCTGTCCTTGAGTTGAAACCATTCAACCATTCACCCCTTCTCACAGGCTCCTTCTAAGGGTCTTCTGACGAAGTAAAACGCCGAAAATTGTAAAATATTTCATAAAAAATCTTGAAAAAAGCATCATGGAGACTGCGTAAGAAAAAAAAGTAACATTACTTGTTGAAGATACTGTCTTTGGGAGACTTCCCTGTCTGACCAGTGGTTTAAACTTTGTGCTCCCGAAGTAGGGAGCATAGGTTCAATCCCTAGTCAGAAAACTAAGATCTTGCATGTCCCACAATGCAGCCAAAAAAAAAAAGACTGTCTTTAGTACCAGACCTTCAGAGTCTATCTGGAGCACATGGTAGTGATACCTTGATTTCATGACTTGTTCAGACTGTCCAGAATGCTAGTTACAAAGGAAAACACCCTTTCAGCAGCCAACTTGGTAGAGACATAAAGGGATTTGTAAGTCAGACTCAGAGCCTGCAGCAACTTGAAAATGTCACCCTGACATTGAAGGGAGAAATTTGATTGTTCTCTAGTGCGTAGCAATTAAAAAGCTCATCCTTGGAGAAAGCCAAGAGGTGGGGCTGTATCTTTTTTACACCTATAGAGAATCTCTTAACCTTGGTAACTGCTCAGTTGGGAAGATATATTTACTTTGGATATGGGAACCAGGAAGAACAATTCTTGTCATCATTCTCACATTGGCCATATCTTAGAGCATTTTCAACTATGTTACTTCCCATGACCAAGCTGTTTCTTTCTTCCCTTCTTATTTTTTAAGACTTGATTTCTTTGAGCAATTTTAGATTCATGGCACAATTGAGTGGAAAGTAAAGACATTTCCCATATACACCCTTCTCTTACACATACATAGACTTCTCTGTTAGCAACATCCTGCACCAGAGTGGTATATTTGTCACAATCAAACTGACTCATCATTATCACCCAGAGTCCACAATTTACATTAGGTTTCCCCCTTGGTGCTGTATATTCTTTGGGTTTGGAAAAAACATAACAACATGTATCTGCCACTGTAACCTCAAAGAGAAAAGTTTCATTGCTTTAAAAATCTGTGTTCTGCCTATTGATCCTTTCTTGCCCCCTAATTCTTGGCAATAATTTACCTTTTTACTGTCACTATAATTTTGCCTTTTCTAGAATGGCATATAGTTGGAATTTTGTAGTATGTAGTCTTTTCGTATTGTCTTCTTTCATTTAATAATATGCATTTATGTTTTCTCACGTCTTTTCATGGCTTGGTACCTCATTTTTTTAGTGCTAAAAACATTCCATTGTCTCGATATACCACAGTTTATTTATCTCTTCTCCTACTGAAAAATATCTTAGTTGCTTCCAAGTTTCAGAGATTATAGATAAAGCTGCTGTAAACACCAATGTGCAAATTTTCATATGGGCATAAGTTTTCAGTTTATTTTGGTAAATACCAAGGAGTGTAACTGTTGGATTGTACAATTAGAGTATGTTTAGTTTTGTAAGAAACTGCCAAACTTTCTTCCATTTGTCTGTCTCATTTTGCATTTCCAACAGTAAATGAGAGCTCCTGTTCTACATCCTGGTCAGCATTTGGTGTTGTTATTGTTATAGATGTTGGCTTTCTAGTAGGTGTGTAACTGTGTCTTATTGTTGTTTTAATTTTCAAGTCCCTAATGCTGCATAATGTGAAGCATCTTTTCATATGCTTACTTGTCATCTGTATATCTTCTTTGGCAAGATGTATGTTCAGGTCTTTTTCCCATTTTTGAAAAATTCTATTAGTTCATTTTCTCAATTTTGAGTTTTAAATGTTCTTTGTATATTTTGGATAACAATCTTTTATTATATATATATTTTCTGAAAATATTTTCTTCCAGTCTTTGACTTGTCTTCTCATTCTCTTAACATTGTCTTTCACAGAGCAGAAATTTTAAATTTTAATGGAGTCCAGCTTATCAGTTATTTCTTCCATTGGTTTTTCTATAAAGTTATTGCCAAACTTAAGAGCAATTATATTTTCTCCTATGTTATCCTCCAGGATTTTTAGAGGTCTACCTTTCATGTTTAGTTCTATGGTCCATTTTGAATTTTGTGAAGGGTTGAAGGTCTGTGTCTAGACTTTTTTTTTACATGTGGATATTCATTTGTCCCAGAACCATTTGTTGAAAAGATTATCTTTGCTTGTTGTATTGCCTTTGCTCCTTTTTTGAAGATCAGCTGACTGTATTTATGAGAACCTATTTTTCTTGGTTCTCTAGTTTGTTCCATTGATACATTTGCCTCTCTTTTTTTTTTTTTTTGCCAATACCACACTTTCTTGAATATTGTGGTTCTAGAGTAAGACTTAAAGTTAGATAGTGTTAGTCCTCTGGCTTTGGTCTTCTCCTTCAATGTGTGTTGATTATACTGGGTCTTTTACCTCTCCACATAAACTTTAGAATTGATACATCAATACCCACACCAGAAAAACCTTACTGGAATTTTTATTGGAATTGCATTCAACCTATAGATCAAGTTGGGAAGATCTGGCCTCTTGACAGTATTGAATCTTTCTACTATAAACATGAACTGTCTCTTCATTTATTTAGTCCTTTGATATTTTTATCAGAGCTTTGTGTTTTTCCTCATATAGATCTTACATTTTTGGTCAGGTTTATACTGAAGCATTATTTTTTCCAGAGTGCTAATGTAAACGTAGTGTTCTTAATTTCAAATTCTACTTGCCCACTGCTGGTCTACTTGCTCACTATGGAAGCAAATGACTTTTGTATAATAACCTTGTGTCTTGCAGCCTTGCTATAATCACTTACTAATTTCAAGAGTTGTTTTTTTTTTATTAATAGTTGATTCTTTCGGATTGGTTATGTACATAGTCATGTCAACTGAGAACAAGGACAGTTTCATCTGGACAACTTTTATCTACTTTTCATGCCTTATTGCATTAGCGAAGACTTCCAGTATGATGTTGAAAGCAGTCTTAATTTTGATCATAGAGAGAAAACTTTGAGTTTCACTATGTATGATGTTAGTTGTTTTTTAGGTGTTCTTTTTCAAGTTGAAGAAGTTCCCCTCTATTCTATAAAGTGTTTTTATCATGAAAGAGTGTTGAATTTCATCCAATGCTTTTTCTGCATCTATTTATATGGTTTTTCTTTTTTTGGTTGTTGATATAATGGATTACAGTAATTGATTTTTTGAGTGTTGAACAATTCTTGCATACCTGAAATAAACCCCACCTTATCATGGTATATAATTATTTTTATACTCTGTTAAATTCAATTTGCTAATATTCTGTTGAAGATCTATACATCTATGTTCATGAGAAATATGGGTCTGTAGTCTTCTTTGTAGTTCTCTGGTTTTTGCATTAGTGTAATGCTGATCTCATAAAGTAAGTTAGGAAGTATTCCCTTTGTTCCTATTTTCTAGAAGAGATTGTAAAGAATTAATGCAATCTCTTCCTTTGAAGTTTTGTAGAATTCACTATTGAATCTATCTTCACCCCAATATTTTAAATAAAAAATTTACTGAAGTATTTATGAATTCACACTCAGGCACAAGAAATAATACAGAGAGATCCCAGGTGCACTTTACCCCGTTCCCCACAATGACGTATCTTGCAATACTGTAGTGCAATATATCAACCAAGATATTATCATTGATACACCTCTCTTATTCTTATTCCCCATTAGTGTGGGAGTCTAGTATTTAGTATACAATTGTATCTCCTGTGTAAGCTTGTTATTGAGTACCATAGTAAAGATATAGAAAAGCCCAGATTTCTTTTCCTATTTTCTACTGTAGTAGTTTGGATACAACATTGCTAAGTGATAGAAACTCACTGAACATGTATCAGTATATTACCTTAGGGGATTAAAACTCACAGGTGTTCTCTAGGGTCTCCTTTATACTATTGTCCCTAGAACTGGCCCCATGTGCCATTGCAAGGGACTACGGTTGATGGACTTGTTTCTGCATTAGAGTCTCTGAATTCAGTCTCTTGTACATGTCCAATAGACATCACATTTTAACTATTAGAAGCTGATGAACATGACATACCCTCCTCCCCTGATGAAATTATCTATATACAGTTACAGGATTGGGACATGGTACTTCAAATCCATGACAGTCAATACAACAAGTGTTCAACTTCATGTTCACCATGATTTCTGAGCTTCTAAGATATAGTTAGGTCTACACAGTGTATTGATGGTTTAGAGGAAAATGTAACATATAATATAGTTTATTTATTCATTAAACAAGTTTTGAGAGATGATTATGTGTCATTTTTGATAGGATGACAAAAGTAAACAAGGATTTTTGCCATAAAAAAAAGTGTGTACTAACGAGGGAAATATAACAACACATAAATTTAATTAGTCCTCTTTCCCACTACTTCATTTCATACCTTTTTGCCCTAAGCCAAGTGAACTACCCATTCACTAGCCACCAAACTCACATGGTTTCCCTGCTTCTGCCTTTGTTCACAGTGTTTTCACTGATTGGCCTCCTCTTGATTCTCATGACCATTTCTTTCTCCAAACCAATATCAAATGCTAACTTCTCCATGAATACTTTCCAGATCCCCCAAATCAGTGTGATATTTCTCCTTTCTAAGGTCCTTTATATTGGTTTTATATGTCATACTTTGTATTTGAGTTATGTATCTCTATGTCTCGGATCTCCAGCAGATATGATCTGTGAAGGCAGGATGTATGTTCAGGAAACTGAGGATACATGGCCTACCAAATGCAATCATATTTTGATAGAGCATGGTTAATTTTCATAGCAATTGTTACTCCTATTTCCCCTGCTTCCTCTCTATATATGAAAATTAAAATGTGGTTGTGCTGCAAATTTTTGACATGGACCTTAGAAATATGAGCCAAAAGCACAGAACAACACAATATTCTTATGTTTTTTCCTAATATTTGTTTTACGATTCTGCAAGCATTCCCCGACTTCCTGTGCAAAGATAATTCTCCTAGATTCTAAGCAAGATTCCCTAAGGAATTAAAAGATTGGGTAATATTCTGATAGGGAATACCAGAACAAGAGCTACCTTAGGGGTTATTTAGTTTAATCAGCTTGTTTTAAGAATGGGGAGATTGAGGTTTGGAAAGAGAATGAGGCTTGCTCAAGGTCACAAAGTGACTTGGGGTTAAGCTGGATGTAGAACATGGGTCTCTTGAAGGTTACTGCAACTCTGTCTATGTACAAGGCCAATTTGCTAAACTGACCCTGATCTTACTCAACACTCTGTCTGAAGTTTTGTCCAAAATGAGCCTCAGTTCAATTCTGTTGCTCAGTCGTGTCCGAATTTTTGCGACCCCATAGACTGTAGCACCCTCGTCTTCCCTCTCCTTCACCATCTCCTGGAGCTTGCTCAGACTCATGTCCATCAAGTCAGTGATGCCATCCAACCATCTCATCCTCTGTCGTCCCCTTCTCCTCCCACCTTCAATCTTTCCCAGCATCAGGGGCTTTTCCAGTGAGTCAGTTCTTTGCATCAGATGGCCAAAGTATTGGAGCTTCAGCTTCAGCATCAGTCCTTCCAATGAATATTCAGGACTGATCTCCTTTAGGATGGACTAGTTTGATCTCCTTGCAGTCCAAGGGACTCTCAAGAGTCTTCTCCAACACCACAGTTCAAAAGCATCAATTCTTCCATGCACTGGAGAAGCACTGGATCCTCCAGAAAGCAATTCTTCAGCACTGGAGAAGAGAATTATAAACCACTTCAGTATTCTTGCCTTGAGAATCCTATGAACAGTATGAAAAGGCAAGATGAGCCTAGGCCATTATAAGCATTACAACAGGACAACCAAAAGCCTTGCTAAGTAGAACATTTGTCCAACTTTACATGAAATTGAAGAATTCTACAATGAGGGACACAGCTAGACCCAATGTGTCACCAAGAGCTCCAGAGGAGGTTCATGGTGACCAATAAAGCCCAAGCCCAAAGACAAGAGCCAGAGCTGGTAGGGGATTATGTCTTTAGAGTGATAGACTCCTAGAGCTGGCTGAACCTTGGAAACTATCCAGAAGAGAAAGCAACACTGCAACATGAGGTATGGGGGTTTTGTTTTCTAGAAACAACCATGTTATTTACTTGTTGTGTAACATTAGGCAAGTTCCTCCCCTTCTCTAGTCTTCAGCTTCCAAGTGTGCAAAATAAACATGTTGGATTAGATGAAACACAAGGTACTTTTCAATCTGATAATTTTCTGTTCTAAAGTTTGACAGGAGAGGGAAAAGAAGCTTACAGAGGTTCAGTAGCTTGCCTAAGGTGACACCGTGCATTAGTGGTGAGCAGTGACCCAAGTCCAGGTCAGCATTCTGCTTACTGCCCCACGTGGCTAGAGCCATCCCTTTCAAGCAGCCCTGTGGCCCCATGGCGAATTGTGAAACTGCTGTCCCAAGGCTCTTGCAATCACCCTCTTCTCTATTCCCTTGGGATGCTGGCAGCACGCAGAGAGCTGTGGGAGAGGGCTCTGAGCAGTCTCTACCCTGGAAGTGGAGCAAGGATCAAATGGCTCTTTCTTCCTTCTCTTTGGTAAAATGAAACCAAAACCAACTCCTTAACTTAGAGGGCAGAGAGGTTAGTGGAGAGGGCCCCTCAGCCTGAATTTACATGGACTCCCAACCTTGTGGAGTGTGAAGGGCCTTCTCCGGGGAGCAGGTGGATGTCCTGCCCAAGTCTCTGCAAAATGAAACCAGGCGAGGGGTGAGATTCAAAGCAAGATGCTTGACCCAGAAGAAGCAACACTGGGTCAAGGTGCAGACAGACTCCTTCCAGCACAGCTCTGAGAGACTCACTTCCTGAGTCACTTCACATTCCATCAAAAATGGGGAAGGAGGTATGCAGAAGGAAAGAGGATTATGCTTTAAACCTGATATTACCTTTGAGCCCTATGACTGCTCTTGGGGACAGACACAGAAAGCATTTTCCTCACCTATTTCCTTTGTAGTACAGTAGGAAAGTTAATTTTCTTTTTTTAAAGTAATTAAAGTGGACCAGCCTTGAATATCAGACATTATTAGCAAATCTGATAAGTTTCATATAACTTAGGTCTTCCATTTCCTCCCCCAAGAGAAAGCCACATGGCTTCACCAGCCCTCCGACTAGGGGAACTCTTTTATTTGTTTAATTTAATTTTTATTTTTTTTAAACACCAAAAACATTTTGTATTGGGGTATAGCCAATTAACAATGTTGTTTGTGATGGTCTCAGGTGAGCAGTGAAGGGACTCAGCCATACATATACATGTGTCCATTCTCTCCCAAACCTCCCTCCCACACCAGGCCGGCACACAACCCTGAGCCGAGCTCCACGTGCTCTACAACAGGGGGAACTCTTTTTTATAATCCTGCTTTGGATGTGACTTGCTCAGAATTATTAGAATGGCAGCAGCAGAGGCAAAAATTACCGACAGATTGCCTGACTCCTAGTTCCCACTCCCTGTTGCTGGAAGTGCATAATGGAGGTAAGAAAGGAAGCAGGTCTCCAGAGAGACAGACTGCCTATTCCTAAGCCTTTATAAAAATAAGCTTCAGATAATCAGAAGTTCAAGGTCAGAGGATAACTTAAGGCCATCACAAGTTGGCCAGATTGAACTCCAGTTCTCTAGAGAATTCTGGCCTTTTGGCAGCCAGATACGGAACGGAACGCCAAGCCAGCCTGTGTTTAGGCGCAGCTCCAGCCTCCAGCCCCCTGAGCCCAGGCTCCTTGTGCGTCTCGGAGTTTAGCAACAAGCAGGATCCATTCCTGAACATATGCTTTTAATCAGAGACACTGGGACCTGGAGGGGACCTCAGGCATGATTTAATCCCTCTCACTTTGCAGATGTAGAAATCGGAGCCCAGATTGGGGGACAGGACATAGAAAGCTTATACAAGGTCACTTGGCAATTTAGGAAACAACGCAGTAGGGTGGAAAAGGGCTGTTTTGGGGGTGGTAACCTGGTTCCACATCCCAGTTCTGCCAATTATCAGTCAGGAGATCCCAGGTAAGTCACTTAACCTCCGTGAATACCCGTGTGCTAATCTGTAAAACTGGAGTGGGGGGGGCATAATCACATTGCCTGAATGGTGAAATTTTTGATAGTTAAATGAGATGAAAAATACCAAAGTGATTTGTAAACAGGAAGTCATTATTCATACTTCAATGTTAGGATTAAATGATAATAAAAGCACAGAGCCTAATAACAAGAGTGCACTCTTCTGAATGCTGTCTGCATGCCAAGTGCTTCATATACTTTGTTTCTTTTAACTCATGAAACCCAAGAACTCTCACCAGTAACCATGTGCTTGAGGCAGGGTTTAAACCAGGTCCTATGCATAGCAGGATTGCAACACAGTCTCTCGCACAATACCCTCAGTCCTGCGAAATCTGGGCCTGGGCTTCCATTCTCAAGCCACAACAGCTCCCTGCTCCTCTCACCTCTTTTCTAGGGAATGGGAAGCTCTAGGGCAGGACACTCTCCTCATGTCTGTTAGCTCCGGGAGATATTAGGGTACTCTGCACAAGGTGAAATAGTCGAAAATAAACAAACAAATAAAATTAATTAAATCAAGAGTGACTTAATAGATGCATTAATGTTTCTTTTTCAACAATAGTTTTATTGAGGGCTAATTGGATGGGAAAGGGTCTTTGATTTCTATCCAGAATCCATCAATTTCCAGCTAAGTCAGAGGCAAGATAAAGATGTTCCCAGATAACTAAATCATATAGAAAACCTGAGCTTGCCAAGGCTTTCACACAAGAAATTGAGTGTGCATAGACATAGAGAACAGCCTTGTGGTTGCCAAGGGGAGAGGAAGATGGAGAGGGATGAACTGGGAGCTTCAGGTTGCTGGGTTGGTAGATGCAAATTGGGCTTCCCAGTGGTAAAAAAATCCCCCTGCTAATACAGGAGACACAGGTTTGATCCCTGGGTCGGGAAGATCCCCTTGAGTAGGAAATGGCAACCCACTCCAGCATCCTTGCTTAGAGAGTCCCACGGACAGAGGAGACTGGTGAGCTACAGTCCACAGGGTCTCAAAGAGTCAGACACGACTGAACACGAACGCACACACAAGATGCAGCTATTATACAAGGTCACTTGACAATTTAGGAAACAACGCAGTAGGGTGGAAAAGGGCCGTTTTGGGGGTGGTAACCTGGTTCCACATCCCAGTTCTGCCAATTATCAGTCAGGAGATCCCAGGTAAGTCACTTAACCTCCGTGAATACCCGTGTGCTAATCTGTAAAACTGGAGGAAGGGGGCTTATTCTATTACATTTAGAATGAATAAACAGTAAAGGTTCCCATTATAAAGCATAGGGAACTCTATTCAATATCCTGTGATAAACCACAATGGAAAAGAATATTAAAAAAAGAATGTGTGTACGTGTACAACTGAGTCACTTTGCTACACAGCAAAGATTGGCACAACGTTGTAGATCAAGTATACTTCAATTAAAAAAAAAAGAAATTGAGTTTGTAAGTTATGATCTGGGCATTTGTAAAGAGTTCTTTCTGTTTGCTTCCACAAATATCTTCTCTGTGAGCTTCTCATCAAGCTAATTGGTGTGCCCAGATATAATTTCAGGACCTTCCCTAATAATACCCCAATCCCGTTTCTAGTTTAATACACTTTTTGGCTACATGATAAGACATTCTTGACATTTCTTCAGTTTCTCTTCGTGAAGGGACTCATCTGTCAAAAAAGAGGCTGTTTTATAGTCAACACCCTCAGTATAGAAGTAACTGTTTTTTCCTCCCAGGATTCAAGACCCCTAATCTTCCTTCTGATAGTGTTGCGGGATTCCTTCCTTGGCAGACTGCGTTTATTTGAAGGTTGACTGCAACAATCTCTTCCATACCACGAGTTCTTCAGGAAACTTGCCACGCCTCTCATTGGAATGGGGGTCTAAGTCTTCTTTTGAATCTGAGTAGGGTTAAGACTGGATGGTCATCATTTCAATACAGTATAAGTGACAATGTATGATTTCTTTTTTTTTTTTTAATGTATGATTTCTGAAGCTACATTGTTCAAGATAACAATGCTGTTTGCTCCTTGTTCATGTGGAGTACTGAGCTGCCAAGGAAGCAGTCCAACTGCCCTGAAGCTGCCATGCTGTGTGGTCCTCTTACAGAGAGACCAACATGGAGGGGTCCTGAGAGATGCCTGGTCTGCTCCCAGCTCCTCCTGTATCCCCCTCCCCAACTCTTCCAGCTCTAGCTTCTGTCTGAAACCACATGAGAGCTCCTGAGCTAGAACTGCCTAGCCCAGCCCCTCCCAAACTCCTCACCCACAGCGGAAATCCCTGAATTTCAAGGTGCTTTGTTGTAACCATAGCGATCGGCACATGCCCCTTCCTCCATCCTACCACTGAATCTGATTACTGCCCGGGCATCTCCCATACCCATGAAAACCCTCAGCTGTGTTCCTTTCTCCCCCTAGTTAATAGCAATGTGCCCTGGTTCCGTCACATAAATGCTGTTAGGAAGATCACAACACCTCAGACCTGGTTTCCCCGAATAGGAAAATGGGATTAAGAATCGTTTCTCCACAGCACCAATTGAGAAGGCTGTACAGATAATGCTTTTTATTATGTAAAAATCTATAATATTTATTTTATATGCATAAAACGCTCACTCCACATTCTTCTGAGAAAGTTCACACATACCATTTCATTTTAATCTTTACAACAGCTTTGTGAGGCAGCTGGGAAGACATCATTATCCCTCTTTCAGTTGAGGAAAATGATATCAAAAGAGCCTGAATGACTTGGACAGGTCCAAGGAGCACATGGTCCATTTGGAACCAGAGTCCAGGTCTTCTGCTTTCTAGAGCCTGGCCCTGGACTGCACCATCTCATGAGATAACGGAGTCCATAACCTGCTTTAGTTTCCTGTCCACTTATAGCCTATCTTTGTTCCCTAAGAGTCTGCTCCATTTGCCCGCTGCCCCTAACCAACCTTCTTTCTGCCTTTAGCTCCACCAGCTTGGTACCCATTCAGCTGATCACAACCTGACAGCATTTCAGTGGAGCATCACTCTCAAATTAACATGAGATGCACCCGCTTGGGAAGGGGTGTGGATGGTTTTGAATTATCCATGAGCAAATAAGAGTTTATATTTCACTGCCAAAGCCAGAATCCATTTAGAACTTCCCTCACTAACATATATTTCGGACTTCAACCAACCCAATCAAACCAATCTCTTGGAAATGAGAAATTCCCACTAGGGGAAGTTACCTAGCCCACTCCTGTTTGGCCCATAATTGCACCCTGAGACAATAGCCTACTTGGGCCTTGACCTCCAGTATTGTGGCTTCAAAGCCAATATATGGCTTTTCACTCCTTTCATTGGGCACAGGGAAAAATCTTACAAAACTTCTGCTTGACACTTCCAGTGGCTACTGAACCATCACAAAGTAAAACCTGGCCAAGAGTCAAGGAAGGAACTTGCACCTGTTATGGGAAAGTCTCAGGCCTCAACACACTCAGAAGGCCAGGTAATACACCTTTTAGTATCACATCTGGGGTGGTTCAAGGAAGAAGGTCCTGGAGTGTTACTTAGTTCTCTTGGGTTTGTAAGGACTTAAAGAGCTCAGAGGTGGTTTCAAAGGGGAGAGTGAAAACCTGTTAGTGAACCTAAATTTTAGAAGTTGTAGGGGCACAAAGGGAGAAGGCAATGGCACCCCACTCCAGTACGCTTGCCTGGAAAATCCCATGGATGGAGGAGCCTGGTAGGCTGCAGTCCATGGGGTCTCTAGGAGTTGGACACGACTGAGCGACTTCACTTTCACTTTTCACTTTCATGCATTGGAGAAGGAAATGGCACCCCACTCCAGTGTTCTTGCCTGGAGAATCCCAGGGATGGGGGAGCCTGGTGGGCTGCCGTCTGTGCGGTCGCACAGAGTCGGACACGACTGAAGTGACTTAGCAGCAGTAGCACTAGGGACACAAAGTAAGTAAATACATGATTTCAGGGCAATCAGTCCTCTCCTATTCCTTCTTTTGTAAAGGTATGAACTAGAAGTGGTCTGAAAAGCCAGCTCTACCACATTCAACTGTGATGTTCTGTAAAGTTACTTAATCTTCCTGACCCCAACCTTCTACATCTGTAAAATGAGGATAACAGCTACATACAGAGGTTGTAGTGAGCATTACATTAGTTACTATGTATGGAAAAGTATAGTCTTGCATCTTGAACTAAGTGGTTGAGAAATGTTATTTCCCTTCCACCAACTCCTTCCCCTTGCATTCTAACATTTTCTACTCTCTGTTCAAATTTACCAGACGAATGCTCGATATTTTCTGATTCTAATCTGGCCAGAGAAGGTTACTGAGGTCGTAGTGCATAAACCATTCTGAGGGTCGAGGGTGAGTTTTAGGTAAATTGTGGTTTTAATGTTTGAGAAAGAGCTCATAACTAGTGGGGGTTTCCATTGTTCGGTGGCAAGATGCACAAGCATAGTTCTGCAGTAACACTCAGAGTCTCCACTCTCAGCAGTCTTGTGGCTGAAAGATGTTTTAAAAGCTTCTGTTTTCAGATGACCCTGTTACTGATTCGCAAAGTGTCATTTTTATTTTTAGCTCCACAAAGAGAAAGGCTAGTGAAATTTGCCCCACCTTACCATCTCCAAATGGGCAATATTACTGAATGACATTTAATGTCCTCAAAACATCTGTTTTTTTTTTTTTTTTAAATAGTTCTAGGTCCATATTGAAAGTGAAAGTTCATGGGAAATCCAAATGTCCAAAATCCAATGCCCACCTGAATATTCCCCTTACAAAAACTTTTTCCTCTTCTTTAGAACCAGAGTGTTGGTCACATGTATGTTGATTGCAGAAGAGATTAAGCTGGAAAACATTGTTTCTAATAATGATGATGATGGTGTAAGAGTTTGCACTTGCTGAATATTTTATAGGTCACAAAAGCTTTCATTACTAACATTTCTGTTCAGTCTCTCAACTACCTTGTGAAGTAGACATGGAGGGAAATTTTATCCCCAAATGATAGATGAGAAAATAGACTGTCTGAGAGCTAAGTGACTTACCCACCATCAAGGTGTGTTTCCTTAGACACCACACCCCCAGAAGATCTCTGGCTAATTCAAGGTACAGAGTCAAGAAGTTTACCAGTTTCCAATTTCAGCAATGCCTGAGCAGCATGCTGGTCCATCCAAGATGGGAAGCGGATGGAGGGATGCTTCAGCACTGCCCACTAGCCTACTCAGATGCTAGGTACAGATTGGGAGAAAGAACACAGGAGCCCCAGTGCTTATGAACTAGGGAGTTTAGGGTAAAAGTGGCGTATGAGTTTCCTCTTGCTGCTATAATGAATTACCATCACAGATGGCTTAAAACAACACAAAGCTGTTCCCTTACAGTTCTGCAAGCCAGAAGTCCAAAGTTGGTTTTTCTAGGCTTTAAATTCAAAGATGTTAGCAGAGAAGGTTCTTTCTGGAAGCTCTATGAAAGTGAAAGTGTTAGTTGCTCAGTTGTGTCTGACTCGTTGCCTGCTAGGCTCCTCTGTCCATGGAATTGCCAGGCAAGAATACTGGAGTGGGTAGCCGTTCCCTTCTCCAGGGGAATCTTCCTGACTCAGGGATCAAATCTAAGTCTCCTGCATCACAAGCAGATTCTTTACCCCTTGAGCCACCAGGGAAGCTCTATAGGAGAAGCTGTTTCCTTGCTCCCTACAGCTTCTAGAGGCTATTTGTACTTTTTGGTCTCCCGCTCCATCTTCAAAGACCATTACCCTAATTTCTGCCCCCATTGTCATATAGCCAGCTGTCTGACCCTGACTCTCTCACATCCCTCTTACAAAGACCTTTGTGCTCACATCGAACCCATCTGGATAATCCAAGATAACCTTCCCATCTCAAGATCCTTAATGTAATCACACCTATAAAGTCCTTTTACCATGGAAGGTAATATAGTCATAGCTTTCTGGGATTAAGATATGGGCACCATTGGGGCCATTATTCAACCTGCTACAGGTGACAGGGTGGCAGGTGGATGGTGGTAGCCGTTTTTTTACTGGTAAGTGCATCACGTGCATGGCTGTGTTTGTCTGTCTGAAAGCCACACTCTTGGCTGCCACCTGACGTGTAGAAGCCAAAATAGAACCCGTGTCTTCTGATTCCAAGTAAAGTGCTCTCTCAGGCACATCACGCTGGCCATCTCAAAACTATATTTACATTCATTTTTTTGCAAATAGCTCACCCTGGTATAGATGGTAATTAATATTTGCATAATGCTGTAGAGGCTATAATGTCCTTTTCTATTTACATGAAGTCATTTAAATCCCTACAATAGCCCTCTGAGACTGTTATTATTAACACATTTTACATATGAAGAAGCTAAGGTCTAGGAGGGATGAAGTGATTTGTCCAAGGTCACCCAGATGGTGAGGGCAAGACCACAATGTAAATCGGAAAAGTTCCACCCTGTGCAGCTCTAAATGATGAATCCACATTTAAGTTCACTTTGCTAGAGGTGGTAGTTTATCTTTTGGGGATACCATGAAGGCAACTGGGATCTCCAGTGCTGTTGACAGAAAATGAGTCAATAAATGTGAAAGTGCTTTGTAGCAGTATGACTCACAACTTCAGAGAGTTATTGGTGGCATTATTCTCATCATCATTCTTATCATCATCATCATCAAGGGCCCTGGAGACCAAGAGGATTCAAACAGGTCAACACCTCTAATTGCTGCGTGTAAAGCACTGACCCCAACTGTCTCGCAGTCCTGGGGACGGCGGCTCAGGCTTCTGTGGTTTCTTGGCCACTGTGCAGGTGTGGCTGGTGGGAGCCGTGTTCTGAATGGAAAAGCCAAGGTCCTCCACCCCTGCAGCAAAAGAGGGTGACCCCTTGAGCGATGAAGTAAGCATTCCCAGGAAAGTTCAGTTGGTGTGAAAGGACCCTAAGACCCTTCCAGATGCATGGTGATATTTTGTAGCTTTTACTGTTTTTTCCCCCCATCTTTCTTCTTTTTTTCAACAAGCACATTTGCTCTGCATTTCAGATGTGTCTGATTTGGTGGTGAGGGGGTGCTGGGAGGTCACTGGTGGGGACACAGAGCGAGATGCCGAGAGACCTAGCAGTGACTGGGCAGGCGGGACTCCTCTCACCCCTCACCCCCACTTCCTCCCCTCACCTTTTTTAAAAGAGCAACAGCGAGCTTCTGAAATGTGCAGCTTCAAAGCCAGACCAGAGGTCTAGTGAGAAGGAATAACCAAGGCGTCCTCCAAGTGTGGCTGAGCAGTCAGCCGGCCCCCACCTCATTTGAGTGAGACCGCCAAGAGCCCTCACGTGGCGCTCCGGCCACAGGACCGCAATTAGGAAACGCTCCCTGCCTCTCACAACGGCCACCCTCAACTGTGCAGTGGGGACGGAAGAGAGGCAGGTGCATTCAAATCGTCCTGGTTTGACCAAGGGAAATGAAGCACTAAAACAGCTTCGTCCCACAATGAGTCAAGATGGGGGCAGGGATGGGGGCGCTGGAGCCCTCTGACCCTTCTTGGGAACTAGTCCTGCTTCCGGTGGCTCAGCCCTGTGAACCCAGTGTCTGGGGTGAGTCTCAGTTCTTGTGCTCTATTGCTGTGGGACCAGAGCCACTCCACTGGCCTGGGGAATTTCTTAACAACTGGTCCCACCTGTGCACATCATTTCTTAGCAGACAATGTGTCTGGGTCCCGGACAACTGCCACTTCTGCCTGCTCCAACTCTGCCCACACCTCAGGCCTGTATCCCACCTCTTCCAAGAAGCCTTCCCTCACACCTCTGATAAATCTAGGAATCTCCTCTTCCTCAGAACCATCTTTATCCCTTCTCTCAGATACTTATGGATATCATTTCTTAAATTAAAATAATTTCTCACCTATTAAGTCAGGCGCCCTGCTAAAGCATTTTCATACTTTTTTTTAATTTGCTCTTTAGCTCCCCCTAATATTAGACAGAAACACCTTGAAGACAGAGATTGTGTGTGACTCATCCCTCCATGCCCCACCAGCCATTATGCTCTCAATACATAGTTTTTAGGTTAATAATTTCAGAAAATTATTTGAAAAAAATTGTAAATTAATAGCAACTTTGTCATCAGCTTCTGTCATCAGAATGAAGGCATGGGTCCACATCCCACTCGAGGAAGCCAGGGTGACCTGCCCTGAGAACCCGCCCTGCAGGAGCCCTTTCTGCTTAAGGGACTCTGGGTCTGAGAGGGAACATAGGATACACTCATGGTCCAGTGCCATACACCCTCCAAGGGATGCTCAATAGATTTGAGAGTGTTAAGTACCATCGATATCCTGAGGTCTCCTTCTCAAGCTACATCTCCTCTCCCAACCATCATATTTGTCTTCCCAAATGCCCTTGGAATCTCCAGTGGGGTGTTTTTGCAAAAGCTTAAAAAAACAGCAGGCTTGAAAGAGAATTCCTTTCCCCCACCTCTCTTCCAAACTTTAATAATCCTGCTTTACATCCTTTGTGTTCAGTCCCAGTTATGAGCATCATTTTCACTCCACCTCTAGAGCTAGAAGTCACAAGGTCATCTTCAGACATGTCCTTTCCTCTCCCTCCACAAACCAGTCATCATACCCCTTGGAGCTCAACTCGGGAACTTAATACCTCTCATTCATCCTGCCTCTCCATCCACAATGTCTTGGGCTCAAGTCCTCATCAGTTTCCAGCAGGACCACTGAAATAGTTGCTCCTTGTCTTCCATGTCTTCTTGGGTTATCTTCTCAAAGAGCAAATCTATCCAAGACATGTTTCAGCTTAGGAATCTAGGTTGATGATCCACTGCCTATAGTAGTGAGACAAAATTCCTAGATGGGAGGACATAACACCCTTTACAATCTGATCTCAGACTTCATCTCCTGCCTCCTCACCTCACGTAACTGCCCTGAACTTCTTACCCCAACATACTGATGTCTTTCACAATTTGGGGCTTTTGCACACGCTGTTCCCCTTTTCTGGAACGTATCTCTTCCCCTCTCTGATAGAAAAACTAAGTCATATGTCATGACCCAACTCTCATTTCACCATCTCTATGAGGTCACCCCTCATTCCTTCCAGGCAGAACTATTTGCTCTATCTTGATCTCCCACAGCCCTTGTTTATACTCCACAACAACACTTACCACACTCTACTGTAATTTTCCTGTTCAAGTGTCAATCACTCCATTATACTTTAAGATCCAGGAGACTGAGAATCTGCACTTATTAACTGTTGCTATCCTCAGGGTCTAGCCTAAGATCTGCTCGTAGTGGGTCCTCAGAAAAATAAAAAAACAAATAAGTCACTGAATATACTCAAAGTTTACCTGCGTGAAAAACATTACCAAGCGTGAACCTGGCTCTGGATGCCACTCCCAGCTTTGCTGTTAATGGTTAAAGGAAGATGGACTTTGAAGTCAGTTATGCATGCATGCATGCTAAGTCGCTTCAGTCATAGCCGACTCTTTGCGACGCTATGGACTGTAACACACCAGGCTCCTCTGTCCATGGGATTCTCCAGGGAAGAATACTGGAGTGGGTTGCCATGCTCTCCTCCAGGGGATCTTCCCAAGCCGGGGATCGAAGCTGCATCTCCTAGGCTCCTGCATTGGCAGGCAGATTCTTTACCACCAAGCCACCAGGGAAGTCCCAGAGTCAGTCACCCTGGTATTCAAATCTCTACTCTGTAGCTTACTAGCTGTATGATCTCAGGCAAACAACTCCTAACTTGATGCTTCAGTTTTCTCATCTCCAAATGGGGATGACAACTACCTCATCACAGTGTCATAAATTGGATAAGAAGTTGAATATGTCAAATGTATGGTACAGAATCTGTTACCTAACAAGCAGCCATAATTATAACAATGAATTAACTGCAGTGGCCCTGGGTCAAACCTTCCTCTCTTAGCCTCCCTGGAAACTTCTTATATAAAATGAAGGTATAGACTATAATATTTGAGGTTTCTACAAACTCTATCACTGTAAGCCTTGACCGTCGTCCACATTCACTTTACCACGTCGTCCACTATAAGACTTTACCATAGTCCAGCATCACTTCATTCAGCCCTGAAACTTAACCTGCCCAGTAAGATGAATTCTAATAGTTTCTTGGGCATAAGTTTTGCTCATTGTCACCAAATTCATCAACCATCCTGGAGCTCTTAAGGGCACAAACTAGTGCCTCTGCTCAGCTGAAAAATCTGGCTCAGAGCTGGGAGCTGATAAGGTACTGCAGTTGACTAAGTAGCAGCAATAGCAGGGAGGAATCTGTCTCTGTGGGGTCAGCCCTGATAACAGGGACAGGACAGCACAGAGTCCCGATCACATACTGTGCTTCTCACTAACATGACTTTAGGAACCTATTTCACAATCCTGTGTTTATCCCCCAGCTCATTCTTATTAATGTCCTGTTAACATCTTAATCTGAACTGTGGCCACTACATTTCACACAAAGAACACACGGAAGTCTCTTTAAATTCCTTTGGATTCTCCCAGACAGGAGGTGTCTTTCTCCCACACTGGCACATTTAAAACTTATTTTTGACATCGTAATATGATTATTTTTGTTTTCGTAAAGTCCTAGAGTAAAAAAGAAAAATAGCTGGTTGAGTTTCTCTCCCCAACATTGAAAACAGGGAAAATAGCCAATTCTTTGGAAGCCAGTTGTTTGGAGTAAGATTTGAGGTCTCGCTGAGTGAAATAATTAGGCACTTCTAAAGAATAAAGCAGCAAAGCACTGTGGGAAATCAGCACACTCGGGCCATTCAGCAGACCTTGGGCAGCTTTCCCACTGCCGGGCAATAAATATCTCCAGAGTCACCCAGGGTAGGGAAGGAGCATGAGGGGTGGGATCAGTCAGACCTGGATTTAACCTCATCCCTCCCACTTGCCCAGTTATGAGATTCAAGCAACGTCTTCAATTCTTTTTTTTAAATATTATTTATCTATTTTTGGCTGTGCTAGGTCCACCTTGCTGCACGGGCTTTTTCTCTAGGTGCAGCAAGTAGGGGCTACTTTCTAGTTGCTATGTGCAGGCTTCTTATTGCTGTGGCTTCTCATATTGTGGAACACGGGCTCTATGCTGTGTGGGCTTCAATAGCTGTGACGCACAGGCTTAGTTGCTCTGCAACATGTGGGATCTTCCTGGACAGGAGAGTGAACCCATGTCTCCCAAACTGGCAGCCAGATTCTTTACTAACGAGCTAGGGAAGCTGCAATTTCTTCAATTCTATGAGACTCAGTTTCCTCACGTAAAACAAAGATAATAATAGTATATACATCATTTATCTTTTTACTCTACAAAGGAATTAAGACAATTTGCACTGATGCTTCTAATATATCAAAGTAAAGAAAGAAAGATAGTGGTAAGTGGTGTCCAACTCTAGCGACCTCATGGGCTGTAGACTGCCAGGCTCCTCTGTCCATGGGATTCTCCAGGCAAGAACACTGGAGTGGGTTGCCATTTTCTTCTCCAGGGGATCTTCCCAACCCAGGAATCAAACCCAGGTCTCCTGCATTGCAGGCAGATTCTTTACCCACTGAGCTACGTGGGAAGCCCTATAGCAAAGTAAAATTAACATTTTAAAAAATGGCAAAAAAAAAAAAAAGAAATTCGACAAAGTAATGGTGCTGGAGCAACAAACTGTACTCAAGAAATCAGGTTGATTTACAAAATGGCACAAAACCCGTGGTCACAATATAGGTATATGACAAGTTTCAGTGGTTGTAAGGTAAGCTGTAATTCCAGAAAAGACCAATTCTTCCTGATTGAAAAACCAAAGAGATTGTTTATCTTATGGCAAATGAGCATGAGGAGACAGCACCTCACCTCCCTCCATTACCCACCAGTTATTTCACTGTGTGATCCTGTGCAAATCACATTACCACTCTGAGCCCCCATCTCCTCATTTGCACATATTGAAGGATGGATGAAAGGAACTCCAAAGGCCTTTCTAGCCCCTATATTTTATGACTTGATTCTGTTCTACAAAATGTCTACAGCTTTCTCCTCCATGCATTTGCAACTTATGTGACATTCTGATTGGAATTCATCAGTCTGCTCTAACAAAACTATTTCTTCGCTTGTAGAGGTAGGTTTGTTTCCTGTTGATCCTGTCATGGGCCTCAAGACAGAGCCAAGGAACCAACATTCTCAGTGTAATAACCACTTGTTACTCAAATAAATCTTACAATGGAATCATGAAAAGCAGTTAATGCTAACTTGGGCAGATCTGGATTGATTCAGAGTAGAGGTATTTTGTTCTCAGCCTTTTCTTCAGTCTCAATTTCTAATTCTATCCATGTATGTGCATGCATAGTCAGTTGTGTCTGACCCTTTGTGACTCGAAGGACCATAGTCTGCCAGGCTCCTCTGTCCACAGAATTTTCCAAACAAGAATACTGGAGAAGGTTGCCATTTTCTACTCTTACTTCCTGACTCAGGGATCAAACCTATGTCTCTTGTGTCTCCTGCCTTGGCAGGCAGATTCTTTACCACTGGGTCACCTGGGAAGCCTGCTCTGTTATATATTTGATACACTTTCTTTTTCTTATTGTGTTTGTTTTCAATAGGAATGCCAGAGTCTTAGTAATAGGAAGAGAGAGAGATGAGAAGCAGCTAATGAAGGAGCTACATATATATTCTGTTCATGAGAGTTGGTTGCTCAGACATGACTCTGGTCTGAAGCTTTAGCCATAGATTTGTGTTCTGTTGCTAGAAAATTCTATTAGAATAACAAGAACTCAACTGAGCTGGCTTTGATTTGGGTGAGTGGATTGGATGGAGAGGAGAGATGTTTTAGACAATAAGAAAAGTGTCTTCTCTATAACATGTCCCATTCACCACTTTCTTTGTGTCTCCTCTGGGCGTGCCCTCCTACAAATCCCACCTGAGGCGAAGAGTTGACACATTGGAAAAGACCCTGATGCTGGGAGGGATTGGGGGCAGGAGGAGAAGGGAACGACAGAGGATGAGATGGCTGGATGTCATCACCAACTCGATGGACATGAGTTTGGGTAAACTCTGGGAGTTGGTGATGGACAGGGAGGCCTGGCATGCTGCAATTCATGGGGTCGCAAAGAGTCAGACATGACTTAGCGACTGAACTGAAGGAAAACTTACATCCCCCACCTGCCACCTTCCCTCCCACTATTTCCTTCATGCACCCTACATTCCTTCATATAAGATGCCCACGACTGTCCCTCAGAAAAGGTAACTCACCCAGGGACACACAGCCACAAAGAGACAGAGCTGAAGTTCACCTTCTAGTCTGCATCACCTACAACCCAGCAAGTTGATCTTCACTGATAAACTGAATCCCCAATATAAATTTGTACTAAACTATCCTGTAAAGACTTTCTCAATTTCTCTATTAAAATGTCAAGTATATATGTATCTCAGTCCTTCAAATATACTAGTGGCCCCCAAAGTGGCTTGCACATTAGAATCTGAGAATTTTTTTAAATTCTTAAGGCCTGGGATATACTCCAGAATGAGTTAAATCAGAACTTCTTTGGGGCAAGGATACAGTCCTCAATAGTTTTGTAAGATCCCCAGGAGATCTACAGAGCAAACAAATTTTGCCACTGCTGTAAGTCAATATAACTCAGCCCTACATTATAATTACTATGATTATAAACTGTAAGCTACTGGAGAGCAGAAATCTTATTTTATTCAAATTTGTGTCTTCCGTGCCACCAAGATAAAAGTAGTAGCTCAATGAATATTATTAAATGATTGCATCTGTTCAATTTAGGTTCTATTAATTTAAACAAACATGGACAAATTAACCAAAGTCCAAATGACAGGATTGGATATGCCTGATGTTTTGGAATGTTTCCTGAAGTGGAAAAGGCCAACGAACTGTGATGGCAAATAGAGAACTCTGATAAGGTATTTAATAATTTTTTTCCAGTCACAATAAAAAGTAAAATAAGAACGGCTACTCTGTTTTTAATCTCTACTAAAGAAATGGGATTCCCTGGTGGCTCAGATGATAGAGAATCTGCCTGCAATGCAGGAGACCTGGGTTCGATCCCTAGGTCAGGAAGATCCCCTGGAGAAGGGAATGGCTACCCACTCTAGTATTCTTACCTGGAGAATTCTGTAAACAGAGGAGTTTGGCAGGCTACAGTCCATGGGATCGGAAACAGTCAGACACAGCTGAGCGACTAACACTTTCTTTAAAGGTAATGGGTCTGGGCTGCCACAGAAATTGAGTGGATTAGACCTTAGGAAACAATGCCTGATGATCCCAAAAGGAAAATTCTAGAATGCTGACCAAAGATGTCCACAGAATCATATTTTCAGGAGAGGTTTAAGAAAGGATAAGACCACATGTCACTTTCAGTTCTTAACTGAATAAAACTTCCACTACGAACTACAAAGAAAATTTTATTTTTTCAAGCTGGCAATGTGGTGAGTTCCTGATTCTTTCTGGGGATTAGAAAACAATCCACTGTATGGGGTCCAGGCTATAAATTCAGGCTTGCAGATTGTTCAGAAGAAGACAGTTCGAGAAAGCAAAAGGCAGATTGTCCAATCTGGCTGCTCCATGTGCCAGGAGTTATTAATTATGTCTGTTCTAATAACAAGAGCTGGGAAGCAGCAAACTCAAAACATGCAGGGAAAACAAAACAAAATAAAGTGGTGCTTTGCCTTAATGAGAGGAAGTAAGAGGCAGCAGCCAGAGTCCAGGCTCTGCAAACAGGGTACACATCTTGCCAGCAACACATTTTAGCTGCAACCGGGCATGATCACCACAGTGACTACAGAGGCCATGGAGGCCCAGTGGCTTGCCAACATCTGTCTGATGACCAAAGAGGCCATCTCATTTTCTGTGCTTTTCTGGAGTGGGTGAGGGAGGATTCGAGGAGTCATTGAAAGGATCAGACAAGTTAGGATTTGCTGTTCTGTGGATCATAAATTATCAGAGTTGGAAGAGACATCTACAGATAAATAACCCAACCCTACTCATTACTATACATGAAGAAACTGACTTCCAGAGAAGTTGAGTGACATAACTCAGGTCACCCAACAACGGAAGACCAGAATTAGACTTTTCTCCAATCCTCTTCTTGTTGGTTAATGGTAGGCTCCCTTTCTTCCTCCTTAAGAAACTGCTGCTGCTGCTGCTAAGTCGCTTCAGTCATGTCCGACTCTGTGAGACCCCAAAGACGGAAGGCCACCAGGCTCCCCCATCCCTGGGATTCTCCAGGCGACAACACTGGAGTGGGTTGCTATTTCCTTCTCCAATGCATGAAAGTGAAAAGTGAAAGGGAAGTCACTCAGTTGTATCCAACTCTTAGCGACCCCATGGACTGCAGCCTACCAGGCTCCTCCATCCATGGGATTTTCCAGGCAAGAGTACTGGAGTGGGGTGCCATTGCCTTCTCCACCCTAAGAAACTAGCTTTACTTAAACTTGTACCAACTCCTTAAGTAGCCAGCAGCCTCGATCATGCATCTGCCTTGGTGTGTTAGCTTCCGTCCTTGATGTGGCCCTGAATCAGCTCTGTTATGTCACTCAACTTCTCTAGAAGTCAGTTTCTTCATGTATAGTAATGAGTAGGGTTGGGTTATTTAATTTATCTGTAGATGTCTCTTCCAATTCTGATAATTTATGATCCACAGAACAGCAAATCCTAACTTGTCTGATCCTTTCAATGACTCCTAGAATCCTCCCTCACCCACTCCAGAACACTCAGTAGGTCATCTCCTACTCTTCCTAGGTCAGAACTCTTCGCATGGTCAGAAGCTCAGAAATTCAGGCTTTGGAATATCTTTCTATGAGTTTCAATGCTGCCTTCGAGTTCTCTAAGACCAAAATCTTAAACAGTTGGATTCCTCTCTGATCCACTGGACTCTAGGCATACTGAGGCCAAAAACTAAGGCTTATTCATCTTCATATCTTGCTTGTCACTCAGAAGGTGCTCAGTAAATTTTAATTAATTAAAAGTCTCAACGCTTAAAGGGACAACTTTACAAACTGTAACTCAGAGGGGAGCAAATAGGACTATGAAAATCTGAATGGGATAAGGGATAGATTTAAAACAAAATATCCAACTTGAAGAAGAAAATACCACTGGGAAACTAATTTACCACCTTCCAATAGTCAATGGGCTATCTTGGGAAATATGAGAAATGAGAAGCTATGGAGAATGACTTCCGATCACTACAAACAGCATTTTTCAGGGGAAAGAAGTTAGCGTCCCATCTCTAGTGAGGACTACCTCCTGGCAGAAATTGAAGGAAAGAGAAAATCAGCAAGGGATGGAGCTTGACCAATGACTTCTAAGTCTAAGGAGCCTTGGCCACCTTGGAATAGGATATTTGGTGGCACTTCAGTTGGAGGAAACCTCAAAAGTAAGGCGTATGTATCTGTAGTGAGCTTAACGGGAGACCATGATAGAAAAAAAATTGAGTTTGAGGTAGGACAAGCATGCATGGCTCTCCTAAGATCCCTCTTTCTATTGCAATACTGGTTACTGAGTGCTTCTACTTGCCAAGCACTGTATTATAACTTTAGTCTGACGGACAATAGTTCCAATACAGCAACAGTCAAGCTGTATTGGAAGCCCCATTTCATACAAGTTCAACTTGAAAAAAATAAAGGAAATTGATTTTTAAAAACATGCTGGCAAGGTTTCTGTGAAACTGGCACACTCGTGCATGGAACACAAATTGACTACAAATTGAAACAATCCTTTTGGAGAGCCATTTGGCAATACTTTTCAAGAGTCATAAAACCCATCTAATAATCCCACTCTGAGGGATTTATCCTAAGGAAAATCACTCCCAAAAAGAAAAGAAAAACTGTATGTTCAAAGTCCTTTATAATTTCAAAACCTGGAAAGAACCCAAATTCCCCACAGTTTGGGAATGCTTAAATAATTTATGATATATTAACTCCGTGGAAAATTATGTAGCCATTAAAATGATAAATGGGAGGACTTTGTGACAACATGAAAGGCATATAACAAATAATGTTCAAGGATAAGAGTAGAACGCAAAATTGTACATGCGCTTTGATTATGACTGTAAAAATACTTATGGCTAGAAATAGAAAGGGACAGCAGAGGAATATAAAAGAGGTATTTTGTTTTATGAGATTTTGTATATCATCATTGTTCGTATATTCAAAAAAAAAAAAAAAGAAGAATACAGAGAGGAACCCTTGCCCAAGCTAAGGAAACTTGAGAATCATTGCATGAAAGTTGAAAAGCGTTATGGGTGCTGGTCTAGCACTCTTGTTTTATAGTTGAAGAAACTGAAATGCTGAGAAAAGTAGCTAGTCTATCCCACAAGTTTAGTGGCACAGAAGCTCAAGGAGAGGATCCCTAGATGGTTACATTCCAGAGACTGATAAATTGTGGAAATACTTGGAGCAAAGAGGGCAAGAGGAAAGATAGGGTTGCCTGTCATAAAAATTCTCAGATGTGGATAGTAACGTCAGTCAGGTAAGAGCATAACTTCATCCTCTATGTGATGAATACCACTGAGCATTCACTCATGAAGTGCATAATGAATCTGCAAAGGGAGATCTGTTTTTCTGTCTTTAAAGGCCATCTCCTCTCTGTCCTCATTACCATTTCTCAAGGTCAAGGTCTCATTAATCACTCTGTAAACACTTTGTGGGCACCTGTTATGTCCCAGGTGCTGTACTAAGCCTGGAGACATACATAGCTAAGCCTGTAAGACACACATAGCTGTGGATCTGATGGTGCTCTTATTTTAGGATTGGAGACAGACAATTCACATGCAAACAATTAAATAAGGTGATTTAATATAGTAGTAAGTACTGTAAAAAAAAAACAAACAAGAATTTGTGATGAAGACAGGTTAGCAGACAGGTATGGAGTTTAGAAGAGGCTTCCTGGGGAGCTCAGCTGGTAAAGAATCCACCTGCAATGCAGGAGACCTCGGTTCAATTCTTGGGTCAGGGAGATCCTCTGGCAAAGGGATAGGCTACCCACTCCAGTATTCTTTGGCTTTGCTGGTGGTTCAGACGGTAAAGAATGTGCCTGCAGTGTGGGACACCTGGGTTCCAACCCTGGGTTGGGACGATCCCCTGGAGGAGGACATGGCAACACACTCCAGTATTCTTGCCTGAAGAATCCCAAAGGAGAGGGGAGCCTAGCAGGTGACAGTCCCTAGGGGTTGCAAAGGGTCAGACACAACTGAGCGACTAAGCACACACACGGAGCATAGAGAACTTCCCTGGGGGCTCAGTGATAAAGAATCTGCCTGTCAGTGCAGGAGATACAAGAGATGTGGGTTTGATCCCTGGGTTGGGAAGATCCTCTGGAGAAGGAAATTTCAACCCACTCCAGCATTCTTGCCTGGGAAATACTATACCATGGACAGAGGAGCCTGGCAGGCTACAGTCCATGGGGTCACAAAAGAGTTGCATGTACCTGAGAGACTAATGGAGTATAGAGGGTTGTAAACGAGGAGGTGACATGATCTAATTTATATATTTGAAATCTCACCATCTGCCTTCATTATTCTAGGGCCATTGCAATTGTTCCCTCAGCAAAAGTCTCTGTCTCTTTTTACTGTGGCCAAAGAGGTCTTAGTAAAATGTCTAAAATCAAACTCCAATAGTAGGCACAGCTACTGAGATCTCCACCCAAGGTTCTGCATCAGTTTCTCCACAGGCCCAGCCCATCCCACCCCCACCCCGCAACCCCACCCCCCACACAGCTCTTCCAGAGCCCTGAGATGCTCAGTGTCCCCTGGCAAGCTGCCCACTCCTTTGAGGTGGGCACTGGCACAGACTGCTCTCACCCTGTGATCTCCTTCCTCCCTCCTTCTTTATGGAACTCATTCTCTTCCTTTAAGGTTTTGTTTGAAAGTCTCTTCTTATAAGTTTTCTCTCATTCTTCCATGCAGAGCCAATTAGTCACTGCCTTCCATGTGCTCATAACACATTTTGTTCACAGCTGTATTATAACATATCAAATAGGTTTGTAATTATTTGTGTGTGTGTGTGTGTGTGTGTGTGGCAAGCAGGGCCCATGTCTTAGTTCTACTTTTCTATCTAGAACCTAGTAAGGCTGGGCACCTAGTATTAGTGGCTACTTAACAAATGGGTTTGTAGATAGATCATTGGATGGAAGGGTGGGTAGGTGGGTGAAGGGATTACTAAATGGATGAATATAGGCTACCCGCCCCCCCTCCGCCCTGCATTTTAAAAGCAAGACAATTCTGATCTGGTTTGTCATCTGTGAAATGAAGAATCAGACTGGGCAATTCTAAAGGTTACATCTAGCTCTGATGTTCCAGGTTCTGAGAGTTCATAAATCACACCTGGTTATTGTCAATGAAATCAGAAAGCCTTCTTGGCTTGACTGCTTGCGAGAACACAAAGGGCTCCCAGACTCAAGATTAAGGATCATAAAACCCATGAGCCC
The DNA here is from genome assembly GCF_019320065.1 of Cervus canadensis. Taxonomy (NCBI): domain Eukaryota; kingdom Metazoa; phylum Chordata; class Mammalia; order Artiodactyla; family Cervidae; genus Cervus; species Cervus canadensis. Next base: position 55,319,240 of record NC_057392.1, on the reverse strand, counting down.
TGCTGCACTGGGATAAATAAAGCCTGGGCATGGGCTGGGTGCCCTCTTGTCCCAGTTGGCAACACTCATCACACCTTGACATACCTGCTGAGGCGAAGAAGCCTCAAGCAGAACAGGTTTCGAGCTGGCTCAGCAATAGCACAGCTAAACATGCCTGTAAATTTCCAGGGCTGAGCAAGGGCCTGGAGAAGTGAGCATGGGCCGCTATGTTACTCAGATCTAGGGGCTATTTTTGCTTACCCCATCATCTGTGGGTGCCATTGTCAGGGCAGACGTGAGTAGATTTAGGTCAGAGATGAGGATAGAAATAATTCCTAACTCAGCTTCTGATGCGAGAAAGGAGTGAGGACACATATTACCCTCCCTATCTGGCTAGAAGAGAAGGTGACCAGAGATTCAGTTCAAGCCAGAGAGCCTGTTTGGGTGGCAGCCACATGCTTAGCCTTTGGCCAGGATCACTGGAGAAGGCAGGGAGGGATGAAATTGGTCCTGCCTTCAAGAAGTTTATACTTGAGTCAGGGAGACCAGTGGTGTACTTAAGATGAGAGAGGTAAGTTCTTTGGGAAGCAGAGAGAGAAGGAAGTTTGTATGGATGAAGGTTAGAAAAGGAAGGAAGGAATACTTCAAAGGAGGAGATGTAAGTAACAGAAAGGGCCTCAATCAACCATGTCCGTCAGGAAGGGTGCTCAAACAAGGCACAGAGGGGTTGGAGTCAGGGCATTGGAGGCAGGTGGGCAGTGTGCTTGGCTACAGCAGAGGGGTCTAAGAGGAGGAAGAGGGGGCTTCACTACACTGGAGGAGGTGGGGCAGAGGAGCCAGCCGTGTCTTAGACACATCATAAACAATATTTACCCAGGGCCAGTTTTGGCCAGGTCCAGTTCCTACCTTTGAGTATCAGTTCCCAAGGTTTAGAATGCATCCTGGAGGCAGGGGGGGGTGGGGGGGCACAGGGGATCCTGAGTGGGACAGTATGGAGAGCCTTGCTCTGCTCTACACAACCTCTGTAATCCCTTCCTGGGAGATTATGTCATCAATTACTATTTATCATCAACACAATACTTTTACAGGGAATATCAGGATGTACACACACACACACAGCTCTGGGAATAAGTCTCCTAGAGCTAAAAAGATGGGCTATAGAAGGCCAGATGTCCAAAGTACTTTCCTGACCACTTTAACAGCAGGAATTGGGGCTCTCAGATCTGAGGACTGGTCTCCTGTGACATTTCCTCCTTCACTCTGGATGGCAACAGAGATCTCAGCCCTCTGGCTGCTCATGTGCAAACAGCCGATTTCCAGGCCCAGGATCAAAGGCAGGACACAGCACACAGAGATTGGTAAGAGGAAAAGAGACAAGCCAGTATTTGAAACGATGGAAAAGAAAACACCTCTAAACCCAAAGAGCAGCTCAGTCTAAAGGGATTGAGTCCTACCTTTCAAAAATGCAATCAACATTGAAATCATTCATTTCCTTCTTCCCCCTTCCTACACAGGGAGGGACTTTACCATAAATTAATTTGGAAGTTAAGTGAGTGCAAACTTACTTTTGAAAGTACCCAAGAGGCAGAAATAGGGATGAATCAAGCTGTAAAACAGGCTGTGCAAAGAAAGATGCTAGGGATTTAAACTTGTCTGCTGGCTTTTAAATAAGTTCACTCTTGCTGATGTGGGGGCTTGTATGGTTCTTGGCTATTTTTGAAAAGTTTTCATTTTGACTGGATGCTGGGGACTTCATTGGTCCTTTGCCCTGCGAACTGTCAGAGAGCCAGGGCCAGGCTTTTATACAGAAAGGACATTGAGGACCTTCAAACCCTGTTGATAATGGTGGGTACCCAGACTCCCTTCAGAAAGAGGGCATTTCTCCTCCATCTCAATTTCCTGCTGTGCAGAAACTCTGCATATTGTAGGAGTCAGGCTGAAAGGAATAGCCCCGACTTTAGCCCCAGGATGTGTGGGTTCTACATCAAGTCTAACCCTTAACAGCCAAAAGACTATGGCAGAGTCATGCTCCCTCTTGGGGCATCAGTTTTCTTTTATGAGAATCCAGGGAATTAAGAATGTTATATTTGTGGTCCCTGCCAGGACTAATGAACTATGAATTGAATTTGTTCAGATGCTAAACTGGCCAATTCAATGAATCAGATTCTCTTTTATCCTGATGTTCATGAAGAAAAAAGAATTGGTAAAACAATAACTTATACCAGATACTGTGCTTATATGCTTATTATTTCATTGACCAACAAACTGATATTCAGGATGAAATGACTCAACTAAACCACAACAGCAATTCCGATGGCCTGGTGGAGAATTAGGACAGAAGCAGCCCAGATTCCCACACCTTCTGCATTTGCACCCAGGATCCCAGAAAATCAGGTTATGATCTTAATGGTAATAATGAATGATAATATTTAAAACTAATATATCTTAAAATATCTTATGAATTATCAAAGAAAGCTTAAATCATACTAGTGTATGATTTTAGTGTTTAGCGAAGTGTGTTGTAATTTACTGTTTGGAGACCAAGAATCAGTAAATGATATAGATGACAACAACATGAACCAGAATTTTCCATTGCCTAGCCACCTTAGGTAAACAGGAATTTACTGTGTCATTAAAACAATAGTGGCCTCTAAGGACTATATTCTGGGAGTCTCAGGCTTGCCAGCTGTCCAGCAATGGGTCAGCTGCAGGCTCACTGTCCACTCCAGCTGGGCATTACTGGGATTCAATCAGTCTCCACTTCAGAAATCATGGGCGGTGTTTCCATGGAGCTCTGCCCGAAAAGAGGTGATCTAAATCTTGCATGAGAGATGTACATCAATAGGGAGCTTTGCCTAGAACACTGTGACCTAAAAAATCATATTAAGGAACTCAGAATGCAGAGTCAGTTTCAGAGACACCAGGTGACCTTGTGCAAGGCACCTTGTAGATTGCCTTGCTGACTGGACTCCCCTAATGAATGGTGACTGCCTCTGTGAGTACCTGGGTTAGTGGCAAGCCCCTGCCAGGGGCAAACATTCTGATTTTCACTGCCCTATTTTTTAAAGGCAGCCTGCTTCTTCTATTAATCATCTTGCTGTTTGTTTGTTCTGGGAAGGCAAGCACTGATTCACAAAGGGAAATATCTTAGTGGTTAGACTGGAACGGTATCTTTGCTGTGTGTTTTTGAAGATCCTGCTCGTTTTATTTCTTCAAATCACTTAAATAAAGATGTAAGTGATACATTTCGTGTGGAATTTAGGGCCAAGAAGGGTTTGGTCCTCCTTCTCGTACATAGCTATTCCACAATCCGTACATAGCTATTCTTCCTTTACTGGATGAAAAGTACTATATAATACTGCGAAGTTCCCTCTTTGTCTAAGCTGCTGGGAGGCTCAAAAATCACACTCTATGCTTCAGTAAAGTTATTATAATTCTGAGTTCTCCTCCTCACTGTCCTCTTCTTTCCTGACCAGGTCTTAATCTTTTATCTGTGTTTTAATGAGGTTGTTACCTCTATATCTTATGAGCTATTTTAGATATTTTTTGGAAGTGCCATGCAAATAAATCAATAATGTGGGTTAATGTGTTTCATGAGTGCTTTCCAGATGAGGAAATTTAGAAGATGAATGCTTAGTCTATGATGAAGTCTAAAATTTTCACTTCTAACACAGCTTCATCATTAATGTTTAAAAGCTCATATATAGTAATAACTATGAACCTTTGCAGTCTTTACCATTTATAAGGCAAATGCCTTCACATGTGTGCTGTCTTTTTAAATTAGTGTTCCTCCTTTATAGATGAAAAAGTGAGGTTTAGAGACATTAAGTGGATTGCCAGAAGCCATGGAGTTAGTAAACTCTGGTCTTCTGACCCTCAGCCAGGTCTTTTGTTGGTCCCAGTTCCCCAGTATCATCTTGTCTCTCACTAGCTTCTCATTTAAACCAGCACTCTTCACATTATCTTCAAACACATTGTTCTGGTTTTTTTAATGTGTCGATCAGATTGAAATAAAAGGTCATCTTAGTGACTATTTCTCTTACTGAGATGGTCTGCAGGCAGTCTGGAAACAGCTGATTTAAGGTCTAAAGGGTCAAGCTTGGAATGACCCTTCTAGAAAATCTGAGTTCCCTCCTGTCATGCCTGGGGTTCCACGTTTCAGTTTAACTGACACATCATGTGCAATCATGTTTGAGGTGTAAAGAAAAAATGGGAAAATGTGATTTTTAGCATGTTTTTCTCTTCTGTAGAAGTTATTTTAAGTACTTCTGGGGCTCCCATGTCCCTGAGTGGCACACAGAATACCAGATCCACAGATTGTTGGGACAGTCATGGAGAATGACTCATTGCTTCCAAGGGCTGGTTGGTATGGAAACATATGATATCTTTTACACTCATAACCTCACGGTCAAGTTGGTCCACAAAGTGGGTCAGCCAGACAACCTGCTTTAATGTCTCCTTAAAAATTAGGTAGTCACTGCTTTTGAATTTTTGTTTCCTTGCACTTCAGGCCACCCACCCACTACCAACTGCAAGTTGAAGAGCTTTGGAAGTAGTTTGTCCAGAAGGGCCACTGCATCTAGAACCTTCTGGGTGGCCAAGCACCCGAAAAGAGGTGTGTATCCAACACTTTTCTTTCTGATCTCCTTCTCCAGGCTTGGCTGGACCCAATAGGCCTCAGATCCTGCCCACAGTCTGGGGGCTGGAAAGGCTAATCTCAAAGGGCTAGAAATGAGTCAGTTTCCACACTCAGCTTCAGGCGGCGTGTGGCTTCCTGAAGCCAGACAAGGAAGCTCTGAATTTCAAAGAGCAATTTTTTTTTTCTTTGCATACCATATCCGGAACTGAAACCACCAATTCATTTCACTTAAGATCTCACTCTACATTCAGATTATCAATAACATTCCAGAGATAAGATACCCAGGCTTCATGAACCAAGTCTTTCTGTCTCTGTCACTCTCTTTTCTCTTGGTACTAATGTTGGTGGTTTCTTCCTTTTCTTTTGTTCAGTCCTGACAACACAGAATTTAGAGGCCTTTGTGTTCTTCACAGGTGTTTGTGAGGGTTTGTCCCTGCCCATAGCTTTCTGCTTTCCCTTGCAAGTCAGCTTGACTGGGTGTGAGTTAAGGTCCTAGGTTCCATGTCTCATTCCAGGGCGGCAACTGACTTTGTGACTTTGCTGAGAGCTTCCACACAGAGGTCATCTCACTAACCTGGGAAAGCAGTTAAAAGATGGAGTGTATGGAGAGATGTAAGCAAACTTCAAGAAATAGGAAATCAATGGAAAATGTACACAATGGCAATGCCTCCCAATGTCAACTGACACATCAACCAGTTAGGGGGAAAAAGGATCTCTATCATTTACACAGTACCTTTCAATTTATAAACCACTTTCACATCCTTTTTCTATCTTCATTCTCACCAGAACTTGTGAAATTAGCCAGACAAGCTTTATCTTCCCCAATTTAGACAGGAGAGAGTACCCACTGCTAATAAAAGTGATGGACCCATGCCATAAGAGTGAAAAAAGCAGATACCTCAGATTAGAAACCAGTTCTATTCATTCCAACTCCTGTATTCTTGGAACTCCCATTTATCCTTATGTATAATATAATATTACATCACAATCCATGACCTAATGTTACACAGGCATTTGTTGACATTTTAGAATTTTAGGCTCTTATAGTTCAGGATTAATGGCTGTTGTTCATTACTTTGGTACAAAATTCTAAGTCTCTGCTTTCTTTATTTAAAAAGTAGAAGAAGGCATTGAATCCTGTGTTGCTTTCAATGCTAACATTCTGTACGTCCTTGTGTCAGTGACTACTGAATCCATGGAATTAACCACAAATGTTCCTCAAAGGATTTGCTATGGAGCATAAGCACCCAGGATGACTGTAGTGTTCAGTGAAAATGGTTATCATGGTCAAACAAGTTAGAAAAAAAAGAAGGATTATTAAAAATGAAACAGGTTGCTTTGCTCTGTTCCTTTTCAGAGTATTTACATGCAAATCTACATGGGGGGGGGGGGGCTATGGAATGTGCAACGTTCCTCTAAGTTGGTCCTAGAACACGGATCTCATAGAATCAGTGTGCTATGGATCCCGTTGTGATAAACAGCAGGACAATCTCTGATGATCCCATTGGTCTTTTAAAGCAGCTTCACAGATTCCAAGAAAAATCTTACAACACCCCAGTACCACTACCACCTCCTGCTGCACCCCACCTCAGAACTGTATTTGCTAGGCCACGGAAGGCGATCCTCCAAGCCAGGTACCACCTAGCATAGAGCAACTCCACTGCACAATCTGGATCACATCATTTCAGCCACAGAAGACTTTGAGCTGGAAAAAAAAAAACCCCACAATCCATCTGAAAGCAAGCACTTCCACATGTGGCCTGAATATAGGACTAGAGGCAGCATCTTTGATTGCTTTGGAAAGTTACTGCCCTTTCATTTCCCTGAGAGCAGGATCTCATCACTCTCTTTTTATGGGAGAAGAAAGGTGAGGCCGCTTAAAGATTTTCCACCCTGTCAATTGCCATTCTAACTCCTGTGGCTCTTTCAGCATCCTCCCTCTATGGAAAAAAAGGAATTCTAGACTTTCAGAGAGACTCTTAGAGGGTGGCATAGTACAGGGGGCTTTGTCTGGTCTGCAGCCTGTTTTCAGCATCCCTTCCACAGCCCCTGTAGGACGGCTTCTAGGGTCACATGCTCTCTTCTCAGAGGCAACCTGGCTCCATGTTAGCAGTTTTTAGATTGTCCAAAAATTCTAAGCCACCCTCGGTCTCATGGGAACTTCCTCCTGTGGCTGGCACCAAACAATTCCAACCGTGCTTCCGCAAGCGTCCAATGTGTTGCTGTCAATCTCACAGGTGACTCAACTTGTCTTAAATCCCTATCAGAAAAGTCTCATGAACAGCATGTACTTCTATTCTCGAGCCCAACTTCTTGTGAAATAACCTTCTGCCGTCTCTTCCCATCTTCCTCGCTCTAGAGGAAGTCTTTGTGGTGCCAAAGGTACTATTTACCTGTTTGACTGAGGAGCCTCCACTTTGAGCGTAGAATTCCTGCTCTAGGCTTAAGTCTGCAAATGCCATCTTCAAGTTTAGGGTAGTGTTTCTGCTTTTGACCTCAGCCACATTTGTGCTTGGTTAGAGATTGCTAGTTATATGAGAGACAGACAAATTATCTTTCGTCTAGAATGACATGAAACTCCCTCATGCTGAACTATGCAGAGGAAACTTCAGGCTAAAAGAAGTCATCAGGCAAACACATTTAAAATGACCTTGGGACTACTTCTGTTTTATTTGCAGGAAGAAAATAATCCTCATTTCTCCATTGACTTGTATAGATGTTCTGCACTCTTTATCAACCATCTAGGTAGTACTCTAAGATTTTACATGAATATTTCACATTTGTTATCTCATTTACCCCCATAGCAACCATTCAAGTCAGATATTATTGTATCATGTCATTACACTTTATGTGAGCACTGTGGTTATGGGCTAGTGTTAATCTTTTGTTCTATTGTTAGAATCCTGGACTGCGATTCAGAAGTTCTGGGTTCTAACCCCTCTGCAACCTTCTGCAAGTCACTTTCTCTTTTTGGCCCTCAATCTCTCCATCTGTAAAACAGAAGAGATGTGGGGTGAACTTAGACGAACTTCAATACTCCCCATCCTGGTCAGCCTCTAGCAACTGCTTGTCTCTGTTCACAATGTGACCAGAGAGACAAAAAACACTGCTGAATATCCAGGACAGCAGTACTTCTCCCCAGTATTTGCCACACTGATGGTAAATGAGAAATATTGTCTCATTAGCTTTACATCTAAAAGAACAACATGCCCATAGTCATTCATTACACACGGCACTGTGACAATAATTTTTTTTAATGCAGAAATCCTGCTTGGTTCAAGTTAAGAAATGCTTGAGAGAAAGTTCAAGTTTTGAAACTGCTAATACCTTCCTGAGATGGTGTGTGGGACGCGGTGGGGGTGGGGAAGAGTAAGCCAGACAGTTCATCTTAGGGGTAACCTCTTTGGTTTATGTAAAATATATGACTCAAAGCAAATTCATTCTTGTAGGCTGCCATGCCTGAAGGAGAACGAAGCTACGCTCAAAAGAGATTGAATTTTTCATACAATTAATCAGCTACATCTTTGTGTTGTATAGCACAATGTCTAATTTCCAGAGGAAAGATCACTTTCAAACCACATAAATGATGATGCTTTTGGGAAAAAAGACAGCAAAAAGGAAAACCCACCTCTCCTCAATGTAAAGATTTCACTATGAACTCACCTATTGTTTTTATTTTACACCCACAGTCTTGATGCTTATTATCTCTGAAATCATTTCAGTTTCCAAAAATTATTTGAAACACTCCTACATCTGGGGCTTTTGATAAACAGTCCAGCTTCTACAGACAGAAACAGTTGTGCATTTGTGTGTGTGTGTGTGTGTGCACACGCGAGATGTGTTTGAGAGACAGAAGGACGAGTTTAGGAGAGAGGGAGAAAGTGACGGCACCCTTCTGAGCTACACAGCCTGGACACTTGTGACCTGAGTAGGTTTCACTGTAACACACAAAGAAGTCTATGAGCGTGGTTCTTCCCTCCATGGATCTCTCTCTTGAGACCGCAAGAAACTTTGGGGTAATTTTACTCTGATGCTAAGAATAAAAATCATGATGAATGTTTTGAGCACTTACAATGTTCCAGGAAATTTTCTAAGAGCTTTAATACACGTGAAATCACATATTACTCACAAGTCATTGAGGTTGATACTATTCTTATCACATTCTACAGATGAAAAAAAAGAATCACAGAGAAGTAGGCTCCCCATTCGCTAGCTTATTAACAATGAATTAAAATCTTGCCTGACAACCATCAAGACTGGAGAGGCCACTTCCTGTGGGAGGAGCTTTCAGTGAGATGGAATCTCTCTTCTCTCAACAGCCTCCAGCTTTCTCATGGCATTGAAGCCACTGCCTTAAGCTACAGTCATCTGTGTGCCTGTTAAATCTTCTCTGGGAAGACTCTAAGGTCCTTATGATCAGGGTAGTATTAAAATTATCCTTGTTTTCCCACAGCCATGGCAAAAGTGCCTGGCACTGCATAGGCACTTTAGGAGATACTAGTTGAAAAAGTGAGTGAAGAAACCCAAGTTTCAGACCTGAGTTTGCACAACCATGTTAGAAAAATTGATAGAGACCGCTCTCCAGGATCAAAGTGGCTGAATCTTGAGACAATGATCTGTGACTATTAAAATAAAACATTTTATTTGTTTTTATCCCTGTAGAGGTTACCTCTGAATTCATCTTCACCTCTTGGATGGTTATGGTGGGTGCCCTGTCCATCTGGCCTGAAAAGTAGGTTTTAAAAGAAATACTGTAATGAGGGCAAGAAAGCTTAAGTCATGTCAAGTTCTGAAGTTTGTTGTATACACCACCATTGCCCATCCTGAAGTTAACTTTTTACAGGTTAAATTGATACCATTCTTATTAGCTTTCCTTATCCTTTTAGAAATAGAGCAGAATCCCATCTAGAACACAGGTTAAACCTCACCCCCAAAGCATCTCAAGACCATATAGAAAAACTGAGATGTAATGAGATGCCTCTGATAAAAGTGTGATCTTATAAGGAAGGAACTCCTTAAAATAGATAATCCCCCAAAGTCACCCACTTTGACCCTCTCATTTAGCAGATAGGGATAATGTGGCTCAGAGAGAGGAAATGAGCTGCCAAAGGCGCCAAATCAATTTAGTAATAATAAAAAAGAAGGTATACTCAAGACAGGGAACTCTTAGATGAGACTCTTCCCTTTTATTGATACAGTGTGCTATCCTTCATGACTGGGTTACAAGTTTCAGTGATTCCTAGAATAAGACAGATTATACTTGAGGTAAAAGTTTGATTGGCGTTCGAGAACATCCTCAGGCTTGGGCAAGACCCATCTTAAGGGCCTGCGTGGTGGGAGAGGGTGGGTCTCTATTTTTGATTACATACTAAACATTTGTACCTACCAAACCACAGCAGGATAAATTAGTTGGTTGGCGTCAAAAGAGCATGAGTCACCATTCTCACCAGCAATAAATCCGATTTCTGGCACAGAGGAGTTCAAATTCAAAATGACAGCTGAGATCGGAGTATGTTGGCCTCCCTCCATCCACGGTTCTTCTGCCCATGTCCATACTGGAAGAAAATGTAACTTTACCTCACAATGATGGTCGAGGCTTTTAGAGTAGCCAGGATCTTGTAATGTTGCTGGTAGCTAAAAAGCCATCAAAAGAGAGAAATGCCTGAGCAGATGGCAATGACCAGCAGGTGAAATCTTAGCCTTGTCCCTCGCTCTTTATGTTCATGTTCATGACTTTGAACATGCACATGTCTCTGAGGGCTGCATTTCCCCCATGTGAAATTTGAAGAGTCTGGGCAGGGGATGTGCAGATTGCCCTCCACTTCTAGGATTCACTGAGCTCATGAATGCATCAACCCCTCCTTTCCTAAGTGTGGTTCTGGGAGTCCTCAGGAAAGCAGCCACTCGGAGACATGTGGTTTCCAACCCTTGCAGCCATTTGGGAGCTGGAAACATATGGACATGAAGTTCAAAGAACGGACTCTGTTCCACTCTCAGCCCTCCAGCCTAGGTGATCTTAAACAACTTCAGTTCCCTTTCTGAACCTCCAATTCTTCCTCTGAAGAGTCCAAGCAATGATACCTATTTAGTTGAGTTGTCTTGTGGGTCAGAAGAGATTTTACATGTCAAAGTGCTTATAACCTGAAAAGCATACGGGTTTTGTGGGGGAGAATGAGGATGGAGATGTAGATGAGGGGTTACGAACAGTTTTTGATTTTCCATAGAGATACAAATGAACTGTAGGTTCAGGGTCAGCAAGTAAGGGCAGAGACTGAGACACGCTGGCTGAGTGCTCTGCTCACCCTGAGCATCACCCCAGCAGTTCCTGCATAACCCTCTCCCTTCCTTTCCACCGTCACCCCCGTCTCCCCAGTCCAACAGAAAGTGTCACCCGTCTTACGTCTTGCGCCTCCCTCACCCCCACCCTCCTCACTGCAGACCCAGCTGGAGTGTCAAATCAAAACCCTTGTACAGATATTTCACCCTCACTTCTAGACCGTCTAAAAGAAAACAACAGAGGCGCTCCCTCCGCCTACACGTTTCCCTTTGTTTTGAGGGCTGTGGCAGCCTGGTCCTGTGGCAGTTAGAGCTCCCAGCGAGAAAAGCAGCTCCATCTCTTGAGTCCTCTCTTGGCACACTCGAGTTCTGGGTGTTCAGCAGGTGACCTGGCATTTTCCCAGGGCTAAGGAAGGCCTGATGGTACCCAGTAGGCATGACACGTGAGATGGAAGACAGGGCTTTTCACGTGAATCCATAAGATGATGGAGCTGCAAAGGGCATTAGGAACTACCCATTTCAACCCCCCGTTGGTTACAGATGCACAAACTGAGCCCTAGAGAAGAGAAGCAATGTTCAGTGTCATTTAGAAATTGTGAGCCAGAAGGAACTATAAGGACATCTAAATCAAATTCCTCATTGTACGGATGAGGAAACTGAGGTTCAGCAATACTAACACACATGCTCTAGAGGTAAGGAATCAGTACCCATCCCATAACCTGGGGCTCAAAGGTCAGATCTCATTTCATGGGAACTGCACATAAAATATATAGTGTGGAAACTGTGTACGTGAAATCTAGCTTCTAAGAATATGTAGATCAAGCAATAGGTTATTATATTCATGTAAATTTGGGGAGATAAATTTATATCCATATTTTAGAATTCCCACTTTAGTTTATGAGATTCATCATGTGTTCCTGGGTATAGGATGTGATGAAGAGCATAATTAAATTTGTGTTAGTGTTTTAGGATATGTGGGTATAGGCAAAAAAAATAACTACTTAGAGTTATTATTCCAGTTCTGATGCCCAAAGGAGCCATGTAAGTGTCAATTTTATGAAATTTTCTAACATCAGAAAGCAGCTTATCTGTGATGGTTCAAAGTTAGGCCCTACTGAGTGAAAGTTAAGTCTGGAAACAGAAGAATCTGTATGAGTATTGGATCTAAAGCATATTATTTACTGAAGGATTTGTCTCACTTTGGGGCCAGACCAGTACTGTGTTTGTAAATGTGTAACAACTGGCTTTAAGTGGGATGGGGGTGGTAAGGGACAAGACACGTTTGTTGTGTTTTCCAATATCCTTGGTAGATATTGTTAGAACATCTTGGTAGAGATGTTCCCACAGAGACCACTCTCAAGCTACCAGGGCAACATTGTTGAATGTGTCCTTTGTAAGAGATGCACAGCAGTACATAATGATTCTAACATATGGATAAAATCAATATTAACAACCTCAAGAACATATATGATAATAACATTTCATAAAATAAATAGGAAGTGATACGTTTTGAGTATTTTCTACCATTGTTTTTAATGCTATTTATTTATATGTTTATGTGATTTAATTTTTTTTTTCTTTTTTTTTTTTTTCAGCCATGGATTTACATGTATTCCCATCCCGATCCCCCCTCCCACCTCCCTCTCCACCCGATTCCTCTGGGTCTTCCCAGTGCACCAGGCCCGAGCACTTGTCTCATGCATCCCACCTGGGCTGGTGATCTGTTTCACCATAGATATATACATGCTGTTCTTTTGAAACATCCCACCCTCACATTCTCCCACAGAGTTCAAAAGTCTGTTCTGTATTTCTGTGTCTCTTTTTCTGTTTTTGCATATAGGGTTATCGTTACCATCTTTCTAAATTCCATATATATGTGTTAGTATGCTGTAATGTTCTTTATCTTTCTGGCTCTACTTCACTCTGTATAATGGGCTCCAGCTTCATCCATCTCATTAGGACTGATTCAAATGAATTCTTTTTAATGGCTGAGTAATATTCCATGGTGTATATGTACCACAGCTTCCTTATCCATTCATCTGCTGATGGCATCTAGGTTGCTTCCATGTCCTGGCTATTATAAACAGTGCTGCGATGAACATTGGGGTGCATGTGTCTCTTTCAGATCTGGTTTCCTCAGTGTGTATGCCCAGAAGTGGGATTGCTGGGTCATATGGCAGTTCTATTTCCAGTTTTTTAAGAAATCTCCACACTGTTTTCCATAGCAGCTGTACTAGTTTGCATTCCCACCAACAGTGTAAGAGGGTTCCCTTTTCTCCACACCCTCTCCAGCATTTATTGCTTGTAGACTTTTGGATAGCAGCCATCCTGACTGGCGTGTAATGGTACCTCATTGTGGTTTTGATTTGCATTTCTCTAATAATGAGTGATGTTGAGCATCTTTTCATGTGTTTGTTAGCCATCTGTATGTCTTCTTTGGAGAAATGTCTGTTTAGTTCTTTGGCCCATTTTTTGATTGGGTCATTTATTTTTCTGGAATTGAGCTTCAGGAGTTGCTTGTATATTTTTGAGATTAATCCTTTGTCTGTTTCTTCATTTGCTATTATTTTCTCCCAATCTGAGGGCTGTCTTTTCACCTTACTTATAGTTTCCTTTGTAGTGCAAAAGCTTTTAAATTTCATTAGGTCCCATTTGTTTAGTTTTGCTTTTATTTCCAATATTCTGGGAGGTGGGTCATAGAGGATCTTGCTGTGATTTATGTCGGAGAGTGTTTTGCCTATGTGATTTAATTTTTAATCAGAACTGTGCTTTCAACCCCTTTGCCAAATTCCTGATAATTTAATAATCAGCTCTTGTAATCTAGAACAAGTTAGCAAACCTCTGGGCCAAACAGATCTGAGTTTGAATCCTGGTCTACCATTCTGCCAGCTATGTGATGTTGGGTGAGGTTTAAAACTCCTTTGAGCTTTAGTTTTTTCAGCTATGGATGGTGACATACCAACAACAGCTTCATGGGTTTATACATGATGCTCAAATGAGATAATGCTTAGCACAGTAGCTCTACATACACACCCCACAAATCACCATTAGCACACCATGCCACATTCATGCACTCAATATACATTTTGCAGGAATGTGTTTTATGAGTACTACCTGTGGTACATGAACTTCAAGGTTACATGTTAAGGGGGTTCAGAATACCTCAAACATGACTCTTACCCTGCTCTCAAAGCATTTATAGTCTAAAGGAATGGGATATACTGGAAGCATAACCCACAGCAAGTACTGATCAGGTCATAAAAGAACAAAGAGCTTGGGAAGGGAGAGAAGGAAGAATTCTTGGAGGCAACTGCATTTGAGCCATAGCTATCAGAACAGACCTGTACATACAGAGGTGTCCAGAAAGGAAGGTGCCAAGAAAGGAGAAGAAAGGGAGCAAAGGCAAGGAAGAAGGGACATGAAGATGGAGGAGTAGAGGATTTGGTGAAACAAGATGTATAAAAAGGGGTGCTGGAGAGACTGTTGGAAAGGCAAACAACCCCTCAATCATGTTAGTCTTGAATGCTGAGGAATTTGGTTTCTGCTCACTCAGCTAATCATGAGCCTGGGGAAATGTCTTCCTTTGACGCAAATCAGGTATTTGGATTACCAATCGTATTATGTGAAATATTTGTTCACTAGATACATTTTTATGGTCATTGTTCTTTCCTTGAACAAGACTTGTTAAGGGTTAACCAGATAGTGAAAGGCAATTTTACATAAAGTTACTCTGTGGAGAAAAAAGTCCTGTATTCAGGGATAGAAGGTGGCATTACAGCTCCCAGTTGAAAACAAAGTCATTATTGAAAGCCTTTGATAAATATTAGGAAGGCTTAAGCCAGTGGCAGTATTTCATGAGTTTTGAATTGTCTGCTGGGTCCCTCTTGCATTATGCTTCACACACACAAAAAGTCATATGACCTACATCTTTATCTGCTCCCGTCTTCAGCTTCTATATATAGGCTTCGGTTATGAATGTTTTTTCCTATGAAAAGGTCAGACCTTGCACATGTACCATCAGTGCAAAGACCTGCTTATTAAAAAGCAGGCGGGCGAGTTTGTAAAAGTCATTGAAATAATACTGATGTGGGGAAAAGCTTGGCAGCTTGCTGAAAAAGAAATAACCTCCAAACTTTCTCAGAGGGAAGGTGGGGGAAACCTTTAGCTTGTGATTACAGAAGCATTTTTCCCTTCTGGCTACAGCGCCCTGTGGCTGTCGGTGGCACCCATTTACAGAAGCAGGCTGGGACACCCCCACCCCCAGCTTTCTCTCGTGCATGCGGGTACACAGACTCACCTCAATCAGAGACACACCAAGCTCTGTTCACTCCTCCTCCACACCTCAAACCCCCATGGAACATCTGGAGGTGAGGCTGGGGAAGGCACCTCGCTCGGCCAGAGAGATGCAAACCCAATTTGGGGTTTCCGGTCGTACGCACAGTACAACAGCCACCTTTGGCCAACATTGCAATACCAGAATCAGAGGAGAGTTGAACTCTTACTTTTAAGCCAAAAGTTCACAGATTCAAATACCCCTCTAATGTCAGCAGCTCCCTGAGGCTAACCTTTGAGTCTGAATGCTCTGATAAGATAGAGTTGCTTTAGGAAAAAAGCCTGCCTTCCATTTGGTTTCTTTCTCAACAAGGTCAAGCTCTTTCTTGGAATGAAATTATTTACTAACTAATGTGAACCAGAATGGGGTGCTCTCTTTCTTTCACAGAAAAGAAACGGAAGTTTAAGAGGTTAAGTGACTTGCCCAAGTTCACTCAACAAGTCAGACTCCTGTTGATTACACATGTGGACAAGGAACCAGTCACATGGAATGGACAGCATTGTCATAGAAAATGGTAGATGCCATTTGCCTGTCTTCAATTGGTTAATATCCATCTGCCAAGACAAACTTCCCAGGGGACTTTATAGACCTAAAGATCACCAGATTACAGTGAATAAAGTACTAAATTGAGGCTTAGAAAAACCTCATTATGGTTTTAGATCAGAAGCTGTCAGACACTTATTTTTTCACTCACTCATTTATTCATTTGATCGATATTTATTGAGAACATGCCAGGCCTAAGTCTAGGCACTGAGAATCCAGTGTTACAAACCAAAACATGGTTCTGACTCATGGAACTTGGGCTGCTGACCATTTTTGAATACATCGCAGATTCTTTATATAATTTTTATTTGCTCACTTCTTCATCCCCTTCATCTGCCTCTTAGAGTGTGAGCCTCTCAGAAGAGTAGGCATGCCTAGCCCACTTGTAAATCTCACTGCCTGGCACCCAGTAGGTATTAGTTGCAGGAATGGTCTGGGAGGTCTCTCCAGTAATTCACTGAAAAGAGACAGAGGCTTCTTAAGAGGAATTAGAGTTGAGATTCATGTGGGACACTTCACCTATTTCCTGACTAGCAAAGTGATTCCGGAAGCCCAGCACTTGGCCTTCAGCTACAGAGGCCCATAAACAGTAGCTCCATTTTTCCTTCCAGCTCTAAGCTCTGTGTCTCCCCCACTTGGCTGGACTTCCTCCCCCGAAATGCTAAGTTTGCCTGTCTCTCTAGATAGTCCTGAGCTTCCCAGATCCAGCCCCTTCAAACCCCTGTAAAGCTCCCTTACCCTCACTTAATGCAGGTTTTAGGCCCAAGGGGGATGAAAAACATGGTGATACTGAGATAAAGATGTTCTTGCTTGCATGCATGCTAAGTAGCTTCCAGGTGTGTCCAACTCTGTGCAACCCTATGGACTGTAGCCTGCCAGGCTCCTCTGTTCACAGGATTCTCTAGGCAAAGACATTTTTAGGTTTGAACAAACAAAGCCGACTCATTCTAGCAGGAGGAGCTGTCCAAGGATAGAGTAGGCTACTTTCTGGAGTGAGAATTCCCCACCATCTGAGGGGTCTACCAGAGGCAGGACCACCTCCTCAACAATGAAGTGGGAGAGTCAAGCATGGGATGGAGACACATCACTTCTAACATCCTTTCAACCCAGTCTTCCGGGACCACCTCTCCATTCTTCACCATTTTGAGTATCAATGATGTACTAAATACCTGAAATTTCATCCCCCTTTTTCCCTGAGGAGGAGTCCAACTTGAAAGGTTAACTTTCATCTAACTTCATCGTTACCAGGACACAGACTGTGGTAATAGTGGTGATCAAAGATGAATGGGTTTCTTCCCTTTTGTTAGTTTAACTCTCTTAAAATTCCACTTTTGATGCATTGCTCACTACCTCTGAAACCTTCATCATTTGTCTATCAGTTCCACACTAAACTCTGATCACTGTAGCCTGGCCTCCTAGATCTTTCACCATCAGGCTCCAACACCTCACCTTTTCAGCCTCACCTTGAACTATTCTTTATCCACTACCTTGTTCCTAGGGTGATATCTGCAAAGCCTCTTCATCTTTTCCATCTCCACATTTTTCTTTACATTATTCCAATACCAATCATATTTGTAGGGTCTATTTCCTTACTCCTCGGAGTATTTCCTTATTTGCTTATGCTCCTGCTTCCTCACTGTCATGTGCCCAGTGTTCAGTCTAGCTCTCAGGCCAGGTTTATTGGCTAGAATTAACTTGAATTAGAAGACATTTTTCCATGCAGGGAGGCAGAAGGGCACGTTGGTGACTCCCTTGCTATGAGTCCTTGCTTTGTCACTTCCTGGTGGGGTGATTCTGACCTAGTTACTTAAACTCCCAGGGACTCCATTTCCTCATCTGTAGAATGGGAACATTAACCCCCACCTCATGTCATGGGGTTTATATGAGTTGGCTTTAATGAAGTGCTTACTTCAGTGCCTGGCACACACTTAGGGGGTACCAATTCATTGTTTAAGGTGCCCTTTTATTTCTCCCTCTTTCATGAATATTAACTCTATTTTCCATGTATAAAGCACTTCAGAATTTACGAAGACCTTTCATATGTGTTTTCACATTTAATCATCACAGTAGTATGGGAGGTAGGTGTCACCATCCCCGGAGAGTTTTGGTGACACAGGTAAAAGCAGGGGGAGGCAGACTGTGACAGGAACTCAGAGATCCTGGTTCTCCGTCCTAAATGTATTCCGCTCCAACATCTGGCTCTCAGTCTTGCCCAGAGTGCTGGCTGTGACACTGTCCAGGCTGTTGCCAGATAAACCTCACCCCTGCCCTGAGGGGAGGGTCCATGGAGACCCAGGGTGGTGTCCCGCAGAGCCTCAGTGCTCTGACTGAATGCCTGGATCAGGCTTTGTCTTGTCTCCGTGGTGAAGGGGGTTTACTAGCTCCACGCACTCCCTGGAGACTCTGCGGTTTCATTTCATCTCTGCTGCAGATCATTCTGTGACCTTTGCTCCATCTCTGTATGCAAACCTTTCTCACTGCAGGCCACCAGGTAATGCAATCATGGAACAGAACACCCAGGCTAGATGGGATCGTGGAGATCATAAAGTCCACTTCCCCAAAACCGTTTTACAAGTGAGAACATAGAGCTGCAAGGAAGGAAATTGCGTGTCCAAAGATCCCTCTAGTCTAGGTGGTCCTTAAGGCAGGGTCATATTTAGGCCCAGGAGCAATAAGGACTTCCAGATGTTCAAGCTGGTTTTAGAAAAGGCAGAGGAACCAGAGATCAAATTGCCAACATCTGCTGGATCATCAAAAAAGCAAGAGAGTTCCAGAAAAATATCTATTTCTGCTTTGTTGACTATGCCAAAGCATTTGACTGTGTAGATCATAATAAACTGTGGAAAATTCTGAAGGAGATGGGAATACCAGACCACCTGACCTGCCTCTTGAGAAACCTGTTTGCAGGTCAGGAAGCAACAGTTAGAACTGGACATGGAACAACAGACTGGTTCCAAATAGCAAAAGGAGTATGTCAAGACTGTATATTGTCACCCTGCTTATTTAACTT